>NC_071613.1:51155670-51455670 GCF_014839835.1 Dryobates pubescens | reverse complement strand
AGAGGAGGCTCAGGGGAGACCTTCTTGCTGCCTACAGCTCCCTGAAGGGAGGTTGTAGCCAGGTGGGGGTTGGTCTCTTCTCCTAGGCAAGCAGCACCAGAACACGAGGACACAGTCTCAAGCTGTGCCAGGGGAGGTTTAGGCTGGAGGTTAGGAAGAAGTTCTTCCCAGAGAGAGTTGTTGGCCGTTGGGATGTGCTGCCCAGGGAGATGGTGGAGTCCCCATCGCTGGAGGTGTTTAAGAAACCTGTGGCCATGGCACTCTGGGCCATGGTTTCATGGCCATGGTGGTGTTGGGTTGAAGGTTGAACTCAGTGATCTCAGAGGTCTTTTCCAACCCAAACAAGGCTATGACAGATTCTAATCTATGTATTCTATTCTATTCTATTCTAATTAAGTAGATGCCTGAATAAAATCAACTACTTAATTGAGTATATTGATGAATGGAGTCTATGCATTAATTGAGTGTATTGATTCATTCACTATATGAATTGAGTATATTAATGAATGGAGTATATTGATTGAGTACATTGATTAATTGGGCATATTAATTGAGTATATTAATTAAATGGGTATATTAATGAATTGAGTATATTGATTAATTGAGTATATGAATTGACTACATTAATGAATGGAGTATATTAATGAATTGAGTGTATTGATGAATTGAGTATATTGATTGAGTACATTGATTAATTGAGCATATTAATTGAGTATATTAAATCAATTAGTATCTTGAGGAGTTGAGTATATTGATTAATCAAGTATATTAATTTAATGAGTGTATTAATTAAGTATATTGATTAATTGAGTATATTAATCAGTTGAGTATATTAATGAACTGAGTATATTAATGCATTTAGTATATTGATTAAATGATTATATTAATGAATTGAGTATATTGATTGAGTATATTAATTAAATGAGTGTATTAATGAAATGAGTATATTGATTAATTGAGTATATTAATGAATTGAGTATATTGATTAATTGAGTATATTGATTAAATGAGTATATTAATGAATTGAGTATATTAATGAATTGAGTATATTGATTGAGTATATTAATTAATTGAATATATTAATTAAATGAGTGTATTAATGAAATGAGTATATTAATTCAGTATATTAATGAATTGAGTATATTAATGCATTGAGTATATTGATTGAGTATATTAATTAATTGAATATATTAATTAAATGAGTGTATTAATGAAATGAGTATATTAATTCAGTATATTAATGAATTGAGTATATTAATGAATTCAGTATATTGATTAAGTGAGTATATTGAGTATATTAATGAATTGAGTATATTAATTAAATAAGTCTATTAATTGAGTATATTATTGAGTATATTGATTAATTGAGTATATTAATTAAATGAGTGTATTAATGAAATGAGTATATTGATTAATTGAGTATATTAATGAATTCAGTATATTGATTAAGTGAGCATGTTAATAAATTCAGTCTATTGATTGAGTATATTAATTAAATGAGTGTATTAATGAAATGAGTATATTGATTAATTGAGTATATTAATAAATTGAGTATATTAATGAACTGAGTATATTGATGAATTGAGTATATTGATTGAGTATATTGGTTAATTGAGAATATTAATTGAGTGTATTAATGACTTGAGTATATTAATGAATTCAGTATATTGATTGAGTATATTGGTTAATTGAGCAGATTCATTGAGTATATTAATGAATTGAGTATATTAATGAAATGAGTATATTGATTGAGTATATTGGTTAATTGAGCAGATTAATTGAGTATATTAATGAATTGAGTATATTAATGAATTGAGTATATTGATTGAATATATTGGTTAATTGAGCATATTAATAGAGCATATTAATTGAGTATATTAATGAATGGAGTCTATTGATGAATTGAGTAAATTAATGAATGCAATATATTAATGAATGAAGTTCACTCCTGAATTAAGCTCATTATAGAATCATCATTAAGGTTGGAAAAGACTTCTTCAGATCACTGAGTCCAACCTTCTCCCTGACACAGATTCCAGTGTCTTAATGAATGAAGATGCAGTACATTAATGGATGAGGCATAGTCATGAAGTACATTCCTGACTTAAGTAGATGAATGAATTAATATTAAATATCTTAATGAATTAAGGATATTAATGAAGTACCCTCCTGACTCGAATCATGGATTAATGAACTGAGTATGTTAATGCATCAAATGCATTCCTGAATGAAGTCCATCCACACTTGCCAAGTGCAGTCCCTCTCCTCCAGGGAAGACCAGCTGAGGTGGGACTGCATTTTCCACCAGTCCTGGCTCACTGGAGAGGTCCCAGATCATAGTATAGTATCAGTCAGAGTGGGAAGGGACCACAAGGATCATCCAGTTCCAACCCCCCTGCCATGGGCAGGGACACCCCACACTAGATCAGGCTGCCCAGAGCTTAAACACCTCCAGGGATGGGGCCTCAACCACCTCCCTGGACAAACCATTCCAGGGCTTCACCACTCTCATGGGGAAGAACTTCCTCCTCACCTCCAGCCTGAATCTCCCCACCTCCAGCTTCATTCCATTCCCCCTAGTCCTATCACTACCTGAGATCCTGAGCAGTCCCTCCCCAGCCTTCTTGGAGCTCCCTTCAGATCCTGGAAGGCCACAATGAGGTCACCTTGGAGCCTTCTCTTCTCCAGACTGAACAGCCCCAACTCCTTCAGTCCATCCTTATAGGAGATGACTGCAAACTGGCCAATGTGATCCCCATCCACAAGAAGGGGCAGATGGAGGAACCTGCAAACTCCAGGCCTGTCAGCTTGACCTCAGCGCCAAGGAAAATTGTGGAGCAGACCATCCTGGGGGCAATCACTGCGCACCTGAAGGACGGCCAAGGGATCAGCCCCAGTCAGCATGGATTCAGGAAGGGCAGGTCCTGCCTCTCCAACCTGATCTCCTTCTATGCCCAGGTGACTGCCTGCTGGATGTGGGGCAGGCTGTGGATGTGGTCTACCTGGACTTCAGCAAGGCCTTTGACACTCCCCCACAGCAAACTCCTGGCCAAGCTGTCAGCCCCTGGCTTGGACAGCAGCACTCTGAGCTGGGTTAGGAACTGGCTGGAGGCTGAGCCCAGAGTGTGGTGCTGAATGGTGCCACATCCAGCTGGCAGCCAGGCACTAGTGGTGTCCCCCAGGGATCAGTGCTGGGCCCCAGCCTGTTCAATATCTTTACTGATGATCTGAATGAGGGCATTGAGTCCATCATCAGTAAATTTGCAGATGACACCAGGTTGGGGGCAGGAGTTGATCTGTTAGAGGGTAGGAGAGCTCTGCAGAGGGACCTTGCCAGGCTGGACAGATGGGCAGAGTCCAACAGGATGGCATTCAACAAGTCCAAGTGTCAGGTGCTGCACTTTGGCCACAACAACCCCATGCAGTGCTGCAGGCTGGGGTCAGAGTGGCTGGAAAGCAGCCAGGCAGAAAGGGACCTGGGGGTGCTGGTTGATGGTAGGCTGAACATGAGCCAGCAGTGTGCCCAGGTGGCCAAGAAGGCCAATGGCATCCCGCCCTGCATCAGGAACAGTGTGGCCAGCAGGAGCAGGTAAGTCATTGTGCCCTGTGCTCAGCGCTGGTTAGGCCACACCTTGAGTCCTGTGCCCAGTTCTGAGCCCCTCAGTTTAAGAAGGACATTGAGAGACTTGAAGGTGTCCAGAGAAGGGCAACAAGGCTGGGGAGGGGTCTGGAGCACAGCCCTGTGAGGAGAGGCTGAGGGAGCTGGGGTTGCTTAGCCTGCAGAAGAGGAGGCTCAGGGGAGACCTTCTTGCTGTCTACAGCTCCCTGAAAGGAGGTTGTAGGCAGGTGGGGGTTGGTCTCTTCTCCCAGGCAAGCAGCACCAGAACAAGAGGACACAGTCTCAAGCTGTGCCAGGGGAGGTTTAGGCTGGAGGTGAGAAGAAAGTTCTTCACAGAAAGAGAGATTGGCCATTGGAATGTGCTGCCCAGGGAGGTGGTGGAGTCCCCATCCCTGGAGGTGTTCAAGAGGGGACTGGATGTGGCACTTGGAGCCATGGTTCAGTTAGTCCTGAGGTGCTGGGTGACAGGTTGGACTTGATGATCTCTGAGGTCTTTTCCGAGCTTATTGATTCTGTGACTCTAAGACATTCGAGACCTCAGATGTGCTGAGCCATGAAATATCAAAGCATCAGGAGGTATTTTTAGCTTCTTTTTGCTATTTTTTTTCTCATTCTCTCTGGATGAGAGCCAGAAGGTTTTGCCTTCATGGAGGTTTGTTTTCCTTTTCTGCTGGCCTCCTTTCCCAAAGGAATCCCTCCCCACCCGAGTGGAGAAAAGTGCTTGTAGGTGGAGAGTGCCTTTCTGTGTTGGGCCCCCATGCCCTGAGCTTTCATTCATGATGCAGAATTATTCAGAGCTCTAAATATAACCTCCTTTCATTTGTTGTGCTTCAGCTGCCAACAGAGAACCTCACAGAGCAGCCCCTGAAGCTGAGAGGTTTCTGAACGGGAGCCACCACATCCATCACCTCCTCAAGGCGTGGGGCCCATCAGGTCCATTGGACCAGCTTGGGGGTTGCTGGACTTCTTCCTGTCCTGCACCCATGGGGAGTGCCAAGTTGGGTGCTCCCTTAGTTCTACACTCCTAGAATCATAGAACTGTTGAGGTTGGAAGAGACCCTTAAGATCATCAAGCCCAAGGCAAGGTAGGGAGACTTAGACTGGAGATTAGGAAGAAATTCTTTACAGGGGGGGTTCATATTGGTTTGTGTCTCTTTGTCTCTCTTCCATGGCATTGTTCTTCTTCCCATCCCAGCTGGCTGAGTTTCTTCATCAGCCTCTCTCCCTTCTTCCCTTTCCCTTCCCTGTGTGAATGCAGAGGGCTTCATGGAGAGCCTCTGGCCAGCCCAACACTGACCCTTGGCAAGGATGAAACATGCCACTGATACCATCCCCTTCCACTGCCCCTGGATACAGTACAGGCATCAGACTCAGTCTTCTTCCAGAGCAGAGGTGTCACTGCAGGGTTTAATGTCACATTTCAGAGCAGTGACATGTGTGGAATGGGCTACAGGGTGACCAAGTGAAGCACTCTAGAGCTGGGGTGCATCCTATCACTACAAGCCCTTCTAAACACTCCTTTCCCAGCGTGGATAGGATAGGATAGGATAGGATAGGATAGGATAGGATAGGATAGAATAGAATAGAATAGGATAGAATAGAATAGGATAGAGTAGGATAGGATAGGATAGGATAGGATAGGCTAGGCTAGGATAGGATAGGATAGGATAGGATAGGATAGGATAGGATAGGATGGAATGGAATGGAATGGAATGGAATGGAATGGAATGGAATAGAATAGAATAGAATAGAATAGAATAGAATAGAATAGAATAGAATAGAATAGAATAGAATAGAATAGAATAGACCAGGTTGGAAAAGACCTTTGAGATCATCCAGTCCAACCTATCACCCAACACCATCTCATCAACTAAACCATGGCACCAAGTGCCTCAGCCAGGTTCTTCCTAAACACCTCCAGGGATGGGGACTCCACCACCTCCCTGGGCAGCACATCCCAATGGCCAATCTCTCTTGCTGGGAAGAACTTCTTCCTTAACATCCAGCCTAAACTTCCCCTGGCACAGCTTGAGACTGTGTCCTCTTGTTCTGGTGCTGCTTGCCTGGCAGAAGAGCCCAACCCCCACCTGGCTACAACCTCCCTTCAGGGAGTTGGAGAGAGCAAGAAGGTCTCCCCTGAGCCTCTTCTTCTGCAGGCTAAGCAACCCCAGCTCCCTCAGCCTCTCCCCACAGTGCTGTGCTCCAGACCCCTCCCCAGCTTTGTTGCCCTTCTTGTAGGCCCCCTTCAGGTACTGGAAGGCTGCTGTGATGTCTCCCTGTACCCTTCTCCTCTCCAGGCTGACCATTCCCACCTCTCTCAGCCTGTCCCCATAGTGGAGGTGCTCCAGCCCTCTGATCATTTTCATGGAATTGTTTTGGTTGGAAAAGTTCTCTAAGAGCATCAACTCCAAGAGCCAAGCTGAGACCACCATGGCCATCAAACCCTGTCCCAAAGTGCCATGGCCACAGGTTTCTTGAACCCCTCCAGGGATGGGGACTCCACCACCTCCCTGGGCAGCCTGTTCTAACGCCTCACCTCATCTCCACAAAGTGGAGATGGATGTCCCTGTGCAACAAGGCCAGGGCAAAGGTGGGTTAAACCCATTTGAGGCCACTAATGATGCTGGAGACAGAGAGCAGGCAGAGTTTGGGAAGCCTGGGTGAAACCTTGACTTTCCAGCTGCAACGTGGAAGGAGTTGTTCTCCAGACAACAGGGAAAGCAGTAGATAATGGGATAATTTAAAATAGCTGTTATGAGTTCTGTTGACAGAGTACTAGGAAAAATGGACCTCTTCAAGCATTTAATCATGATGGTAATAAAGAGGGAGAGCAGCAGGAGGCCCCTGAAGAGATCCATGCTTCATTTCCCTGGGATTTGCCAAGAGCTGCTCTGGGCTCTGCCAGCCTGGGCTGGAGCAGCTGAAAAAGCATCAGTGTCAACAGGGTGTGGGCAAATAAAGCAGAGCCCAGGCAAGGCTTCTGCTACAGCATCACAGAATTGCTTTGGTTGGAAGAAAACCTCTAAGATCATCCAGTCCAGCCAGCAAACCCACACCAGCCCCATGCAGTGCTACAGGCTGGGGTCAGAGTGGCCAGGCAGAGAGGGACCAGGGGGTACTGGTTGATAATAGGCTGAACATGAGCCAGCAGTGTGCCCAGGTGGCCAAGAGGGCCAGTGGCACCCTGGCCTGCATCAGGAAGAGCGTGGCCAGAAGGAGCAGGGAAGTCATTCTGCCCTCCTCAGTTTAGGAAAGAGGTTGAGCTGCTGGAAGGTGTCCAGAGAAGGGCAACAAAGCTGGGGAGGGGTCTGGAGCACAGCCCTGTGAGGAGAGGCTGAGGGAGCTGGGGTTGCTTAGCCTGGAGAAGAGGAGGCTCAGGGGAGACCTTCTTGCTGTCTGCAGCTCCCTGAAGGGAGGTTGTAGCCAGGTGGGGGTTGGTCTCTTCTGCCAGGCAGCCAGCACCAGAACAAGAGGACACAGTGATGGTGGAATCACCATCACTGGAGGTGTTTAGGAGGAGACTGGATGGGGTGCTTGGTGCCATGGTTTAGTTGATTAGATGGTGTTGGGTGATAGATTAGATGTGATGATCTCAAAGGTCTCTTCCAACCTGGTCTGGTCTATTCTATTCTATTCTACCCCCATGGCCATTAAACCAAGTCCTGAAGTACTGTGTCCACATGCTTCTTGAACACCTCCACAGGTGTGGACAAGGCAGATGAAAGGGTAAAAGCAGCACAATGAAGTGAGACCTGCAGTGGCTTTCCTGAGGAACCATCTACTGATAAAGGGCATAAATACTCACCCTGGTTTGAGCTAGACCAGAACTAATTCCATGGGGGTTGGTCTCTTCTCCCAGGCAAGCAGCACCAGAACAAGAGGACACAGTCTCAAGCTGTGCCAGGGGAGGTTGAGGCTGGAGGTGAGGAAGAAGTTCTTCCCAGCAAGAGAGATTGGCCATTGGGATGTGCTGCCCAGGGAGGTGGTGGAGTCACCATCCCTGGAGGTGTTTAAGAAGACACTGGATGGGGCTCTTGGTGCCGTGGTTTAGTAGTCAGGAGGTGTTGGGTGATAGGTTGGACTTGATGATCTCTGAGGGCTTTTCCAACCTTATTGATTCCAGGATTCTAGGATTCTATCCATGACCTCCTGAGTTCTGCACTTTCAAAGCCAGGATGGGCTTGAACTCATTGGCTTTGTGGGTGGATTAATAACGTCCCTACCTGCTCTGGATTTTAGGAATCACAGAACTGTTTTGGTTGGAAGAGACCTTTCCAATCATGGAGTCCAACCTTCAACCTGAGACCCACCATGGCCGTTAAACCACGTCCCAAAGTGCTGTGGCCAGCCACTCTGACCTAAAGCTAAACCTAAGCTGCCCTGGTGCAGCTCGAGGCCATTTCCTCTTGTTCCACATAACCTATGTCCCTGGAGGTGCTCAGGAAACGTGGACATGGCACTCTGGGACATGGTTTCAAGGCTGTGGTGATCTTGGGTTGAGGGCTGGACTCTGCCTCAGAGGTCTCTTCCAACCAACCCAAGCAATCCTATGATTCTGTGGCATTTCACACAACAAATCCCCTTCTTGGTGGTTGCCTGCTCCTGCTCTGAGCAAGAAGAGGGACACCTGGTGCCAAAACATCACCTTTGGGATCATCCTCCAACCTCTGCTTTCGACCAGAGGTTTCCTGTGCCAGCAGCTTTCGCCCTGGGTACAACTTGTAGCCACCAAAGCAGAGCAGCTGATTTCAGAATTGCTTTCCCCAGCCTTCCAAATTTACACACAGATGAGAAAGGAGCAGCTTGAAAAGCTGCAATGTTTGCTTTCAATTAGTTTTATATTTGGCTCCCCATTGAACTCCAATTCAACTTTCCTTCTCCTCCCTTCTGCAAGCCCAAGCTGCTATTCTGACAGCTCCTTTTCTCCATGAAGGGCTTTGTGCAGGAACTGCTGACTTTCCCTGGGACAGTGTGCCCACAGCACACAAACCCTGGCCCTGGCTGCTGCTCCCTGCCTCAGCATCACCTCCCTGCTCCAGCATCACCTCTCTGCCCCAGCAACACCTCCCAGCTCCAGCATCACCTCCCTGCCACAGCAGCACCTCCCTGCTCCAGCTTCTCCTCCCTGCTCCAGCTTCTCCTCCCTGCCCCAGCATCACCTCCCTGCCCCAGCAACACCTCCCAGCTCCAGCATCACCTCCCTGCCACAGCAGCACCTCCCTGCTCCAGCTTCTCCTCCCTGATCCAGCTTCTCCTCCCTGCCCCAGCATCACCTCCCTGCCCCAGCATCACCTCCCAGCCCCAGCAGCACCTCCCAGCCCCAGCATCACCTCCCTGCCCCAGCATCACCTCCCTGCTCCAGCATCATCTCCCTGCCCCAACATCTCCTCCCCACTCCAGCATCAGTTCCCTGCTCCAGCATCACCTCCTCACTCCAGAATGCCTTATCCCTCTCCAGGATCTCCTCCTTGCTCAAACATTCCCTCCTGGCTCCTGCATCTCCTCCCCATTCTAACATCTCCTCACTCCAGCATCTCCTTCCCTCTCCCCCCTCTCCAGCATCTTGTCCTCCCACTCCAGCATCTCCTTCCCTCTCCAGCTTCCCATCCTCCCACTCCAGCATCTCCTCTCTGCAGCCCCTGCACTCTCCCTACCACCTGGTAGCACACTTGCTGCTGCAAGGAGCCTCACCACCAAGCACAAGGATGATTTTGAACAGAGCTGAAGCATCTCCAGGAAGACTCTGCTGTGAGTGTTATTTCTCCTAATTACAGTCATTTGGCCTTCCCATGGCAGAGCACTTCAGGCAGGAGGAGGAAAAGCAAAGCAGGAGATCACAGAATCACAGAGTGGCAGGGGCTGGAAGGGACCTCTGGAGATCACTGAGTCCAACCCCCCTGACAAGGCAGGGTCACCTAGAAAAGGTCACAGAGGAGCACATCAGGGTGGGGTTGGAATGTCTGCAGAGATGGAGACTCCAGCACCTCTCTGGGCAGCCTGCTCCAGGGCTCCAGCACCCTTAAATGAAAGAAGCTCCTCCTCATGTTTAGATGGAACTTCTTATGGGCAAGTTTGTACCCAATGCCTCTTGCCTGTCAGTAGCCACCACTGATAAAAGCCTGCTCCCATCCTCCTGCCACCCACCCACCCTTGATGAGCACTGATGAGATCCCCCCTCAGGCTGCTCCTCTCCAGGCTAAGCAGCCCTCATTCTCTCAGCCTCTCCTCACTGGAGAGACGTTCCAGTGCCCTCAGCATCCCTGCAGCCTTCTGTTGTCCCCTGTCCAGCAAGTCCTTGTCCTTCTTGAGCTGGGGAGCCTAGAATTGGACCTAATACTCCAGATGCTCTGGAGCTGATTGCCCTCTGCTTGATTCTCAGCGTGGAAATTTGCCTCCACGCTCTTACTCTTCCCCATCCCAAGGTTGTTGTTGAGGGGAGAGGGGGTTGGGGGTTGGGTTTTGGCTCTCTTTTTTTGGTGGTTTCTTTTTTTTTTTTTCCCCTGAGACAAAACAGATTTTCCACATGGCTGGCAGCATGTGGAAGCCATCAATTATCATCTCCTTTCAAAACCACATTCCTCTGAGGAGGCTGCAATTGTCGCTCGCAAAAGCCAAGCTGCTGCTGGCGCTTTCCTCTGGACGAGGTGGAAGAGGGTCAGCCAGCAAGGGCTGCTTCTGCTCTTTTATGGAGCCAAGGAAGAGCAAGGATGTCCTCAGTGGCACTAAACAGCCTGGTGGTGGAGTCGGCAGCCCTGGAGGGGTTCAAGAAACCCGTGGCCAGGGCACTTTGGGACGTGGTTTAATGGCCACGGTGGTCTGAGGCTGAGAGTTGGAGTCGATGATCTTATCATAGAATCAATAAGGTTGGAAGAGACCTCAAAGATCATCAAGTCCAACCTGTCACCCAACACCTCATCACTAATAAACCATGACACCAAGGGCCACATCCAATCCCCTGTGAGGAGAGGCTGAGGGAGCTGGGGTTGCTTAGCCTGCAGAAGAGGAGGCTCAGGGCAGACCTTATTGCCCTCTACAACTCCCTGAAGGGAGGTTGTAGCCAGGAGGGGGTTGGTCTCTTCTCCCAGGCACCCAGCACCAGAACAAGAGGACACAGTCTCAAGCTGTGCCAGGGGAGGTTTAGGCTGGAGGTTAGGAAGAAGTTCTTCCCAGCAAGAGAGATTGGCCATGGGAATGTGCTGCCCAGGGAGGTGGTGGAGTCCCCATCCCTGGAGGTGTTTAGGAAGAGACTGGATGGGGTGCTTGGTGCCATGGTTTAGTTGATGAGATGGTGCTGGGTGACAGGTTGGACTTGATGATCTCAATGGTCTTTTCCAACCTGGTTTATTCTATTCTATTCTATTCCATTCCATTCCATTCCATTCCATTCCATTCTGTTGAGGCTGGAAGAGATCTCTGGGGTCATCAATTCCAACCACCCCCCTAGAGCTCACAATCCCTGCACTGCTGCTAACCCTGCACTGCTGCTAAGCTACCACCATCAAACCACATCCCTCAGCAGCAGAACCACACTGCTTTTAAATACCTCCAGGGATGGTGAATCCACCACCTCCCTAGGCAGCCTGTTCCAATGCCTAAGAAGCCTTTATGTGAAGGAATTGTTCCTAATGTCCAACCTGAACCTTTCCTGGCACAACTTGAGGTTGTTACTTAAGTAAGGAAAGGCCACCAGGAGGTCTCCCTGCAGCCTTCTCCAGGCTGAACAGCACCAACTCTCTCAGCCTGGCCTCACAGCAGAGGGCTTCCAGCCCTCCCAGCCTTGCTGTGGCCTCCTCTGGCCCTGCTCCAGCAGCTCCCTCTCTGTGCTGTGCTGAGGACTCCAGAGGTGGCCCCAGCCCTGCACTTCTCAGCACTTATTTTCAGGTAAAAGGCAAAGGTTCCTGGACCCAACAATTATCTCACCAACATCCTTGAGCTTCCTGAGCCTGTCCCCACAGGGGAGGTTCTCCAGCCCTCTGATCATCTTTGTGGCCTCCCCTGCACCCTCTCCATCAGTTCCACCTCCTTCTTGTGTTGGGAACTGGGTGCAGTACTCCTGGGGGGGTCTCAGCCAAGCAGAGCAGAGCAGAGGGGCAGAATCCCCTCCCTCATCTGCTGGTCTCCTCTCTTTTGCTGCAGCCCAGCACACAGCTGCCCTCTGGGCTGCAAGCAGTCATTGCCAGCTCATGCTGAGTTTTTCATCAGCTGCCACCCCCAAGTCCTTCTCCTGCTGCCCTGCCCACACTCTGGGCCCCTTGGCTGAAGGATCTGCTGCTGGTTTAGTTCCACCCCCTCCTGGATCCCTGAGCAACCTGATCTAGTGGAAGGTGCCCCTGCCCATGGCATGAGGCTTGGAAGTAGATGATCTTTCAGGTCCCTTCCAACCCAAGCCCTGCTAGGAAGCTAGGAATCCATGGAAACTGCAGACATTTCTGTGCAGCAGGCACTGTGGCTATTGGCCAAGGCTTCTGCTCTCAGCACATGCTTCTGGGTGGCTGGAGAAGAGCAGAGTGCAGCAGAAATCCCCATTTGTGCAAACCCTTCTGTGATGGCTGCAGGGACCCTTGCCAGAAGGGAAGTGTGGACAGAAGCAGCTCTCTTGATGTCCTTCCTGACTCTCCCACCCTGATGGAAGAGCAGCTGACCACCAGTCACCAAGCCAGCTATTTATAGGCCTGTAATTAAACATCACTGGAAGTGTGAAGGCACAGGACCATCTGCCAGGCACTGATGGCACCAGAAATAGAGATGAAGTGCTGCTGCCCCTTTTGTCCTTCCCAGCAAAGCTGTCATTCACAAGGCCTTTCTGAAGCCCAGCTCCTTGGCTTTACAGCCTCCATCCCACCACAGAGCCTGCCCCTGCTGTTGGCAAGCTCTGCCTAAAGCCTTGGCAGAGATTTTCCCAATGGTTTGGTCACCACTTGGGGATGTAGCCCAGCACTTGGGCAGAAGTCCTCTCTCAGGATGGACCATCAATGGGTAATGTGCTAGAGCTTGTCCAGAGAAGGGCAACCAAGCTGGGGAAGGGTCTGGAGAGCAGGGCTGCTGAGGAGCAGCTGAGGGAGCTGGGGGGGTTTAGTCTGCACAAGATGGCAATGGAAGTGCAGAGACTTGAAGAGCAACATGAGCAGCTCCTGGTCATCTGCTCCTCTGGCCTTACACCATGCACATCCCCCAAGCACCACCTTAGAAAGGTGTCTTGCTTCAGCTGTGGCCCTTCACTCCAAAACAGGACATGGAGAGGCTGGAGCAGGTCCAGAGAAGGGCAACAAAGCTGGAGAAGGGTCTGGAGAACAGGGCTGGTGAGGAGCAGCTGAGGGAGCTGGGGGTGTTCAGCCTGGAGGAGGATGAGGGATGACCTCACTGCTCTCTACAGCTCCCAGGTGGGGGCTGATATCTTCTCCAAAGGAACAAGCAATGGAACAAGAGGAAATAGCCTCAAGTTGTGCCCAGGGAGGTTTAGGTTGGATATGAGGAATAATTTCTACCCCAAAAGGGTTGTCAAGGCCTGGCCCAGGCTACCCAGGGCAGTGGTGGAGTCCCCATCCCTGGAGGGGCTTCAAAGCCGTGGAGATGAGGTGCTGAGGACCATGGCTTAGTGGTGAGCTGGCAGTGCTGGGTGAAGGGTTTGACTTGAAGGTCTCTTCCAACCTGGTCTATTCCATTCCTTTCCATTCCATTCCATTCCATTCCATTCCATTCCGTTCCATTCCATTCCATTCCATTCTATTCTATTCTATCCTATCCTATCCTATCCTATCCTATCCTATCCTATCCTATCCTATCCTATCCTAATGATCTTAAAGGTCTCTTCCAACCAGAAGATTCTGTGCTTCTCATGCACCTTCAGTATGAAGGTAAGGAGAAAGTTGTTTGGTGTGAGGGTGCTGGAGGCCTGGAGCAGGCTGCCCAGAGAGGTTGTGGAGTCTCCTTGTCTGGAGAGCTTCCAACCCCAGCTGGAGGTTGTGCTGCTGGGCAAGCTGCTGTGGGTGCCCCTTGCTTTAACAGGGTGCTTGGACTGGATGATCCCCAGAGGTCCCTTCCCACCCTCACCACGCTGGGATTCTGGGATGCTGTGTGACAGGCAGCAGCAGGGAGTTTGTGGGCTGGCTCTGAAAGCTGCATCCTCTCTCCACCACCCCCCTGTGAAATTTCTGCTCTGGTTAGTGCCTGAAAAAAACTGAAATCCATCTATAGCACATCTGAAATGCTATTTTCATCAGAGTCAGCTGAAATCCACCAGTGTTCCTCACTCCAGAAAAAAAACCACCCCAACCCAACTACTATATTTGGCAAACTACAACACTGCAGAATAGGCTCAAATCCAGAGTCATGATGAGCAAAGCACTGGGAGAAGACCCTGACAAGACAAAGTCCACCTGCTTGCTTGCCCACTTCCCATGTCCCAAAGCACCACCAAGCTCTTAGTGTCTTTCCCACAGCACCACAGAATCACCTGCTTGGAGAAGAGCTCTAAGAGCATCAGGTCCAACCATCAACCCAACCCCACCATGGCCATCAAACCATGTCCCAAAGTGCCATGGCCACAGGTTTCTGGAACACCTCCAGGGATGGTGACTCCACCACCTCCCTGGGCAGCCTGTTCCAGTGCCTGACCACTCTTGCAGCCAAGAAATTTACTTCAGGTGTTCCTGCCCATGTCAGACAGGGCCAAAGTGGGTGATCTTTAAGGTTCCTTCCAATCCAAACCATGCTGTGGTTGAATGATTCCCACCCTGGGGCTTGAACACAGGCTCCTGCATGGAACAAATCACAGAGAAGGAGACTCCACCACCTCTCTGGGCAGCCTGCTCCAGTGCTCTGCCTCCATTCAGTTAAAGAAGTTCCTCCTCATGTTTCGATGCAACTTTCTCCTCATCTTCAGGATGGAACCTCCTGGCTTCCAGTTTGCACCCAGTGCCCCTTCTCCTGTCCCTGGGCACCACTGACAAGAGTCTGGCCCCAGCCTCTTGCCCCCCACAGCTCCTTTAGCTCTTGCTGAGCATTGTTCAGATCCCCTCTGGGGCTGCTCTTCTGCAGGCTCCACAGCCCCAGGGCTCTCAGCCTTTGCTCCTCACAGAGATGCTCCAGGCTCCTCAGCAGCTTTGGAGCTTCCACTGGACTCTCTCCAGAGATGGAGACTCCACCACCTCTCTGGGCAGCCTGCTCCAGTGCTCTGCCACCATTCAATTAAAGAAGTTCCTCCTCATGTTTAGGTGGAGCTTCTAATGGGCAAGTTTATGTTCAGTGTTCAAGTTGGTTGACTTCAAGTCTGGACTGTAACTTCTTTGGCTCCTTGCTTAACCCTGAACTGAAGCTCAGTGGCTAAATGAATTTGTTCTCCGTGGCTCAGCTTGACCACCTGTGAGGGCAACAGATAGCCAGAGTCTGCTGCCTGCTGTGTGCAGACAGCCTGAGGTCACAGAAGCACAGAAACATTCAGGTTGGAAAAGACCCTCAGGATCAATGAGGCTGGGGAGAGGCCTCCAGCACAGCCCTGTGAGGAGAGGCTGAGGGAGCTGGGGTTGTTCAGCCTGGAGAAGAGAATGCTCAGGGGAGACCTTCTTGCTGTCTACAACTCCCTGAAGGGAGGTTGGAGCCAGGTGGGGGTTGGGCTCTTCTCCCAGGCACCCAGCACCAGAACAAGAGGACACAGTCTCAAGCTGTGCCAGGGGAGGTTTAGGCTGGAGGTGAGGAAGAAGTTCTTCCCAGCAAGAGAAATTGGCCATTGGGATGTGCTGCCCAGGGAGGTGGTGGAGTCGCCATCCCTAGAGGTGTCTAGGAAGAGCCTGGCTGAGGCACTTGGTGCCATGGTTTAGTTGATTAGATGGTGCTGGGTGATAGGTTGGACTCAATGATCTCTGAGGTCTTTTCTGACCTGGTTAATTCTCTTCTCTTCTCTTCTCTTCTCTTCTCTTCTCTTCTCTTCTCTTCTCTTCTCTTCTCTTCTCTTCTCTTCTCTTCTCTTCTCTTCTCTTCTCTTCTCTTCTCTTCTCTTCTCTTCTCTTCTCTTCTCTTCTCTTCTCTTCTCTTCTCTTCTCTTCTCTTCTCTTCTCTTCTCTTCTCTTCTCTTCTCTCTTCCCTTCTCTTCTCTTCCCTTCTCTTTTCTCACCAAGTCTAACCCAGAAGACTACTCTACAAGGTTCACCCCTAAACCATATCCCCAAAGATCTCCAACTTCCTTTCTTAGCCCTGCTGTGGAGGCTGGCTGGTTACACCCCAGCTGGCACTGCTCCTGCCAGGCCTCTGAAGAGCATCTTGGCCTTCACATTGAATTGTTCAGCCCCTGTCTCCTTGGCCCCACTGTCACCAGCTGGGGCTGTGAGGGCCTCAGGGCTGCCTGCCATGCATCTGCTGCCACCCCAGCTCCAGCCTGTGCATGGAGCAGAAAACTGCTTGTCCATGGATAAGGAGGACAAAAATAGCCTGGTAGGAAGCATGTGATGTCCTGCAAATAACGTTGAGAGCTGCTCTTGAGCAGTTTAGATAAGACTTAATTACCAGGGAGCTACCATAAAGTGCAGAAGATGCAAGAGAGAGCAGCTCCTGCCTTCTGCACAGCCTGACCCAGTTCCCCACCAGAACTAATGAAATTAAACCCAGCCTTAAGCTGGGATGAGTCAAGGACTCCAGAGCCAAAGTTATCCTTAGGCACAAGGGTGCATGGGGAAGAGTGTGACCAGCAGGTCAAGGTCTTCTCCACCTCTGCTCTGCCTTACTCAGGCCACGTTTGGAGTCCTGGGTCCAGTTCTGGGGCTTCCACAAGAAACCATTTTCTTATACCCTGTCACAGGCTCACAGGAGGTTAGGGGTTGGAAGGGACCTCCAAACATCATTGAGTCCAACCCCTCTGCCAGAGCAGGAGCATAGAATCCAGCACAGGTCACACAGGAACACATCCAGATGGGGCTGGAAAGGCTCCATAGAAGGAGACTCCACAACCCCTCTAGGGAGCCTGTTCCAGTGCTCTGTGACCCTCCCAGTGAAGAAGTTCCTCCTCATGTTGAGGTGGAACCTCCTGTGCTGGAGTTTCTGTCCATTGCCCCTTGTCCTATGCCAGGGTGCAAGTGAGCAGAGCCTGGCCCCTCCCTCCTGACCCCCAGCCCTCAGATATTGATAACCATTGATGAAATCCCCTCTCAGCCTTCTCCTCTCCAGACTAATCAGCCCCAGGGCTCTCAGCCTCTCCTCATAGGCTGCTCATAGGAGCCAGTTCTCTTTACCCAGCAACATGAAGGCCACAAGAGATCCTCTGACACCAGCCAAGCAGTGACAGAAAGCTGTCCTCCGTGTGAAGGACCTGGCCACTTATCTCTGTGCTGACCACCAAACACCAGCTGGGATGACATGCAGGGAGATAACAGGAGAGCCTGGAACTCCTGCTGGTGCCATGCTCTGTACTTACAAGGGCTTGGAGAGATAGCTTCAATGTGACATTTCTTAATCTGCTCTGGGTTTGGAGGAGAGGGGTGGAAGAGTGAAACAGGTTGGCCAGGGAGGAGGTGGAGGCCCCATCCCTGGAGGCATTCAAGGTCAGGCTTGCTGGGGCTCTGAGCAGCCTGATCTAGTTGAAGATGGCATAGAATCAATCATGGAACCTACCAGGTTGGAAAAGATCTCAGAGATCAAGTCCAACCTAATAGCTAACACCTCCTGACAACTAAACCATGGCTCCAAGTGCCACATCCAAGACTTCTTTGAACACTCCTCTAGTCATGAGGTCTGTGGTGACAGGTTGGACTTGATGATCTTTGAGGTCTCTTCCAACCTTAGTGATACTGAATACTGAAGACCTCCAGGGATGGTGACTCCACCACCTCCCTGGGCAGCACATCCCAATAGCCAATCTCTCTTGCTGGGAAGAGCTTTCTCCTCACCTCCAGCCTAAACCTTCCCTGGCACAGCTTGAGACTGTGTCCTCTTGTTCTGGTGCTGGTTGCCTGGGAGAAGAGACCAACTCCCTCCTGGCTACAACCTCCCTTCAGGGAGTTGCAGAGAGCAAGAAGTTCTCCCCTGAGCCTCCTCTTCTCCAGGCTAAGCAACCCCAGCTCCCTCAGCCTCTCCTCCCAGGGCTGTGCTCCAGACCCCTCCCCAGCTTTGTTGCCCTTCTCTGGATGCATTCAAGTCCCTGCTAACTGCAGAGGGGTTGCACAAGACAACCTTTAAATGTCCCTTCCAACCCATTCTATGATCCCAGACTCACAATATCCTTTCCTTTATATTTACCAGCATCTACCAAAACCAACCACTGGGTGCCCACAACAACCTGGGGGACACCAGAGCAGGCTTCCCTGCTGCAGCACAGCACAGGGTGGCTTGAAGCTTGCTATTTGTCGCCTGTGTGCTGAGTTATTTTTGCACCAGGATGGGCAGGGTGGGCTCTTGCCAGCCTGGTGAGTGGCCAGGAGTCACCCAGCAAGGACATGCAGCTGAACAGCAGCCAGGGGAAAGCTCTGAAGTGATGTTCTCATGACATGCTTTGTTCATCCTCATCCTATCCTTCACCTAGGGTTGGGGTTTCCTCCCTACCCCCAGCCATTTTCTAAAGCCTTTCCTAAAGGTTCTGTGATTTTATGTTCAGAGCAAACCCACCCCTGGAAGATGTTGAGGCTCCATCCCTGGTGACATTCAAGCTCAGAGTTGATGTGGGCTTGGGCAGCCTGCTCTAGCTAAGGAGAGGTCCTTTGCTGACTGCAGGGGGGTTGAGTAAGATGACCCTTCCAACCAAATGCAGCCTGTGAATGGGAATCCAAGGTCACATCCAGAGCCTGGCTGTGTTACCAGAGACTCATCCTCTGCTTGGTTGCTAACACAACCACTGCAGACACCCCTAGGGCTCTGCACTAACAGCAATCCCAGAATCAGAGAACTGTTCAGGTTGGAAGGGCCTCTAAGGTCACTGAGTTGAACCTTCAACCCAACCCCACCATGGCTATCAAACCATGGCCCCCAGTGCCATGGCCACAGGTTTCGTGAACCCCTCTAGGGATGGGGACTCCACCACCTCCCTGGGCAGCCTGGTCCAACACCTGACCACTCCTACAGCAAAGAAATTGTTCCTCATGTCCAACCCAAACCTCCCCTGGCACCATTTCAGGCCATTTCCTCTCCTCAGCTGATGCTAGTAGAAGAAACCAACCCCTACCCAGCTCCAACCTCCTTTCAGGGAGCTGTAGAGAGCAATGAGGTCTCCCTTCAGCCTCCTCTTCTCCAGGCTGAACACCTTTGATGCCCTTCTCTGGACACCTTCCACCACCTTTGCCTGGGAGAAGAGACCAACCCCCACCTGGCTACAACCTCCCTTCAGGGAGTTGTAGAGAGCAAGAAGGTCTCCCCTGAGCCTCCTCTTCTCCAGGCTAAGCAACCCCAGCTCCCTCAGCCTCTCCTCCCAGGGCTGTGCTCCAGACCCCTCCCCAGCTTTGTTGCCCTTCTCTGGACACCTTCCAGCAACTCAACATCTTTCCTGAACTGAGGGGCCCAGAACTGGACACAGGACTCAAGGTGTAGCCTAACCAGTGCTGATATACAAGGTGGAATGACCTCCCTGCTCCTGATGGGTTGGACTTGATGATCTCTGAGGTCTTGTCCAAGCTTATTGATTCTATGATTCTATGATTTTATGATCATCCACATGACTGACCACTCTGTGATCCAGTTCAAGGTAAAAACTCCCAAACAGCTTAGCCTTGAAATCCTGTGTCAGGTAGGAAACCAAACCAAACCAAATCAAACCAAACCAAACCAATCCAAACCAAACCAAACTAAACCAAACCAATCCAAACCAAACCAAACCAAACCAAACCAAACCAAACCAAACCAAACCAAACCAATCCAAACCAAACCAAACCAAACCAAACAAAACCAAACAAACCAAACAAAACCAAATCAACCCAAACCAAACTAAACCAAACCAATCCAAACCAAACCAAACCAAACCAAACCACACCAAACCAAACCAAACTAAACCAAACCAATCCAAACCAAACCAAACCAAACCAAACCAATCCAAACCAAACCAAACCAAACCAAACAAACCAAACAAAACCAAATCAACCCAAACCAAACTAAACCAAACCAAACCAAACCAAACCAAACCTAAATCAGAACCCAAAATGTGATGGGGGAAAAAAATAAACGTGCTGAGTTTCAACCAGTCCCAGAAAACCTAAAGGTGAAGTCCAAATCTGGGGAAGGATCAAAGGATGAAGGCTAAGAAGGAAAATCCCATCTCGAGCTCAGGGTTTATCGTCGTGGTTGGAGCTCCCCTTAGTGGGTTGCGCTGGGAGAACACCCTGGGATCGTCATGGCCTTCAACAGGTGAGGGCCAGGCAGACAGACTGCCTTCTCAAGGTGGAGGAAGAGGTGAGAGGGAGCAGATCTTGCTTATCTGCCGCCCTCACTCATGGCCAAGCTGAGCAAGGTGGATCTGAAAGGTCCCACCTGGAAGGAGGTTGTAGGGAGGCTGCTGCTGGTCTCTTCTGCCAGGTAATCAGTGACAGAACAAGAAGAAACAGCCTCAAGCTGCAGCTGGGTAGGTTTAGACAGGGCAGTAGGAAACATTTTGTCAGGGAAAGAGCGGTCAGGCACTGGAATGTGCTGCCCAGGACACTGAGACACTTGAATGTGTCCAGAGAAGGGCAACAAGGCTGGGGAGAGGTCTGGAGCACAGCCCTGGGAGGAGAGGCTGAGGGAGCTGGGGTTGCTTAGCCTGGAGAAGAGGAGGCTCAGGGGAGACCTTCTTGCTCTCTCCAACTCCCTGAAGGGAGGTTGTAGCCAGGTGGGGGTTGGGCTCTTCTCCCAGGCACCCAGCACCAGAACAAGAGGACACAGTCTCAAGCTGTGCCAGGGGAGGTTTAGGCTGGAGGTGAGGAGAAAGTTCTTCCCAGCAAGAGAGATTGGCCATGGGGATGTGCTGCCCAGGGAGGTGGTGGATTCACCATCCCTGGAGGTGTTCAAAAATTGCTTTTCTACTGGAGCCATCCACACTCATCCTCTTCCCAGTTTTTCCTACTTCAGTGATCTACACTCATCCCTTTCCCATTTTTCCCACTTTAGTAATGAACACTCATCCCCTTCCCATTTCCCCTGCTTTGGACATCTATAATCATCCCCCTCCCATTTCCCCCCAATTGATTCATCTACACTCATCCCCTTGCTTTTTACCCCCCACTTGAGCCATCTACACTCATCCCCTTCCCATTTTCCTACTTCAGTCATCTACACTCATCTCCTTCCCATTTTCTCCTGCTGTAGACATCTAAAACCATCCCCTTCCCATTTTCCCCACTTGATTCATCTACAGTCATCTCCTTCCCCCTTTTCACCCCCACTTGAGTCATCTACACTCATCCTTTTCCCATTTTTCCCCCACTCGAGTCATCTCCACTCATCCCCTTCCCATTTTCTCCTGTTTTAGGCATCTAAAATCATCCCCTTCACATTTTTCCCTCTTGAGTCATCCATACTCATCCCCTTCCCCCTTTTCCCTACTTTAGTCATCTACACTCATCCCCTTCCCATTTCCCCCCTACTTCAGTCATCTACACTCATCCCCTTTCCATTTTCTCCTGCTTTAGACATCTAAAACCATCCCCTTCCCATTTTTCCTACTTGAATCAACTAAACTAATTCCCTTCCCATCTTTTATCCCACTTCAATCATCTACAATCATTCCCTTCAAGTTTTTTTTCCTACTTTATTCATCCAGTCACCCCCTTCCCATTTTCCCCCTACTTTAGTCATCCACAGTCATCCCCTTCCCATTTCCCCCCTACTTTAGTCATCCACAGTCACCCCCTTCCCATTTCCCCCCTACTTTAGTCATCCACAGTCACCCCCTTCCCATTTTCCCCCTACTTTAGTCATCCACAGTCATCCCCTTCCCATTTTCCCCCTACTTTAGTCATCCCCAGTCACCCCCTTCCCATATTTTCCCTACTTCAGTCATCCACAGTCATCCCCTTCCCATTTTCCCCTACTTTAGTCATCCACAGTCACCCCCTTCCCATTTTTTCCCTACTTTAGTCATCCACAGTTATCCCCTTCCCATTTTCTCCTGCTTCAGTCATCTACACTCATCCCCTTCCCATTTTCTTCTGCTTGAGACATCTAAAATCATCCTCTTCCCATTTTTCCTACTTGAGTCATCTAAACTAATTCCATTCCCATCTTTTTTTCCCACTTCAGTCATCTACACTCATTCCCTTCCCAGTTTGGTTCCCCCCCAACTCCCACCTCTGCTGGAATATTTCTAGTGGATGGACCTAAAGAACTTCCAGCTGAAGAAGCAGAGCACTCACAGCTTTCATTGCAGGGCTGTAGAACCACAGGATTGTTGAACTGGAAAAGCCCTCTGAGATCTTGGAGTCCAACCAGCAACCCAACCCCACCATGGCCACTAAAGCATGGCCCCAAGTGCCATGGCCACAGGTTTCTTGAGCACCTCGGGGATGGGGACTGAACCAGCTCCCTGGGCAGCCTGGTCCAGTGCCTGAGCACTCTTGCAGCAAAGAAATCATCCTAATGTCACAGACTCACAGAATGTTAGGGGTTGGAAGGGACCTCGAAAGAGCATGCCCCTTGCCAGGGCAGGATCACCCAGGGCAGGTCACACAGGAACACATCCAGGTGGCTGTGGAAGCCCTCCAGAGAAGGAGGCTGCACAACCTCTCTGGGCAGCCTGCTCCAGGGCTCTGTGAAAAGGTTTTTCCTTCTCTTCATGTGGAACCTCTTCTGCTCCAGCTTGCACCCATTGCCCCTGGTCCTGTCACTGGACTGAGCAGGGCCTGGCTCCATCCTCCTGACACTGCCCTGCACATCTTTATCAACATGACTGAGGGTCACCCCTCAGGCTCCTCTGCTCCAGGCAGCAGAGCCCTCAGCTCCCTCAGCCTTTCCTCACAAGGGAGATCTTCCACTGCCTTCAGCAACTCTGTGGCTCTGCACTGGACTCTTTCAAGCAGTGCCCTGAGGTCCTTCTTGAATTGAGGGGCCCAGAACTGGGCACAATATTCCAGATGCAGCCTCACCAGGGCAGAGTAGAGGAGGAGGAGAGCCTCTCTTGAACTACTAACCACATCCCTTCTAATCCACCCCAGGATGCCACTGGCATTCTAGGCCACAAGGACACATTGCTGGCTCCTGGCATCCTTCTGTCCACCAGGCTGAGGGAGACCTCATTGCTCTCTACAACTCCCTGAAAGGAGGATGGAGTGAAGTGGAGGGGGGAGGTTGGTCTCTTCTCCCTGGGAACAAGAGATGGGGCAAGAGGAAATGACCACAAGTTGCAGCAGGGGAAGGTATAGGTTGGACATTGGGAACTTCATCCCTGAAAGGGTTCTGCAAAGCTTGGAACAGTCTCCTCAGGGAGGTGGTTGAATGCCCATTCCCTGGAGGTGGTTCAGAGAGGCAGAGAGGTGTGGTGCTGAAGAGATGGTTTAGCAGCAGCCTTGGGAGAGCTAGAGAATGCTTGGGCTGGATGATCTTAAAGGCCTCTCCCAAGCAAAATGAGTGCTATGATTCCAAGTCCTGTGTTCCTTCCTGGCCAGTTCCTCAGAGAAATGACTGTTTAGAGAAGGCTTGAAGTTGTAGCTGAGGTCATCTGAAGCAGAGCAGCAATTTTCTCTCTCCAGATGTCCTTTGCCCCCCTCCCCCCCCCCATTCTCATACCTTGCCATGCAAGGTCAGTCTTGGGTCTGTCTCACTTTATGCATCTCTCCTCCTTTTATTGCCTTTGACCTTTCCAGTCTGTGGTAGAATAGAATAGGATTAACCAGGTTGGAAAAGACCTCAGAGATCATCCAGTCCAACCTATCACCCAACACCATCTCATCAACTAAACCATGGCACCAAGCACCCCATCCAGGCTCTTCCTAAACACCTCCAGGGATGGGGACTCCACCACCTCCCTGGGCAGCACATCCCAATGGCCAATCTCTCTTGCTGGGAAGAATTTCTTCCTAACATGCAGCCTAAACCTCCCCTGGCACAGCTTGAGACTGTGTCCTCTTGTTCTGGTGCTGCTTGTCTTGGTGGTACTTCACTTCAAAACAGCTTTAGCCCTTTCAAGAGGAGCCTTGAGATCCAAGGCTGAGAAGATGCACAAGGGCATAATGAGGCCAAGAAGGGCAATGGTCTCCTGTGGTACAAGAAGAGTGTGGCCAGCGGGTCAAGGGAGTTTCTCCTCCCCCTCTACTCTGCCCTAGAGAGGTCACATCTGGAGTGCTGGATGCAGTTCTACTTCAAGAAGGACAGGGACCTGCTGGAGAGGGCACAGGAAAGGGTAACAGAGATGCTGAGGGGACAGGAACATCTCTCTGAGGAGGGAAGGCTGAGAGAATTGGGGCCTGTTAGTCTGGAAAGGCACAGACTAAGGGGAGGATCTCATCAATGCTGATGAGTGGAGGTCAGGAGGGTGGGACCAGGCTTTTGTTCAGTGGTGCCCAGTGGCAGGGCAAAGGGCAATGGGCACAAACCCAACCACATCACTTGGAGGTGTTTAGGAAGAGACTGGATGGGGTACTGGGTGCTATGATTTAGTTGATGAGATGGTGTTGGGTGATAGGTTGGACTTGATGATCTCTGAGGTCTTTTCCAACCTGCTCAATTCAATTCAATTCAATTCAATTCAATTCAATTCAATTCAATTCAATTCAATTCAATTCAATTCAATTCAATTCTATTCTATTCTATTCTATTCTATTCTATTCTATTCTATTCTATTCCACTCCATTCCACTCCATTCCATTCTTATTCCTATTCTATTCTATTCTATTCTATTCTATTCTATTCTATTCTATTCTATTCTATTCTATTCTATCCCATTCCATTCCATTCCATTCCATTCTTATTCCTATTCTATTCTATTTTATTCTATTCCTATTCCTATTCTATTCCTATTCTATTCCTATTCTATTCTATTCTATTCCTATCCCTACCCTATCCCTACCCTATCCCTATCCTATCCTATCCTATCCTATCCTATCCTATCCTATCCTATCCCATCCTATCCTGTTCTATTCTATTCTATTCTATTCTATTCTATTCTATTCTATTCTATTCTATTCTATTCTATTCTATTCTATTCTATTCCTATTCCTATTCTATTCCTATTCTATTCTATTCTATTCTATTCTATTCTATTCTATTCCTATTCCTACCCTATCCCTACCCTATCCTATCCTATCCTATCCTATCCTATTCCTATTCCTACCCTATCCCTACCCTATCCTATCCTATCCTATCCTATCCTATCCTATCCTATCCTATCCTATCCCATCCTATCCCATCCTATCCTATTCTATTCTATTCTATTCTATTCTATTCTATTCTATTCTATTCTATTCTATTCTATTCTATTCTTATTCCTATTCCTATTCCTATTCCTATTCTATTCTATTCTATTCTATTCTATTCTATTCTATTCTATTCTTATTCCTATTTCTATTCTATTCTATTCTATTCTATTCTATTCTATTCTATTCTATTCTATTCTATTCTATTCTATTCTATTCTATTCTATTCACAAGAAGTTCCATCTAAACATGAGGAGGAACTTCTTTAATGTAAGGATGATGGAGCCCTGGAGCAGGCTCCCCAGAAAGGTGGTGGAGTCTCCATCTCTGGAGACACACAAACCCCTGTGGGACACACAAGTTGCTGGGTGACCTTCTCTGCCATCCCTGGACAGGATGATCTCCAGAGGTGCCTTCCAATCCCTCCCATTCTCTCATTCTGTGAAGACAGCCTCAAAACCAACCCCAGATCTGACTTCCTACAAGGCCTAGTGGAAGGTTCCCCTGCCCATGGCAGGGGGGGGTTGGAACTGGATGGTCTTTAAGGTCCCTTCCAACCCGAAGCATTCCATGAATCCATGACATCTATGACCCCACCAAAGACAGCATAGACTCCACCAAGAACTGTGGAGGCTGGCACTAGAGGGAGGTGTTTCCCCATCCATGTGCCTTGGACTGAGGAAGAAAGAAAACTAAACAGCAAAATCCAGCAGCAGAGGAAGGGGACCTGAGACGTTAAACCACCTTAATCAACTGCAATTAATAAGAGTGAGCTGCACCTCAGTGTAATCAACTCCCATCAGTTGCCAGCGCCAGAGGTAGGAGGGAGCAGCAGATAATGAACTGATATTTAACCTGAATTACATTATTTAATGGAGAGAAAGCTTCCCAGAGAGGGTTTGTTTACATGTTTATTTGCAACCAGCCAAAGACACCCAGAGCCAAGGTGCAGGGAGCAAGGGAGGTGCCAGCACGGGGAGTCAGGAGGGGCTGAAGTCCCAGAATCACCCAAGAAAGTTTGGACCAGGTGAATCCTGAGGGGCTTTCCACACTCCTGTTGGAATCCTAGCAAGGTGGGGTTTGGAAGGGACCTCTGAAGATCCAACCCCCCTGCTAAAGCAGGGGCACCCACAGCAGCTTGCCCAGCAGCACAATCTCCAGGTGGCTTTGGAGGCTCTCGAGAGAAGGAGACTCCACAACCTCTCTGGGCAGCCTGCTCCAGGCCTCCAGCACCCTCACACCAAACAACTTGCTCCTCCTCTTCAGATGGAACCTCCTGGCTTCCAGTTTGTGCCCATTGCTCCTTGTCCTGTCCCTGAGCAACACTGCCAAGAGTCTGGCCTCAGCCTCTTGCCCCCCATAGGTCCTTTAGCTCTTGCTGAGCATTGCTCAGATCCCCTCTGGGGCTGCTCTTCTGCAGGCTCCACAGCCCCAGGGCTCTCAGCCTTTCCTCCTCACAGAGATGCTGCAGGCCCCTCAGCATCTTTGCAGCCTCCCCTGGACTCTCTCCAGCAGTTCCCTGTCTCTCTTGAACTGGGAGCCCAGAACTTGACTCCATGGCCTCACTGAGGGAGAGTAGTGGGTGAGGAGGACTTCCCTCAGCCTGCTGGCTTAATACACCCCAGGACACCACTGGCATTCTTGGCCAGTAGGGCACATTGATGGTTCATGGGAAACTTGTCCACCAATGCTCCCTTGCCCTCCTGTGTGGAGCTCTTTCTCCTTATGCACAGCCCCAGCCTCAGCACAGCTTTCCAGAAGTCATCTCTGCATTTAAAAGTTACAGCCATCTGCTCAACCCTCTCACTGAATCTCCACAGAGAAGCTTTGGGGCTAGCAGCTTAGAATCACAGAATTGTTTGGGTTGGAAGAGACCTCCAAGATCATCCAACCCAACCAGCAACCCAACCCCACCATGGCTATGAAACCATGTCCCACAGTGCCATGGCCACAGGTTTCTAGAACCCCTCCAGGGATGGTGACTCCACCACCTCCCTGGGCAGCCTGTTCCAGTGCCTGATCACTCCTGCAGCAAAGAAATTGTTCCTCATCTCCAACCTAATCCTGCCCTGGTGCTGTTTCAGGCCAATTGCCCTTGCTCTATGACCTGATACAAGGCAGCAGCAGCCCCTGCCAACACTTGGTGCCTGTGCACAGGACAAAGGCTTTCTATTGCTTCTTCTCACAGTCTGGAAGAGCCCTTCCCCAACATTCTGTAGCTTTAGGAGAGAGGACAATAGTCCAGTAGCTTGTTCCTGAGCCCACCTGGGGTCATGGCACAGCACAGCTTGGGTATTACAGAAAGTGTGCCTGAACTTGGGGAAAAAAGAAGTAACAAGGGAGATGTGGAGCAGTTCGAGTGAGTTGGAGTCAGGAAGAAGTGAGGGGTGAGCTCCATGAGACCCTCAAGGAGAGGCCAGCTTAAGGCAAGGGGACCTCAGATCCCACAGCAACCTCCAGCATCCCTCAACATTCCACAGCATCCTTCAGGATCCCACATCCCACATTCCATGGCATCCTGCAGCATCCCACAGATCCTACACCCCACATCAACCTGCATCCCATGGCATCTAGTCTCATTCCCCAACATCCCACATTAGCTCTCTTCCCTCATCAGCCTTCATCCTCAGCATCAGTAGGCTGAACATGAGCCAGCAGTGTGCCCAGGCGGCCAAGAAGGCCAATGGCATCCTGGCCTGCAGCAGGAACAGTGTGGCCAGCAGGAGCAGGGAAGTCATTGTGCCCCTGCGCTCAGCACTGGTTAGGCCACACCTTGAGTCCTGTGTCCAGTTCTGGGCCCCTCAGGTTAGGAAAGATGTTGAGTTGCTGGAAGGTGTCCAGAGAAGGGCAACAAAGCTGGGGAGGGGTCTGGAGCACAGCCCTGTGAGGAGAGGCTGAGGGAGCTGGGGTTGCTTAGCCTGGAGAAGAGGAGGCTCAGGGGAGACCTTCTTGCTCTCTCCAACTCCCTGAAGGGAGGTTGTAGCCAGGTGGGGGTTGGTCTCTTCTGCCAGGCAAGCAGCACCAGAACAAGAGGACACAGTCTCAAGATGTGCCAGGGGAGGTTTAGGCTGGATGTTAGGAAGAAGTTCTTCCCAGCAAGAGAGATTGGCCACTGGGATGTGCTGCCCAGGGAGGTGGTGGAGTCACCATCCCTGGAGGTGTTTAGGAAGAGCCTGGCTGAGGCACTTGGTGCCATGGTTGAGTTGATGAGATGGTGCTGGGTGACAGGTTGGACTTGATGATCTCTGAGGTCTTTTCCAACCTGCTTAATTCTATTCCATTCCATTCCATTCCATTCCATTCCATTCCATTCCATTCCATTCCATTCTATTCTATTCTATTCTATTCTATTCTATTCTATTCTATTCTATCCTATCCTATCCCATCCCATTCCATACACCCTGCAGCATACTGCACCCCACATCATCTTGCAGCATCCCACATCCTGCAGCAGCTCAGTTCCCACAGCAGCCTGCACCCCACAGCATCCTGCAGCATCCCACAGCCTACCTCAGCAGGACACCCAAAGTATCCTGCATCGTCCCTCAGCATTCCACATCCTGCAGCATGCCACATCCCACACCATCCCTCAACATCCTGAAGCATTCCACAGCATCCTACTGCATCCCATATCCCACAGAATCCCACAGCATCCCAGGGGTGAGGTCCCCGCGGTGCCTTTTTCCCTCCCTCCCAGCCCTGGTCCTGCAGCCGCTCTGGCCTCAGCGCCAGGCACCTTCTCAGGCTGGTTGCTAGATGGAGCTGCAGCACCAGGAATGGGACCTGGAACAGCTCAGCCTCATCCCTCCATCTCTATCATCCTTCTTTCTTCCATCCCACCCCTGTCTCCATCCCAAAGCTGTCCTAGAAGCCAAACACCGATCCTACAAGGGACAGTCCCTTGTCCTGCTCAGCACAACCCAGTGAAGGTTGCAGGCTTGGGGCAGAGTAGTTGGAAACTGCCTGGTGGAGAAGGACCTGGGAAAAGCTGAACATGAGCCCAGAATCTGCCCAGGTCGCCAAGAAGGCCACCAGCATCCTGGCCTGGATCAGCAATGGTGTGGCCAGCAGGAGTAGGGCAGGGATTGTGCCCCTGTGCTGGGCACTGGTGAGGTCACATCTTGAGTGCTGGCTTCAGTTTCAGGCCTCTCACTCCAAGAAGGACATTATGGGGCTGGAGAGTGTCCAGAGAAGGGCAGCAAAGCTGGAGGAGGGCTGGTGAGGAGTGGCTGAGGGAACTGGGGGTGTTCAGCCTGGAGAAGAGGAGGCTGAGGGGAGACCTCATTGCTCTCTACAGCTCCCTGACAGGAGTTGCACCAGGGGAGGTTTAGTTTGGCTGTTAGAAGAACCTTCTTCTCTGAAAGGGTTCTCAAGCACTGGAATAGACTGCCCAAGGAGGTGGCTGAATCCCTGTCTGTGTGGAGGTGTTTCAAAGAGGCAGAGGTGTGGTGCTGAGGGTCAAGCTTTATAGAATCATAGAATCAAGAAGGTTGGAAAAAACCTCAAAGGTCATCAAGTCCAACCTGTCACCCAACACCTCCTGACTAACTAAACCATGGCTTCAAGTGCAACATCCAATCCCCTCTTGAACACCTCCAGGGATGGTGACTCCACCACCTCCCTGGGCAGCACATTCCAATGGCTAACAACTCTCTCTGGGAAGAACTTTCTCCTCACCTCTAGCCTAAACCTCCCCTGGCACAGCTTGAGACTGTGTCCTCTTGTTCTGGTGCTGCTTGCCCTGGAGAAGAGACCAACCCCCACCTGGCTACAACCTCCCTTCAGGGAGTTGCAGACAGCAAGAAGCTCTCCCCTGAGCCTCCTCTTCTCCAGGCTAAGCAACCCCAGCTCCCTCAGCCTCCCCAGTCTTGGCACCAGGCTTGGCAGACTCAGAGAATGGTTGGACTGGATGATCTTAAAGATCTTTCCCAACCAAACCAATTCCATGGTTCTATGCTTCTAGGACTCAGGAGCACCCAAGGGGATAGATCCACCACTTCCAAGGGGGGTACACCCACCACACAGCACGGTTATTCTCCATGGTCTGGTGCCTATAGCCCCACCACCACCTTGAATGCCTCTTTACTTCCTCCAGCTGTCCAGGTTCATCCAGGGGAATGGAGAAGTTCCTCCCTTGGAAAGGATGAAATAGCTTCTAGGAAATCACAACCTGGATCCAGCTGACTGGAAAAGGATGGGAACAGCTTTTGAGACAGAATGAGAGGAAATGGCCTGAAGTCCCACCAGGGGAGGTTTGGGTTGAACAACTTCTGTGCTGCAAGAGCGGTCAGGCACTGGACCAGGCTGCCCAGGGAGGTGGTGGAGTCACCATCCCTGGAGGGGTTCAAGAGACCTGTGGCCATGGCACTTTGGGCCATGGTTTCATGGCCATGGTTGGACTGGATGATCTTAGAGAGCTTTCCCAACCCAAACCATTCTATGGTTTGGGCTAAACATGGTGGATGACTCAACTCAGCTTGTCTGGGGTTAAATGTCTCAGGGAGTGATAGGACTAGGGGGCATGGAATGAAGCTGGAGGTGGGGAGATTCAGGCTGGAGGTGAGGAGGAAGTTCTTCCCCATGAGAGTGGTGAAGCCCTGGAATGGGTTGTCCAGGGAGGTGGTTGGGGCCCTGTCCCTGGAGGTGTTTAAGCCCAGGCTGGCTGAGGCTCTGGCCAGCCTGATCTAGTGTGAGGTGTCCCTGCCCATGGCAGGGGGGTTGGAACTGGATGATCCTTGTGGTCCCTTCCAACCCTGACTGATACTATGATGCTATGCAACGGGGACAGACCCACACCTCCCTGAGCACACACCAGGGATTCGACTTCTGCTGGATCCCATTTGCCTTCACCCAGCCTCTCCAGGTTAGCTAAGAGCAGGAATTAAGAGAGCCCTCCCCAGGGAATTAAAGGCTGTGGCTTGGAAACAGCTGCAGAATTGAACCCAGTCCAAAGCTGCAGGAAAGATTGATGCCCACATGAACAATTACAGCTGGAGCTGAAGCCTTCCCTGATAAGCCACGGTGGACATCAGCCTTTGGCTTGCTCTTTCTCTCATAAAGTCATTACAGCTACAATAATTAATTCCAGGGCACTTCCAGGCAGTCTTTTAGCTCCCCCAGCCCCTCCCCAGGAAGCTTCACTGCAGAGTTCTTAACAAAGTAATAAAAATAGAAAGGAAACTCTCAGCTCCAAGATGCCTCCAAAGCAGCCAAAAGAAGTTGTTGGATCCCCAAATACCACCCTGGCTGTGCCCTCACCCTGACCTGGGCATGGAGCAGAGGGTCCTGGACAGGCTGGGGAGGTGAGCTGAAGAGAACCCCATGAGGATCAGTAAGGCAAAGTGCAAAGTCCTACACTTGGGTCAGGGCAATCCTTGACATCCATCCAGGCTGGGGGTTGTCGAGATTGAGAGCAGCCCTGCAGAGAAGGACTGGGAGGTGCTGGTGGGTGAGAAGCTGGACATGAGCCAGCAGTGGGCACTTGCAGCCCAGCAGGCCAGTGGCATCCTGGGCTGCAGCAAAAGGAGTGTGGCCAGCAGATGGAGGGAGGGCATTCTGCCACTCTGCTCTGCTCTGGGGAGACCTCACCTGGAGGGCTGTGTCCAGCTCTGGGGACCCCAACACAAGAAGAACGTGGACCTGCTGGAGAGGGTCCAGAGAAGGCCACAGAGATTATCAGAGGGCTGAGGCCACAGAGATGATCAGAGGGCTGAGGCACCCCTGCTAAGAGGACAGGCTGGGAGAATTGTGATTCTTCAGCCTGGAGAAGAGAAGGCTCCAGGGAGACCTTACAGCTGCATTTTGATATCTGAAGGAGACCTACAGGAAGGCTGGGGAGGGACTGTTTGGAAGGGCCTGTAGGGATAGAGCAAGGGGCAATGGTTTGAAACTGGAGCAGTTGGGATTTCTGAGTGGCTCCCAGCTGGATGAGGCTCCTGAGGACCCCCACGGCCAGCAGCACCAGGTGGCATTGTTAGACCAGGATGTTGTCCATTTTGGGGGGAGCCCTGGGGAGAACTATAGAATAGGATAGGATAGGATAGGATAGGATAGGATAGGATAGGATAGGATAGGATAGGATAGGATAGAAGAGGTTAGGTTAGGTTAGGTTAGGTTAGGTTAGAATAGAGTAGAATAGAATAGGATAGGCTAGGATAGGCTAGGCTAGGCTAGGCTAGGCTAGGCTAGGCTAGGATAGGATAGGATAGGATAGGATAGGATAGAAGAGGTTAGGTTAGGTTAGGTTAGGTTAGGTTAGGTTAGGTTAGAATAGAGTAGAATAGGATAGGATAGGATAGGATAGGATAGGATAGGATAGGATAGAATTGGATTGAATTGAATTGAATTGAATTGAATTGAATTGAATTGACCAGGTTGGAAAAGACCTTTGAGATCATCCAGTCCAACCTATCACCCAACACCATCTCATCAACTAAACCATGGCACCAAGGGCCTCATCCAGGCTCTTCCTAAACACCTCCAGGGATGGGGACTCCACCACCTCCCTGGGCAGCACATCCCAATGGCCAACAGCTCTCTCTGGGAAGAACTTTCTCCTCACCTCCAGCCTAAACCTCCCCTGGTGCAGCTTGAGACTGTGTCCTCTTGTTCTGGTGCTGCTTGCCTGGGAGAAGAGACCAACCCTCTCCTGGCTACAACCTCCCTTCAGGGAGTTGTAGACAGCAACTCGAGCAACCTAGTGGAAGGTGTCCCTGCCTGTGGCAGGGGGTTGGAGCTAGATGATCTTTAAGGTCCCTTCTGACCCAAACCACTCTCTGAACCTCTGAATCTCTGAGCCCACCACGCAGAGCAGGCCGGGATGGTGGAGCTTCAGTTGGGCTTTTGGGGAACCTCCTAGCTGGCTGAGGGGCTTCAGGATCCCCACGTCCAGCATCACTAGATGGCATTGTTAGACCAGCAGGCTGCCCAGCTCCAAATTAGTAGACAATTATCCCTCTTCCAACTCCTCCTTTTTTCCTCCTCCTTCTTCTTCCTCTTCTTCTTTTTTTTTTTTTTTTTGATGTGATGAAACCGGTTCCTTATAGCCTGCAGGATAAATTCTATAGGGTGCCTGAGTCAGTCAGGGCTGTTTCTTCACAGGCTTCTCTCTTCCCAGCTTTCACCTCAATCTGTCATCCAGATTTGACACTGCATCGTTCCAACAGTGCTCAGAAATGACATGTATATAATGTGGAATATTGTGCACATTTACAGCCAGCATCTCTCTTTCTTTCCTTCTTCTTTTTTTTTGTGTTGTAGTGTCCCCCTCCCTCTCCCTTCTCCCCTTCTGACATTGCTCTGGCGATTCTCTGGCTGGGAATTAGGGGTAGGGGCAAAAAACACGGAGAGGAGCGGGGGCAGAAGCACACGGAGAGCAGAGGGGCAAGGGGAAAAGCGCAGGGAGAGGAGTGGAGCAGGGGCAGAAGCACAGGGAGAGCAGAGGGGCAAGGGAAAAGCCACAGGGAGAGGAGTAGAACAGGGGCAGAAGCACAGGGAGAGCAGAGGGGCAAGGGAAAAGCCACAGGGAAAAGAGAGGAGCAGGGGCAGAAGCACATGGAGAGGAGAGGAGCAGGGGCAGAAGGAGAGGAGAGGAGCAGGGGCAGAAGAAGGAGAGGAGAGGAGCAGGGGCAGAAGAAGGAGAGGAGAGGAGCAGGGGCAGAAGCACATGGAGAGGAGAGGAGCAGGGGCAGAAGCACATGGAGAAGAGAGGAGCAGGGACAGGAGCACATGGAGGACAGAGGAGCAGGGGCAGAAGCACATGAAGAGGAGAGAAGCAGGGGCAGAAGCACATGGAGAAGAGAGGAGCAGGGGCAAAACCACGTGGAGAGGAGAGAAGCAGGGGCAGAAGCACATGGAGAGGAGATGAGCAGGGGCAGAAGCACGGGAGAGAAGAGGAGCAGGGACAAAACCACTGGAGAGGAGTGAGGAAAAACCACAGGGAGAGGAGCAGGGGCAAAAGCATGGGAGAGGAGATGAGCAGGGACAAAACCACTGGAGAGGAGTGAGGAAAAACCACAGGGAGAGGAGCAGGGGCGAAAGCAAAATCCAATAAAGAGTAGGATTAAAACCAAAAGCGCAAAAAACCCCAACCCTCAAAAGCAGAGGGCTCCTTTCTTTGCGTGGAGCAGCGAGGATGGTCAAGAAGAAGTTTGATTTAGATGCTAATGCGATGCAGGACAGAAGTGGGGTTGGGGTTGTGATTGTCCGGCAGCTCGACGCTAATTAACAAGACGACGACGACGACAACGCCGCCGCCGCCAGCGCCGAGAGCACTCGGGGTGGGTTGGAGGGGGGGTGGTGGTGGGGGGAAGCTTTCTGTTCCCAACTAAAAGGCTCCAGATTCCAGAGCGAATTAACAGTGCTATTAGGGGGAAAAAAAAAATAAGGAAGCAGAGTAAGTTAAATAAATAAATAAGCAACTAAGTAAATCAAGCTCAAAGTGAGTCCTTTGGAAGGAGCTCAGCCGGACGCAGGATGGAAACGGACGAGCGGCAGCTTTGTTGTGCAGCCCTGCCTCGGGGGCTGTGGCGGGGGGGGAAGGAAAAGAGACGCTCACCCTTATCCCACCCTAGAATAAGAACTATTAATATTGATAATAATTATTAATAATAGTAGCAACAACGGGAGAGGGGGTTAAGATCGATCGTTTCGTCGGAGAAAAGCAGCCCCAAGCCGCGATCGCAAGCGAGCGACTCCGCGAGCGACTCCGGGCTCCGCTGGGACGGTGCGAGGAGTCCCAGGGCTCTGCCGCCAGGGCTCCCCTCCCCACGACAACCCCCTCCATCCACACCCATGTGCACACAGCCCCCCTACCCTTCAACCTGCTGGCACCCAGCGCAAACCCTGCCCTCTAAACCACCTCTCATTTATTTTCTCCCCTCGCAGGACCGTGGTCGTGGCACCCACGGAGGTGCCCAGCCGATGGTTGCTGAATAATTTGGGTTGCTTTTCCCTTTTTGTGTGTCCCCCCCCGATATATTTTGTGTTGCAGTTTTTGGTCTGTGATGTTAACTCCTGCAGCCCGGGCTCTGCCAGCAGATGCTTTGCACCGATACCTTTCAGCTGTCCAAACGGGAGGGTGATGTGGGTGCTGAGAGGTGCCAGGGTGGGGGGCATGATGAAAATGAAAGAGTTAAGCCTCTGGAATGAAGTTTTAAGCGCTGAAGAGTGTGCTGGAGACTGAGACAGGGGCTTGCTGAGGCTCCTCCTGTGCTGCAAAGAGGGGCTGTGCACACCAAGCCATCTCCCTTCACTCAGCTTTGGTTGTGGCAGGGGTTGGAAAGGAAACAAAAACCAAACACACAAAAAACCTAAGGAGAAAACAAGACCAAACCAAACCAGACCCAACCCAAAACAACCAAAAAAAAAACCCCAAAGCACCTAAAAAGCTGAGATTTATTGTCACAGTTAGAAAGCAGAAGGAAGAAAAAAGAGGCTGTCACTTCTCTAATAATTGCAATTTCTGGTGGAAATAAAATCCTGGGGGGGGGGGGGGGGGGTGAGTCCAGAGGAAGTTTGTGGCAGCACAAAGCCAGCTGAGGAGATCCCTGCGAGGATTCGAAGCAGAACGTTGCTGGAGTTGGTAGAATTCCTCCCTTTGAATTTGTTTGCTTGGATTTTAACAGAGAAATAAGTAACTAACTAACTAACTAACTAACTAACTAACTAACTAACTAAAACTACTAAAGGAATTAAAATCACTGCAAAGGACATGGGTTTGGCTTCTGAGGATTAAACAGCAGCAGGGTGGAGGTGGGGGTGCCTGCCGGCAGCAACAGGCATGGCCCTGCTTTTTGTAGCGTCCCACTCCCTCTCCCTTCTCCCCTTCAAACGTTGCTCCGGTGATTCTTGCGCTGGGAATTAAGGGTAGGGGCAAAAAACACGGAGAGGAGCAGGGGCAGAAGCACATGGAGAGGAGAGGAGCAGGGAAAAACCACAGGGAAAAAAGAGGAACAGGGGCAAAAGCACACAGAGAGGAGAGGAGCAAGGGAAAAACCACAGGGAAAAGAGAGGAACAGGGGCAAAAGCACAGGGAGAGGAGAGGAGCAGGGGCAGAAACACAAAACCCAGGCATGGCTGGGATAATGAAACCTTCCAGGGATAATCAGAGTATCTTTGCTCCCTGCCAGATCTGATTTTTATTCAGCTAAAGCCTCCCCACCCAGCACTCAACTCCCATGGGTGTGAGGGTTGCTGTATTATGTTTGTTTTACAGGGTGATAGAGGATGTAAAACCCTGGTTAGGGCACGAGGCATGGTCACAACTTTTCCCTTCTTCCACCACAGTCTTTCTCCCTGCAGGAAAAATACATCAGGAGGAAAAGAATCAGATTGACAGTGGTGGCAGAAGGGGAAAGTTCTGACCAAGGCTTGTGCTGTAAGCAGGGGTTTAAACCCTGGACCATCCTCCTCAGAATGATTTTCAATCTGATTTCTCCTCCTGATTTCTATTTTCCCTAGAAGAGAAATGACAGTGGTGAGAGAAGGCAAAGCCTCTGACCAAGGCTTGTGTTGTAAGCAGGGGTTTAAACCCTGGACCATCCTCATCAGGTTGATTTGCAATCTGATTTCTCCTTCTGATTTTCTTTTCCTGCAGGAAGGATGAAAAAATCATCCTCAGGACATCCAAAGATGCCCAGGAGTTAAAAGCCTGCTTAGGGGTCACGTCTTGGTCTGAATATTTCCCTTCTACCACCACTGCCATTCTCCCTGCAGGAGAAATACAGCAGGGTGAAGAAAATCACCTTGGCAGTGGTGTTAGAAGGGAAAGGTTCTGACCAAGGCTTGTGTTGTAAGCAGGGGTTTAAACCCTGGATAACCCTGGACCATCCTCATCAGGTTGATTTTCAATCTGATTTCTCATCCTGATTTTTTTTCTTCCTGCAGGGAGGATGAAAAAATCATCCTCAGGAAATCCAGAGGAAAAAAAGATATCAGGATGGAAATCAGTTTGAAAATCCTCCTGATCTGGATGCCCAGGATTTAAAACCCCGCTTAGGGCTCAAGTCTTGGGCACAACATTTCCCCTTCGACCACCACAGTCTTTCTCCCTGCAGGAAAAACAAATCAGGGTGAAAAAAATCAGATTGACAGTGGTGGCAGAAGGGAAAAGTTCTGACCAAGGCTTGTGCTGTAAGCAGGGGTTTAAACCCTGGACCATCCTCCTCAGGATGATTTTCAATCTGATTTCTCTTCCTGATTTCTGTTTTCCCTAGAAGAGAAATGACAGTGGTGAGAGAAGGCAAAGCCTCTGACCAAGGCTTGTGTTGTAAGCAGGGGTTTAAACCCTGGACCATCCTCATCAGGTTGATTTGCAATCTGATTTCTCCTTCTGATTTTCTTTTCCTGCAGGAAGGATGAAAAAATCATCCTCAGGACATCCAAAGATGCCCAGGAGTTAAAATCCTGTTTAGGGCTCAAGTCTTGCTCTGAATGTTTCCCTTCTACCACCACTGCCATTCTCCCTGCAGGAGAAATACAGCAGGGTGAAGAAAATCACCTTGGCTGTGGTGTTAGAAGGGAAAGGTTCTGACCAAGGCTTGTGTTGTAAGCAGGGGTTTAAACCCTGGATCACCCTGGACCATCCTCATCAGGATGATCTTCCATCTGATTTCTCCTCCTGATTTCTGTTTTCCCTAGAAATGAAATGACAGTGGTGACAGAAGGGAAAGGCTCTGACCAAGGCTTGTGCTGTAAGCAAGGGTTTAAAGCCTGGACATCCAAATCAGGATGATTTTCAATCTGATTTCTCATCCTGATTTTTTTTTCTTCCTGCAGGGAGGATGAAAAAATCATCCTCAGGAAATCCAGAGGAAAAAAAGATGTCAGGATGGAAATCAGTTTGAAAATCTCCTGATCTGGATGCCCAGGATTTAAAACCCTGCTTAGGGCTCAAGTCTTGGGCACAACATTTCCCCTTCTACGACCACAGCCTTTCTCCCTGCAGGAAAAACAAATCAGGGTGAAAAAAACCAGATTGACAGTGGTGGCAGAAGGGAAAAGTTCTGACCAAGGCTTGTGCTGTAAGCAGGGGTTTAAACCCTGGACCATCCTCCCCAGGATGATTTTCAATCTGATTTCTCCTCCTGATTTCTGTTTTCCCTAGAAGAGAAATGACAGTGGTGAGAGAAGGGAAAGGCTCTGACCAAGGCTTGTGCTGTAAGCAGGATTTTAAACCCTGGACATCCAAATCAGGGTGACTTGCAATCTGATTTCTCCTTCTGCTATTCTTTTCCTGCAGGGAGGATGAAAAAATCATCCTCAGGATGTCCAGAGATGCCCAGGATCTAACCCCCTGTTTAGGGCTTAAGTCTTGGTCTGCATATTTCCCTTCTATCACCACTGCCATTCCCTATGCAGGAAAAATGAAGGTATCAGGATGGAAATCAGTTTGAAAATCCTCCTCATCTGGATGCCCCGGATTTAAAACCCTACTTAGGGCTCAAGTCTCGGTCTGAATATTTCCCTTCTATCTCCACTGTCTTTCTCCCTGCTGGAAAAACAAATCAGGGTGAAAAAAAAATCAGATTGGCACTGGTGTTAGAAGGGGAAAGGTTCTGACCAAGGCTTGTGCTGTAAGCAGGGGTTTAAACCCTGGACCATCCTCCTCAGGATGATTTTCAATCTGATTTCTCCTCCTGATTTCTGTTTTCCCTAGAAGAGAAATGACAGTGGTGAGAGAAGGCAAAGCCTCTGACCAAGGCTTGTGTTGTAAGCAGGGGTTTAAACCCTGGACATCCAAATCAGGATGATTTTCAGTCTGATTTCTCCTTCTGATTTTCTTTTCCTGCAGGGAGAATGAAAAAATCATCCTCAGGGTGTCCAAAGATGCCCAGGAGTTAAAATCCTGTTTAGGGCTCAAGTCTTGGTCTGAATATTTCCCTTCTACCACCACTGCCATTCTCCCTGCAGGAGAAATACAGCAGGGTGAAGAAAATCACCTTGGCAGTGGTGTTAGAAGGGAAAGGTTCTGACCAAGGCTTGTGTTGTAAGCAGAGGTTTAAACCCTGGATAACCCTGGACCATCCTCATCAGGTTGTTTTTCAATCTGATTTCTCATCCTGATTTTTTTTTCTTCCTGCAGGGAGGATGAAAAAATCATCCTCAGGAAATCCAGAGGAAAAAAAGATATCAGGATGGAAATCAGTTTGAAAATCCTCCTCATCTGGATGCCCAGGATTTAAAACCCTGCTTAGGGCTCAAGTGTTGGGCACAACATTTCCCCTTCGACCACCACAGTCTTTCTCCCTGCAGGAAAAACAAATCAGGGTGAAAAACATCAGATTGACAGTGGTGGCAGAAGGGAAAAGTTCTGACCAAGGCTTGTGTTGTAAGCAGGGGTTTAAACCCTGGACCATCCTCCTCAGGATGATTTTCAATCTGATTTCTCCTCCTGATTTCTGTTTTCCCTAGAAGAGAAATGACAGTGGTGAGAGAAGGGAAAGGCTCTGACCAAGGCTTGTGCTGTAAGCAGGATTTTAAACCCTGGACATCCAAATCAGGGTGACTTGCAATCTGATTTCTCCTTCTGCTATTCTTTTCCTGCAGGGAGGATGAAAAAAATCATCCTCAGGATGTCCAGAGATGCCCAGGATCTAACCCCCTGTTTAGGGCTTAAGTCTTGGTCTGCATATTTCCCTTCTATCACCACTGCCATTCCCTATGCAGGAAAAATAAAGGTATCAGGATGGAAATCAGTTTGAAAATCCTCCTGATCTGGATGCCCAGGAGTTAAAACCCTGCTTAGGGCTCAAGTCTCGGTCTGAATATTTCCCTTCTACCACCGCAGTCTTTCTCCCTGCAGGAAAAACAAATCAGGGTGAAAAAAAATCAGATTGGCACTGGTGTTAGAAGGGTAAAGGTTCTGACCAAGGCTTGTGCTGTAAGCAGGGGTTTAAACCCTGGACCATCCTCCTCAGGATGATTTTCAATCTGATTTCTCCTCCTGATTTCTGTTTTCCCTAGAAGAGAAATGACAGTGGTGAGAGAAGGCAAAGCCTCTGACCAAGGCTTGTGTTGTAAGCAGGGGTTTAAACCCTGGACATCCAAATCAGGAGGCTTTTCATAGAATACATAGAATACATAGAATAAACCAGGTTGGAAGAGACCTTCAAGATCATCGCGTCCAACCCATCACCAATCCAACACCGCCCAAGCAACTAACCCACAGCACCAAGCACCCTGTCAAGTCTTCTCCTAAAAACCTCCAGTGATGGCGACTCCACCACCTCCCCAGGCAGCCCATTCCAATGTGCAATCACTCTTTCTGTATAGAACTTTTTTCTAACATCCAGCCTGAACCTCCCCTGGCGCAGCCTGAGACTGTGTCCTCTTGTTCTGGTACTGCTTGCCTGGGAGAAGAGACCAACATCTGTCTGTCTACAACCTCCCTTCAGGTAGTTGTAGAGAGTAATAAGGTCACCCCTGAGTCTCCTCTTCTCCAGGCTAAGCAACCCCAGCTCCCTCAGCCTCTCCTCGTAGGGCTTGTGTTCCAAACCCCTCACCAACTTTGTTGCTCTTCTCTGGACTCGTTCCAGCAAGTCAACATCCTTCCTAAACTGAGGGGCCCAGAACTGGACACAGTACTCGAGGTGCGGCCTAACCAGTGCAGTGTACAGGGGCAGAATGACCTCCCTGCTCCTGCTGGCCACACTGTTCCTGATGCAGGCCAGGATGCCATTGGCCCTCTTAGCTGCCTGGGCACACTGCAGGCTCATGTTCAGTCTACCGTCGACCAGCACCCCCAGGTCCCTCTCAGCCTGACTGCTCTCCAGCCACTCTGACCCCAGCCTGTAGCTCTGCATGGGGTTGCTGTGGCCAATGTGCAGAACCCGGCACTTGGATGTGTTAAATCTCATGCCGTTGGACTCTGCCCATCTGCCCAGCCTGTCGAGGTCCCTCTGATTTCTCCTTCTGATTTTCTTTTCCTGCAGGAAGGATGAAAAAATCATCCTCAGGACATCCAAAGATGCCCAGGAGTTAAAATCCTGTTTAGGGCTCAAGTCTTGGTCTGAATATTTCCCTTCTACCACCACTGCCATTCTCCCTGCAGGAGAAATACAGCAGGGTGAAGAAAATCATCTTGGCAGTGGTGTTAGAAGGGAAAGGTTCTGACCAAGGCTTGTGTTGTAAGCAGGGGTTTAAACCCTGGATCACTCTGGACCATCCTCATCAGGTTGATTTTCAGTCTGATTTCTCCTCCTGATTTCTGTTTTTCCTACAAGGGAAATGACAGTGGTGACAGAAGGGAAAGGCTCTGACCAAGGTTTGTGCTGTAAGCAGGGGTTTAAACCCTGGACATCCAAATCAGGATGATTTTTGATCTGATTTCTCCTCCTGGTTTTTGTTTTTCCTACAAGGGAAATGACAGTGGTGAGAGAAGGGAAAGGCTCTGACCAAGCCTTGTGTTTCTAAGCAGGGTTTTAAACCCTGGACATGCAGATCAGGATGATTTTCCCTTCTCCCTGCAGGACAAGCAACAACTCAGGATGTAAAATCAGAGTGAAAAACCTCCTGATCAGGATGTCTGGGGTTGTCCAGGATTTAAAACCCTCACTGCAGCAGAAACCTTGGTCAGATCTTTTCTCTTCCAGCAACCACCAAAGAGGGTGAAAATTAGATTGGAAAATCATCCTGATCTGGATGTCCAGGATTATTCAGGATTTAAAGGCACAAGCCTTGGTCACAACCTTTCCCCTTCTTATACCACTGTCAATGGCATTTTTCATCCTGATTTGCTGTGGTGGTTTGGTTGTTGTTTCTTTTTCCCTGCAGGGAGAATGACAGCGGTGCTAGAAGGGGAATGTTCTGAGCAAGGCTTGTTCCCTACCCAGGGCTTTTAATCCTGGATAACCTTGAGCACCTGCAGACCAAAATAGTCACAGATTCACAGATTGCATCAGGTTGGAAGGGATCTTCAGAGGTCATCTTGGCCAACACCTCTGGAGTCAGCAGGGACACTTCCAGCTACAGCACATTGCTCAGGGCCACATGAAGTCTGATCTTGAATGTCTCCAGGGATGCAGTCTCAACCACACTGAGTTCTAGACAGTGTAGAAGTCTTTAGAGGCTTGAAGATTCCCTCACATCTGCATCCAGCTGTGCTGACCTCCTCCAGCAGCCCCTAAATAGTCATAGAATTGCTTTGGTTGGAAAAGACCTCTAAGATCATTGAGTCCAGCTGTTGACCTAACACCAGCATGGCCATTAAAACACGGTCCAGGAGCCCCCAAAATGTTAATGAGAAGGTTTTGAAGGCTTGAAGATTCCTTTACATCTGCATTCAGCTGTGCTGACCTCCTCCAGCAGCCCCTAAATAGTCATAGAATTGCTTTGGTTAGAAAAGACCTCTAAGATCATTGAGTCCAGCTGTTGACCTAACACCAGCATGGCCATTACACCATGGTCCAGGAGCCCCCAGAATGTCAGTGAGAAGGTTTTAAAGGCTTGGTGATTTCCCACCACCACATCTGCCCCTCTCTGTGCTGCCTGTCAACACCAGGACCTGAATTGGTTCATGAGGTGAGATAGTCATAATTCCTCCCAAAATCAGCCCTGGGGGAGAATGGGAGCTGGGAGATGAGGCTGCCCCCTCTGCAAGAGCTGAGCCTGTAGCCAGGGAGGCTTCTCCCAGCTTTGTGAGTCTTCATTCCAGAAGCAGGGATTAGAGGTGGCCCCTAGAGTAAGCCAAAGGGAACCAGCAGTTGCAGCTGGAGGTGGTGGAGTCACCATCCCTGGAGGTGTTGAAGAAAAGTGTGGCCATGGCACTTGGGGCCATGGTTTGATGGCCATGGTGGTGGTGAGTTGACGGTTGGACTGGATGATCTTAGAGGTCTTCATGGGCAGCAACTTTCCAGGCTTGGGACAGAGCAGATGGAAGGTTTTGAATGGAAAAGGGCCTGGGGGTGTTGGTTGACAGTGGCTAAAGGTCAGCCAGTGTGTGCCCAGGTGGTCAAGAAGGCCACCAGCATCCTGGCCTGGATCAGCAATGGTGTGGCCAGCAGGAGCAGGGCAGGGATTGTGCCCCTGTGCTGGGCACTGGTGAGGCCACACATTGAATCCTGGGTTCAGTTTTGGGCCCCTCACTCCAAGAAGGACATTGAGGGGCTGGAGGTGGTCCAGAGAAGAATAATTAAGCTGGGGATGGGTCTGGAGAACAGGGCTGGTGAGGAGCAGCTGAAGGTACTGAGCCTGGAGAAGAGGAGGCTGAGGGGAGACCTCATTGCTCTCTTCAACTGCCTGAAGGGAGTGAGGAGGGGCTTGGCTGCTTCTCCCTACTATCAGATGATAGAAGGAGAAGAAATGACCTGAAATTGTGCCAGGGGAGGTTTGGGTTGGAGATGAGGAACAATTCCTTTGCTGCAGGAGTGGTCAGGCACTGGCACAGGCTGCCCAGGGAGGTGGTGGAGTCAGCACCCCTGGAGGTGCACAAGAAACCTGTAGCCGTGGCACCTGGGGCCATGGTTTGATGGCCATGGTGGGCTTGGGTTGATGGTTGGACTGGATGACCCTGGAGGGCTTTTCCAACCCAAACCTTGATGATTCTAACCACGTGCCAGCCCCTAGCTCCCCCCCACCCCCCCCACCCCCAGGCATCTTGGGAGCGCCCCCCAGTCACCATAGTAACTGAGAGCCAATTAGGGTAATTAAGATGCACAGGGAGTTGTCCCTCACAATCAGGAGCTATTCTAATTCTTAATTTATTTATTTCTAGGTGTCTGTGGTGCTTGCAGCCACCACCACCCAGCCTGGGCACGCTTCCCACACAGGCACTGTGACCTTTCGTGCTTAAAGGCCATGGGGAAAGCCTGCAGCGAGGAGGAGGAGGAGGAGGGCAGGGGCTGAAGGCTGTCCCAGTGTGTGGGGTGTTCACTTACAGATTCACAGACACCTCCCCACCAGGGTGGTATTCCCAGGAGGGTGTGGGGGAGGCTCTTGATGCAGCCAGAAGGGGATGCTCAGGGGGGGTGATGGAGTGGAGGTGATGTGGGAGGCTTGGGGCCATGATGGGGGAAGTGTGTGGGGGTGTGTGGAGGTGGGGTGATGAAGGTGATGATGAAGGTAGGATGATGAAGGTGATGATGGGAGGGTAATGATGAAGGTGATCATGGACGTGGGGGGATGATGAAGGTGATGATGGAAGTAGGGGGGGGTGATGAAGGTGGGATGCTCAGGGCAATGATTGGGCTGTGTGTGATGGGGGGATGGGATGATCAAAGTGGTGATGGAGTGGGGGGTGATGAAGGTGATGATGGAGTGGGGGGGGGTGATGAAGGTGGGATGCTCAGGGCAATGATTGGGGGGGTGATGGAGGTGATGATGGAGTGGGGGGGGTGATGAAGGTGGGATGCTCAGGGCAATGATTGGGGGGGTGATGGAGGTGATGATGGAGTGGGGGGGTTGATGAAGGTGGGATGCTCAGGGCAATGATTGGGGGGGTGATGGATGGATGATGATCAAAGTGATGATGGAGGGGGGATGCTGAAGGTGGGATGCTGAAGGTGATGATGGAGTGGGTGGGGTGATGAAGATGATGATGGAGTGGGGGGGTGATGAAGGTGGGATGCTCAGGGCAATGATTTGGGGGGTGTGTGATGGTGGGGGGGATGATCCAAGTGATGATGGAGGGGGGGATGATGGAGGGGGGGATGCTGAAGGTGATGATGGAGTGTGGGGGAGGATGGAGGTGGGATGCTCAGGGCAGTGATGGGGGTGGGATGCTTGTGGAGATGGTGGAAGAGGATGATGGAGGTGGGAAGCCTGGGAGGGGAATGCTTGAGCTGGGATGAGAGGTGGGGTGCTTGGGGTAGTGATGGGGCAGAGATGATTGGGGAGATGATGGAGTGGGGGGTGATGGAGATGGGATTATGGAGGCAGGGATGCTTGCAGTGATGATGGATGGGAGGGTGGAGATGTGATGCTTGGGGTGATAGTGGTGTGGGATGCTTGGAGGTTGCTCAGGGCAGTGATGATGGAGGAGGCAGCAGGGGGGAAATTCCTCAGGGCCAGTGATGGAGGTGGGAAGGGAAAAAATCAGTGGGGAGTCAGTGATGGGAGGAGGTTGAAATCACTGGGGGCTGATGATGGGGGAGGAAATAGATCACTGGAGGTTGAGAAGAGAGATGGGGGAGGAGAAATAGACCAAACATCACTGTGGGTCACTGACAGGGGGGGAATAAAACATGATGGGTCATGATGGAGGGGGATGCTTGACAAGGCAAGAACCTGTCCCACACTCTCCTGTCACCACAGCCAGCAGAAGCAGGGAGCTGGCCCCAGCTGTTGGAGCTGTCACCCTGCAGGGCCCTGCAGCAGAGTGGCAGCCAGGGAAGCAGGGTGGTTAAACAGCCTGCCAAGGTTCTGCAGCACCCAGGCTGCTTGTCCAGAGCCTGGGAGATGGAACAAGACAGTTGTGCAGAAATCCAACCCCCCCTGCCCTGCCCTGCTCTGAAGCCAATCTCTGGGGTGGGGGTGGGGGGAAGCTTCATTTAAATCATGCTAGCAAGTGTGACAGCAGCCTGATGGGGGCTGGGTGACACATGAAGGGCTGTGACAGCATTTTCCCTTCCACTTGAAGTGTGCACATGGTGGGGTGAAAAAGCAGGGGTTGGGGAGGGGAAGGGGAAGGCAGGGGGCAGGGTTTCCTTCCCCACTGTTAGCAGCAGGTACAGCAAGAGCAGCAAACACACACATCCCCACACCAAAAAAGGGCCAAAAGAAAAGTATTCCCAGGTGGTCTTGCTGCTGGATAGAAGGTGGTGAGGTCACCATCTGACTGCCCCAGCACAGGTTAGGAGGTGATCTGCTGGACAGCAGCCCTGTGCAGAAGGACCTGGGAGCGCTGGGGGACAGCAAGTTCTGCATGGGACAGCAATGTGCCCTGGGGGCCAAGAAGGCCAAGGGGATCCTGGGGTGCATTGACCTTCTGTCCATGCAGCATGGGGCTGGAATTGATGAGGTAAAACAAGCCTGAAGCACTTCAGCTCATGAAATCTGCCTGGCAGAGGTGTGGGCTCTGTGGCATTTGCTCTGTGCCAATGGCATCCTGGCCTGCATCAGGAACAGTGTGGCCAGCAGGAGCAGGGAGGTCATTCTGCCCTGTGCTCAGCACTGCTTAGGCCACACCTTGAGTCCTGTGTCCAGTTCTGGGCCCCTCAGGTCAGGAAAGATGTTGAGGTGCTGGAAGGTGTCCAGAGAAGGGCAACAAAGCTGGGGAGGGGTCTGGAGCACAGCCCTGTGAGGAGAGGCTGAGGGAGCTGGGGTTGCTTAGCCTGGAGAAGAGGAGGCTCAGGGGAGACCTCATTGCTCTCTCCAACTCCCTGAAGGGAGGTTGTAGCCAGGTGGGGGTTGGTCTCTTCTGCCAGGCAAGCAGCACCACACAGTCTCAAGCTGTGCCAGGGGAGGTTTAGGCTGGAGGTGAGGAAGAAATTCTTCATAGAGAGAGTGATTTGCCTTTGGGATGTGCAGCCCAGGGAGGTGGTGGAGTCCCCATCCCTGGAGGTGTTTAGGAAGAGCCTGGAGGGGTCTTGGTGCCATGGTTGAGTTGATGAGATGGTGTTGGGTGAGAGGTTGGACTGGATGACCTCAAAGGTCTTTTCCAACCTAGTTAATTCTATTCTATTCTATTCTATTCTATTCTATTCTATTCTATTCTATTCTATTCTATTCTATTCTATTCTACTCCACTCCACTCCACTCCACTCCACTCCACTCCACTCCACTCCATTCCATTCCATTCCATTCCATTCCATTCCATTCCATTCCATTCCATTCCATTCCATTCCATCCCATTCTAAAAAGTTGGGAAGAGGATGGATGTAGGTCACTAAGGAGGGGAAAAGATGGGAAGGGGATGGCTGTGGGTGACTAAGGTGGGAAAAGATGGGAAGGGGATGGCTGTGGGTGACTAAGGTGGGGAAAGATGGGAAGGGAATGGCTGTGGGTGACTAAGGTGGGAAAAGATGGGAAGGGGTTGGCTGTGGGTGATTAAGGTGGGAAAAGATGGGAAGGGGATGGCTGTGGGTATTAAGGTGGGAAAAGATGGGAAGGGGATGGCTGTGGGTGACTGAGGTGGGAAAAGATGGGAAGGGGATGGCTGTGGGTATTAAGGTGGGAAAAGATGGGAAGGGGATGGCTGTGGGTGACTGAGGTGGGAAAAGATGGGAAGGGGATGGCTGTGGGTATTAAGGTGGGAAAAGATGGGAAGGGGATGGCTGTGGGTGACTGAGGTGGGAAAAGATGGGAAGGGGATGGCTGTGGGTGACTAAGGAGGGGAAAAGATGGGAAGGGAATGGCTGTGGGTGACTAAGGAGGGGAAAAGATGGGAAGGGAATGGCTGTGGGTGACTAAGGAGGGGAAAAGATGGGAAGGGGATGGCTGTGGGTGACTAAGGAGGGGAAAAGATGGGAAGGGGATGGCTGTGGGTGACTGAGGTGGGAAAAGATGGGAAGGGGATGGCTGTGGGTGACTAAGGAGGGGAAAAGATGGGAAGGGGATGGCTGTGGGTGACTGAGGAGGGGAAAAGATGGGAAGGGGATGGCTGTGGGTGACTGAGGTGGGAAAAGATGGGAAGGGGATGGCTGTGGGTGACTGAGGTGGGAAAAGATGGGAAGGGGATGGCTGTGGGTGACTAAGGAGGGGAAAAGATGGGAAGGGAATGGCTGTGGGTGACTAAGGTGGGAAAATATGGGAAGGGGATGGCTGTGGGTGACTGAGGTCGGAAAAGATGGGAAGGGGATGGCTGTGGGTGACTAAGGAGGGGAAAAGATGGGAAGGGAATGGCTGTGGGTGACTAAGGAGGGGAAAAGATGAGAAAGGAGTGTCTGTAAAACATTTTTGTCCTGTAAACTCTACAGCATCAGCACACAGGTTGGATGATTTGATTCCTTTTTCTATTCCCAGACACAGATCTGGAGATGAAACAGTCCCTGAGGTTGCTGACTTGACTCTGCACCTTGCATGTCTCCATCCACATGAAACACTCAAAGCCTTGAAAGACCTGGCCTGCAACTCAATCATGAGTGCTAACAACAATGATCAATCTCACCACAAGGCACCACAGTTTGGGGAAAGAACAAGACAACTTCAAGGGAGCGTAGCAGGGGTGAACTCCAACTTCCCCCTCCTTAAAGCTCCCTTTCCAAGCCTCCCCACCCCCACCCCAGGCAGCTGCTGGCAGCGCCGTGAGCGGCGCCGGCGCTGCTCCCCTTGCATCCAGTCGAGTGGGGTCACAGGGGGCTGGTGTTGCATCGCTAGGCACGAGACAGAACCCGGTGTAAAAAGTGACAGAATGCAAATGCCAACAAGATGTGGCCTTCCTCCCCAGCCTCGCAGCGCTTCCCGGCCCCTGCTCGCTGCTGGGGCTCCGCAGGGCGGCTGGAGGTAGGATAGGGCAGGGTAGGATAGGGTAGGGTAGGGTAGGGTAGGGTAGGGTAGGGTAGGATAGGGTAGGATAGGGTAGGGTAGGGTAGGATAGGATAGGATAGGATAGGATAGGGTAGGATAGGGTAGGATAGGGTAGGATAGGGTAGGATAGGGTAGGATAGGGTAGGATAGGGTAGGGTAGGATAGGGTAGGATAGGGTAGGGTAGGATAGGATAGGATAGGATAGGATAGGATAGGGTAGGATAGGATAGGATAGGATAGGATAGGATAAGATAGAATAGAATAGAATAGAATAGAATAGAATAGGATAGGATAGGATAGGATAGGATAGGATAGGATAGGATAGGATAGGATAGAATGGAATGGAATGGAATGGAATGGAATGGGATGGGATGGGATGGGATGGGATGGAATGGAATGGGAAAGGATAGGGTAGGATAGGATAGGATAGGATAGGGTAGGATAGGATAGGGTAGGATAGGATAGGATAAGACAGAATAGAATAGAATAGAATAGAATGGAATGGAATAGGATAGGATGGAATAGGATAGGATAGGATAGAATGGAATGGAACGGAATGGAATGGAATGGAATGGAATGGAATGGAATAGGATAGGATGGAATAGGATAGGATAGGATAAGATAGAATGGAATGGAATGGAATAGGATAGGATGGAATAGGATAGGATAGGATAGGATAGAATGGAATGGAATGGAATGGAATGGAATGGAATGGAATGGAATGGGATGGGATGGGAAAGGATAGGATAGGATAGGATGGAATGGAATGGAATGGAATGGAATGGAATGGAATGGAATGGAATAGAATAGGATAGGATAGGATAGGATAGCATAGCATAGCATAGAATAGCATAGAATAGAATAGAATAGAATAGACCAGGTTGGAAGAGACCTTTGAGATCATCCAGTCCAACCTATCACCCAGCACCATCTCATCAACTCAACCATGGCACCAAGTGCCCCATCCCCCAGGGATGGTGACTCCACCACCTCCCTGGGCAGCACATCCCAATGGCAAATCTCTCTTGCAGGGAAGAACTTCTTCCTAACATCCAGCCTAAACCTCCCCTGGCACAGCTTGAGACTGTGTCCTCTTGTTCTGGTGCTGTTTGCCTGGCAGAAGAGACCAACCCCCACCTGGCTACAACCTCCCTTCAGGGAGTTGGAGAGAGCAAGAAGGTCTCCCCTGAGCCTCCTCTTCTCCAGGCTAAGCAACCCCAGCTCCCTCAGCCTCTCCTCACAGGGCTGTGCTCCAGACCCCTCCCCAGCTTTGTTGCCCTTCTCTGGACACCTTCCAGCACCTCAACATCTTTCCTGACCTGAGGTGCCCAGAACTGGACACAGGACTCAAGGTGTGGCCTAAGCAGTGCTGAGCACAGGGCAGAATGGCCTCCCTGCTCCTGCTGGCCACACTGTTCCTGATGCAGGCCAGGATGCCATTTGCCTTCTTGTTCAGCCTACTCCCAACCAGCACCCCCAGGTCCCTTTCTGCCTGGCTGCTCTCCAGCTACTCTGACCCCAGGCTGTAGCACTGCATGGGTTTGTTGTGGCCAATGTGTAGAACCTTGCACTTGGATGTGTTCAGTCTCCTGGCCTTGGACTCTGCCCATCTGTGCAGCCTGTCAAGGTCCCTCTGCAGAGCTCTTCTGCCCTCTAACAGATCAACTCCTGCCCCCAGCTTGGTGTCATCTGCAAACTTACTGATGATGGACTCAATGCCCTCATCCAGATCATCCAGTTGGTACAGGTTGGGAGATCAACCTTCAGCCCAACACCACCCTGGCCACTTAGCCATGTCCCAAAGTGCCCTGGCCACAGGTTCCCTAAATGGCTCTGGGGATGGTCAGTGGCAGCCTGGGCTGTGTCAAAAGCAGCATTGCCAGCAGATCCAGAGAGGTGATTCTGCCACTTTGCTCTGTTCTGGTGAGACTTCACCTGCAGTACTGTGTGCAGGTCTGGAGCCCTCCAAATAGGAAGGACATGGAGCTGATAGAGGGGGCCCAGAGGAGGGCCGTGAAAATGATCAGGGGGTTGGAGCAGTTCTGCTACAAGGACAGGCTGAGGGAGCTGGGGGTGTTCAGCCTGGAGAGGAGGAGGCTCCAGGGAGACTTTATAGCATCCTTCCAGTACCTGAAGGAGGCTACAGAAAGGATAGAGTGAGAGTGTTTACAAAGGCCTGTGGTGAAAGGACAAGTGGCAATGACTTCAAACTAGAGAAGGGCAGATTAAGACTGGATATCAGGAAGAAGTTCTTCACCATGAGGGTGGTGGAGCACTGGAACAGGTTGCCCAGGGAGGTGGTTGAGGCTCCTTCCCTGAAGATATTCAAGGTGAGGCTCAAAAGGGCTCTGGACGACCTGATGTAGTTGGGAATGTCCCTGCTGACTGCAGGGAGGTCAGACTGGATGACCTTTGGATGGACTGGATGACCAGCCTGGAGAATTCTATGATTCTATGGTGACTCCAGCACCTCCCTGGGCAGCCTGTTCCAATGCTTGACCACTCTTGCAGCAAAGAAATTGTTCCTCTGCTCCCCTGGCACAACTTCAGACCATTTCCTCTCATCCTGTCACCTGATACCAGGGGGTCAGCAAAGCCATGGATGTCACCCCTGAATGTGTCCAGCAGCCTCAGACAACAGAATTCTCCACAAAACACAGCCAGAGCAGCCTGAAGCTACCATGAGAATGACTAGGTGAAGAGCTTGAGGGATGTCCCCCCTGGCAGCTGTGCTGATCCACTCATGTCCCAGCAGCTGAGCTACTGCAGCACCCCCCTGAGCTGGCAAAGGCAAAGCCCTGCCAGGAAGGATCATGCCAAGATGTAAATATTTATGGACTCACAGGTTGTGAATATTCAGCTTTGTAGCTGTCAGCCCCATGGTCAGAGATCCTCTTGGCTTACAAAGTCACTTCTGGGTGTGAGAACTTCCCAATTCCAAGCCTGGGAAGTCAGGGTAGGTTTTCACACTGACCTCAACACAGGCTCACAGGATGTTAGGGGTTGGAAGGGACCTCCAAACATCATCAAGTCCATCATTGAGTCCAACCCCTCTGCCAGAGCAGGAGCATAGAATCCAGCACAGGTCACACAGGAACACATCCAGATGGGGCTGGAAAGGCTCCAGAGAAGGAGACTCCACAACCTCTCTGGGCAGCCTGTTCCAGTGCTCTGTGACCCTCCCAGTGCAGCAGTTCCTCCTCATGTTGAGGTGGAACCTCCTGTGCTGGAGTTTCTGTCCATTGCTCCTTGTCCTATCACAGGATGCAGCTGAGCAGAGCCTGTCCCCTGCCTCTTGACCCCCAGCCTTCAGATATTGATAACCATTGATTAAATCCCCTCTCAGTCTTTTCTTCTCCAGAATAAAAAGCCCTCATACTTTGTCTGACAAGCAAATGTTGCACCAGGGTATGTCCATTGCTCCTTGTCCTATCACAGGATGCAGCTGAGCAGAGCCTGCCCCCTGCCTCCTGACCCCCAGCCCTCAGATATTGATAACCATTGATTAAATCCCCTCTCAGTCTTCTCCTCTCCAGACTAATCAGCCCCAGGGCTCTCAGCCTCTCCTCACAGGGCAGTGCTGCAGTCCCTTCAGCATCCTGGTAGCTCTCTGCTGGACTCTCTCCAGCAGATCCCTGTCCCTCTTGAACTGGGGAGCCCAGAACTGGATGCAATACTCCAGGTGAGGTCTCAGCAGGGCAGAGTAGAGGGGGAGGAGAACCTGGATCTGCTGGCCACACTCCTCTTGATGCACCCCAGGATCCCCTTGGCCTTCTTGGCCCCCAGGGCACATTGCTGTCCCATGCAGAACTTGCTGTTCCCCAGCACTCCCAGGTCCTTCTGCACAGGGCTGCTGTCCAGCAGATCACCTCCTAACCTGTGCTGGGGCAGTCAGATGGTGACCTCACCACCTTCTATCCAGCAGCAAGACCACCTGGGAATACTTTTCTTTTGGCCCTTTGTGTGTGTGTGTTTGCTGCTCTTGCAGACCCTGCTGCCAACGGTGGGGAAGGAAAGCCTCTGCCAGGCAGATTTCATGAGCTGAAGTGCTTCAGCCTTGTTTTACCTCATCAATACCAGCCCCATGCTGCAGGGACAGAAGGTCAATGTCCAGCTAATGAACTCCAGTGCTAACTGCAGCCAGTGAATACTAATTTCAAGGCACTTAGAGCATTTGAAGGCCATTGCCTAAGTCTTCTTCCTCTTAAATTTCCTCTGTTTGTTTGTAACTTCAAGTCCCCTTAGATCCATCATCTCCCCCTGGATGTTGCCCAAACCCCAGGGCAAAGTTTGTGGTTCTGTTGGTTTGGTTGTTTGTTTTTTTTTCCTATTCAAAGGATGATTTATTTATTCCACAATAAATTCATTTCATCTGATTCCAGGATTCTGAGCCTTGCTGAGGGTAAAACTCACACCTCGAGTCCTGTGTCCAGTTCTGGGCCCCTCAGTTCAGGAAAGATGTTGAGGTGCTGGAAGGTGTCCAGAGAAGGGCAACAAAGCTGGGGAGGGGTCTGGAGCACAGCCCTGGGAGGAGAGGCTGAGGGAGCTGGGGTTGCTTAGCCTGGAGAAGAGGAGGCTCAGAGGAGACCTTCTTGCTCTTTCCAACTCCCTGAAGGGAGGTTGTAGCCAGGTGGGGGTTGGTCTCTTCTGCCAGGCAAGCAGCACCAGAACAAGAGGACAGAGTCTCAAGCTGTGCCAGGGGAGGTTTAGGCTGGAGGTTAGGAAGAAGCTCATGACTATTCTATTCCATTCCATTCCATTCCATTCCATTCCATTCCATTCCATTCTATTCCATTCCATTTCATTCCACTAAACCATGGCACCTAATCACTCATTCTGGGAAGAGCTTTCTCCTCACCTTGAGACTAAACCTCCCCTGGCACAGCTTGAGACTGTGTCCTCTTGTTCTGGTGCTGCTTGCCTGGCAGAAGAGACCAACCCCCACCTGGCTACAACCTCCCTTCAGGTAGCTGTAGAGAGCAATACACATCCCCCCACCTCCCCCAGTACTTCTGAGGAAGGTGCTGCAATGAATCCTTTCAACTCTGAGCCCCATCAGAGAAGCAGCAGCAGGCCAGGAGCAGCTCAGATCCCTACTCAGGTCCAGTGCCATCATTCAGAGAATATTTTTTTTCCCTAGCTCTGTCTGGAAGAGGTCTGAAATCCAGGCAGCCTGAAGTTAGAAGAACAAATGCCAGGGCTGCTCATCTGGTGTGATGTGTCCACGTGTCTGAAACCCTCAGATCTTCCTCCCTTGATTTGATTATCTTGATGATCAGCATCTGCTTTGGTGGCTCACACCATCAAACAAGAAGCCATCACTTTTGATTACAGCTTCTGTCTTTCACCTCCTGACAGAGCTGTCATGCCCAGGCTGCCAGGAGGAGAAGGATTTGAGAAGCACGAGAGAGGAAGCAAAATGAAGATGCATGTGTGCTGGAGTGTCCTAGACAGGAGGAGAAAGAGGCTGAAGCCCTCAGAAGCTTTGGCTTCAGGCATTGCCACAGGACAGCTTGGCTGGAATGGAATGGAATAGAATAGAATAGAATCGAATTGAATTCACCAGGTTGGAAAAGGCCTTTGAGATCATCCAGTCCAACCTATCACCCAACACCATCTCATCAACTCAACCATGGCACCAAGTGCCTCAGCCAGGCTCTTCCTAAACACCTCCAGTGATGATGACTCCACCACCTCCCTGGGCAGCACATTCCCATGGCCGATCTCTCTTGCTGGGAAGAACTTCTTCCTAACCTCCAGCCTAAACCTCCCCTGGTGCAGCTTGAGACTGTGTGCTCTTGTTCTGGTGCTGCTTGCCTGGGAGAAGAGACCAACCCCCACCTGGCTACAACCTCCCTTCAGGGAGTTGGAGAGAGCAAGAAGGTCTCCCCTGAGCCTCCTCTTCTCCAGGCTAAGCAACCCCAGCTCCCTCAGCCTCTCCTCACAGGGCTGTGCTCCAGACCCCTCCCCAGCTTTGTTGCCCTTCTCTGGACACCTTCCAGCAACTCAACATCTTTCCTGAACTGAGGAGCCCATAACTGGACACAGGACTCAAGATGTGGCCTAACCAGTGCTGATTACAGGGCAGAATGACCTCCCTGCTCCTGCTGGCCTCACTGTTGCTGAGGAAGGGTCATTGGGCAACAGCTTGAAACTAGAGGAGGGTAGAGTAAGGTTAAACTTTAGGAAATACTTTCTTGCTGTGAACATGGTGAGACACTGGAATGGGTTGCCCCAGAGAACTTGTGGATGCTTCAGCCCTGGAATTGTTTAAGCCTAGGCTGGATGATGCTTTCAGCAACCTGATCTTGGGGAAGGTGTCCCTGCCCATGATGGGAGTTTGCAACTGGATGATCTTCACAGTCCCTTCTAACTACAAGGCATGCTATGATTCTGTGATTGCCTGCCAGAGCATCAGTATGTCAGATCTTCTCCATGCTTCCAAAGGAGGATGGAAAAAGGAGGATGGAAACCTAACCATGATGAGATATTCAAAAGAATGTCCAACCAGGCCAGTAGTCTCTCATTTCTCATCTGGACACTTTTGCATGCATTTGGACATCTCTACTCTGTCCTAGAGAGGCCACATCTGGAACCCTGGGTCCCGTTCTGAGCTCCCCAGCTCAGCAGAGACAGCAAACTACTAGAAAGAGCCCAGTGGAGGCTGTGAAAGTCCTGAGGGGCCTGGAGCAGCTCTGTGAGGAGGAAAGGCTGAGAGCCCTGGGGCTGTGGAGCCTGCAGAAGAGCAGCCCCAGAGGGGATCTGAGCAATGCTCAGCAAGAGCTAAAGGAGCTGTGGGGGAGAAGAGGCTGGGGCCAGACTCTTGTCAGTGGTGCCCAGGGACAGGATAAGGGGTACTGAGCACCATCTGGAAGCCAGGAGGTTCCACATGAAGAAGAGGAGAAAGTTGTTTGGTGTGAGGGTGCTGGAGGCCTAGAACAGGCTGTCCAAAGAGGCTGTGGAGTTGTCTTCTGTGGGGGGATTCCAATCCCCGCTGGCCACTGTGATCCTGGGCAAGCTGCTGTGGGTGCCCTTGGGAGGGGCAGGGAGGTTGGATTGGATGATCTCCAGAGGTCCCTTCCAATCCTTGTCATCCTATGATGCTGGGATCTGCAGGCTCAGGGAATGTTCTATGCCAGGACATCTCTTTTTAGCATTAAGGGCTTCACCACGGTGCTGATCCTCCTCTCACCACCCTCCTCATGCCTGCGAGGACTTGGCGATCCCACTTATGGAGGAGCAGTTCTGAGGCAGATCAGATCTCAGGCTCCCGTGGGCAGAGATGACAACACTCCAGTCCTACATGGTGGAGAAGAGCTGAACAGATGGAAAAATGTGTGGCTGGGACCTGACTTCTTTTCCCCCTCCCTCCTCTCTTTTGTAACCGAAGTGTATTTGTTTCCCCGGAGTTTGGGTGCCACGGCGCAAAGAAATGTCAGATATTAATATCTGCAAAAGCTCTTTTTCTGGTCCACAGATCACTGCCTCACACTGAGAACATGGTGAATAAGATGGAGCTGGAGCTATTTCTGGTCTTCCACGGGGCTGGGTTGGGTTTTTTTCTCCTTTTCCCCCTGGCACTTCAGTTTTATCTCTTTTCGCTTTCCCTTTCGAAAGATGTCCACAGCTCTTCGTTTTACTCAAAGTCTGTTCTTCCATTCTACCTTTGACCTCCTTCCATTCTCCTTTTAACCTCTTCCATTCTACCCTTGACATTCTTCCATTCTCTTTTTAACCTCCTTCCATTCTACCTTTGACCTCCTTCCATTCTACCTTTGACTTTCTTTCATTCTACTTTTGACCTCCTTCCATTCTCCTTTTAACCTCTTCCATTCTACCTTTGACCTCCTCCCATTCTTCTTTTAACCTCCTTCCATTCTACCTTTGACCTCCTCCCATTCTTCTTTTAACCTCCTTCTGTTCTACCTTTGATTTCCCTCCATTCTACTCTTAACTTCCTTCCATTCTCTTTCTAACCTCCTTCCATTCTACCTTTGACCTCCTTCCATTCCACTTTTAACTTCCTTCCATTCTACTTTTGACCTTCTCCCATTCTTCTTTTAACCTCCTTCCATTCTACTTTTAACCTCCTTCCATTCTAACTTTGACTTCCTTCCATTCTACCTTTGACTTCCATCCATTTTACTTTTGATCTTCCATTCTACCTTTAACCTCCTTCCATTCTAACTTTGACCTCCTTCCATCCCACTCTTAGCCTCCTTCCATTCTAACTTTGACCTCCTTCCATTCTCCTTTTAACCTCCTTCTATTCTACCTTTGACTTCCTTCCATTCTCCTTTTAACCTCCTTCTATTCTACCTTTGACTTCCTTCTGTTCTACTTTTGACCTCCTTCCTTTCTACTTTTGACCTCTTTCCACTCTGCTTTTGCCCTCCTTCCATTCTACTTTTGCCCTCCTTCCATTCTACTTTTGACCTCCTTCCATTCTAACTTTGACTTCCTTCCATTCTACCTTTGACTTCCATCCATTTTACTTTAGATCTTCCATTCTACCTTTAACCTCCTTCCATTCTAACTTTGACTTCCTTCCATCCCATTCTTAACCTCCTTCTATTCTACCTTTGACTTCCTTCTGTTCTACTTTTGACCTCCTTCCATTCTAGCTTTGACCTCTTTCCACTCTACTTTTGCCCTCCTTCCATTCTACTTTTGCCCTCCTTCCATTCTACTTTTGACCTCCTTCCATTCTAACTTTGACTTCCTTCCATTCTACCTTTGACTTCCATCCATTTTACTTTAGATCTTCCATTCTACCTTTAACCTCCTTCCATTCTAACTTTGACTTCCTTCCATCCCATTCTTAACCTCCTTCTATTCTACCTTTGACTTCCTTGTGTTCTACTTTTGACCTCCTTCCATTCTACCTTTGACCTCTTTCCACTCTACTTTTGCCCTCCTTCCATTCTACTTTTGACCTCCTTTCATTCTACCTTTGACCTCCTTCCCTTCATTATCTCAAGCTCCCCTCCCATTCTCATCATATCATAGAACTCATTTTTTGCTCCTTAGTGCACCCTTATTTCATCTGCTCCCTGCTAAAGGGGCTGGTTATCATTAAAATCAGCAAGTAAAATGCATGTAGGAGGGACCTGGACACCTCTTAGAGCCTATGAGTTTTAGTACTCCAATGTTCTCTCCTGGAAGGAACACCACACCTTGGCTGCAGGGGTTTAGAACCAAGGAATCATGCAATTGTTTGTGTTGGAAGGGACCTTTGGAATCATAGAATTGTTTAGGGTGGAAAAGACTTCTAAGATCATGGAGTCCAACCATCAACCCAACACCACCATGGCCATTAAACCATGGCCCAAACTGTCATGACCACACTTTTCTTGAACACCTCCAGGGATGGTGACTCCACCACCTCCCTGGGCAGCCTGTACCAATGCCTGACCACTCTTGCAGCAAAGAAATTGTTCCTCATGTCCAGCATAAACTTTCCCTGGCACAATTTCAGGCCATTTCCTCTCATTCTATCACTTGACACTAGGGAAAAGAGACTGTGAAGGTTACTCCTTCACAGTGAACAAGGACATCTTCAACTAGAGAAGGCTGAATGAGTCCCAGGGATGAGGAAGGAAGATCTGTATGAAGGGTTTGGGTTGGATAGGACCTTAAAGAGCATCTAGTTCCAACCTTCCTGCCATGGGCAGGGACATGTTCTACCAGACCAGGCTGCTCAAGGCCCCATTAAACCTGACCTTGAACACCACCAGGGAGAGGGCATCCACAAACTCCCTGGGCAACCTGCTCCAGTGTCTCTCCACCCTCACTGAAGTGTCTGACTCTGCTCTTCACAAGAGTAGAGGAAAAGCCTCATGCTGGAAGAGCAGTGTGATGGGTACACCATTGGTGACCAAAGGAAATCCATGATGGAGAAGGATAGAAGCTCCTTCCCAGACCTCAGACACAAAGAAAATGGGAAGTTAAATATCAAAGATGCTCCAAAATTCCCCTTGTGAGGAGAGCCTGAGTGGAAGGCACAGGGTGGCTGTTGTGCAGGACAGCACAGCTCAGGCTACAAAGTGAAGCAATTCAGAGCTGACATAATTAAACTGATGAGGATAATTAATCCCCCCCTGTGATTACCCTGAAGGAGAAGCATTAGGAGATGTAAATATGATGAATTCAAAATGCAAGGGGGAGAAAGCAAGAGGCTCAGCCTGCTGGAGAAGCATATTTTCTGGTGTGGTGAAGGGGTTGGGATCACTGTGATGGGCTGCCAAGATCACAGAATCACAGAAACATTCAGGGTGGAAAAGAGCCTCAGGATCACCAAGTCCAACCCAGAGCCCTGCTCTGCAAGGGTCACCCCTAAACCATAGCCCGAAGCACCACAGCCAAACCATCTTCAAACACATCCAGGGTTGGAGACCCCACCACCTCCCTGGGCAGCACATTCCAGTCCTTGACCACTCTTGCCGGGAAAAACTTCTTCCTATTGTCCAGTCTAAACCTACCCAGTGCAGCTTGAGGCCATTCCCTCTTGTCCTGTCCCTAATTACCTGTGAGAAGAGACCAGCAGCAGCCAGTCCACAACCTCCTTTTCAGGTAGTTGTAGAGAGCCAGGAGGTCTCCCCTCAGCCTCCTCCTTTCCACACTAACCATCCCCAGCTCCTTCAGTCACTCTTCATCAGGTTTATTCTCCAGGTCCCTCACAGCTTCCTTGCCCTCCTCTGACCTGGCTCCAGCACCTCCACATCTCTCCTGTACTGAGCTGCCCAAAGCTGGACACATTTGAGATGTGTCCTCACCAGAGCTGAGTGCCAGGGGACAATCCCCTCCCTGCTCCTGCTGGACACAGCCTTGCTGATCCCAGCCAGGATGCCTTTGGCTTCCTTGGCCACCTGGGCACACTGCTGGCTCCTATTCAGCTGCTTGTCCATTAGAGCCCCCAGGTCCCTTTCCAGTCACACTGCCCCAGACCTTTAGCCTTGCTTGGGGTTATTGTGACCCAAGTGCAGGACCTGACATTTGGCCCTGTTGAAGCTCAGGTGATGCTCCAGGAAGGTTGGTTGGACAGTGATGGTCCACCTGTAGGTGAGAGCTGAGCTTGGCACTGGTGTGCTTCTGGGGGTGTTTGTGTCCGCACTTGAGGAGAAGTACATAGTTTCAGAAGCTGCTGACTCCACCACCTCCCTGGACTCATCCAACCTGTCCTTGAACAGCTCCAGGGAAGGGGCAGCCACAGCCTTCCTGAGCAACCAGTTCATGTCTCACCACCCTCCCTGGAAAGAATTTCTTCCTAATCTCCAGTCTAAATCTCCCCTCTTCCATGGATGGTGACTCCACCACCTCCCTGGGCAGCCCATTCCAGTATCTGAACACTCTTGCAGGAAAGAAACTGTTCCTCATCTCCAACCTAAACCTCCCCTGATGCAACTTGAGCCTGACTCTTCTTGCCCTGTTGCTTGTTCCATGGGAGAAGAAACCAACCCCCACCTGGCCCCAGTCTCCTTTCAGGGAGCTGTAGAGGGCAATGAGGTCTCCCCTCAGCCTCCTCTTCTCCAGACTGAATCAGTTCAGTCCCTTGCAGGGCCAGAACTTGAATGTGGCTTCTTCTCATGGAAAAAAAAAGATTCTGTGAGAGCTGGGAACCTATCAGATATTTATTGGAAGTGGTTCTGGAGAATGCTGCTCTGCACTGGGAAGGCCACATCTGGAGTCCTGGCTCCAGTTCTGGGCTCCTCAGTTGAAGAGAGAGACAGGGAACTGCTGGACAGAATCCAACAGAGGCTCCAAAGATACTGAGAGTCCTGGAGCATCTCTGTGAGGAGGAAAGGCTGAGAGCCCTGGGGCTGTGGAGCCTGCAGAAGAGCAGCCCCAGAGGGGATCTGAGCAATGCTCAGCAAGAGCTAAAGGAGCTGTGGGGGGCAAGAGGCTGGGGCCAGACTCTTGGCAGTGGTGCCCAGGGACAGGACAAGGGGCAATGGGCACAGACTGGAAGCCAGGAGGTTCCAGGTGAAGATGAGGAGAAAGTTGTTTGGTGTGAGGGTGCTGGAGGCCTGGAGCAGGCTGCCCAGAGAGGTTGTGGAGTGGTCTTCTGTGGAGGGATTTCAACCCCAGCTGGGCATTGTGCTGCTGGGCAAGCTGCTGTGGGTGCCCCTTGTGCAGCAGGGGGGTTGGAGTGGATGATCTCCAGAGTCCCTTTCCAGCCCCATCCACGCTGGAATTTGGGGAGAACTCTGCAAAATTGTGGCAGGATTGCCTGGATGGCTGAGGCTGGAGTAGCTGACACTACTCACACCTCCTCTCTGTTTCCATTTCACAGTAATAGGGTAATTTTAACTCCAGCACTTGCTCACAGTAGCAAATGTTCCTGTGGCACACAGCACTAAAACCTCCTACTGTGAAGATTTGGCACTTAGGCTATCACCATTAAAATCTTATTAATTCTAATTATTATGCCATTCCCTGAAGAATAAACCATGTTGCATCTTCATAAAGCACATAAAGGAGACCTATTTCCCCTGCTTGCCTGTAATTCCCACACACGGTGTTTGCTTTCTCTCCCACTTCTGAGCTCCACAGAAGGGCAACAAAGCTGGGGAGGGGTCTGGAGCACAGCCCTGTGGGGAGAGGCTGAGGGAGCTGGGGTTGCTTAGCCTGGAGAAGAGGAGGCTCAGGGCAGACCTTCTTGCTCTCTCCAGCTCCCTGAAGGGAGGTTGTAGCCAGGTGGGGGTTGGTCTCCTCTCCCAGGCAAGCAGCACCAGAACAAGAGGACACAGTCTCAAGCTGTGCCAGGGGAGGTTCAGGCTGGATGTTAGGAAGAAGTTCTTCCCAGCAAGAGAGATTGGCCATTGGGATGTGCTGCCCAGGGAGGTGGTGGAGTCACCCTCAATGAAGGTGTTCAAGAGGGGATTGGATGAGGCACTTGGTGCCATGGTTTAGTTGATGAGATGGTGTTGGGTGATAGGTTGGACTCAATAAGGTTGGACCTCAATAAGGTCTCCCCTGAGCCTCCTCTTCTCCAGGCTAAGCAACCCCAGCTCCCTCAGCCTCTCCTCACAGGGCTGTGCCCCAGACCCCTCCCCAGCTTTCTTGCCCTTCTCTGGACACATTCAAGAGTCTCAATGTCCTTCTTAAACTGAGGGGCCCAGCACTGGACACAGGACTCAAGGTGTGGCTTAAGCAGTGCTGAGCAGAGGGGCAGAATGACCTCCCTGCTCCTGCTGGCTCACACTAGATCAGGTTGCCCCGAGCCACATCCAGCCTGGCCTTACACCCTCTGAAAGCCAAGCCCCTTGCACACCAAGCCACATGTACATTTTTCATGCCTCCAGCAGCCTCCCCAGCACCCTTCTGAGCCGTGAAGCCCTTAATGAGACATTTATCCAGCCCTATGTCTTTTCCATTTTGCTGATAGCATATAATGAGGCAGAGGAACTGAAATGAAACATCCCTAACATTTCACATCCTTCCCCACTTCCACCATTGCTACTATTGCCTTTTATTTTGGGGGGTGGTGGTGTGGTTTTTAATATATATATATATATATTTCTCTCTTTTTTTTGGATGTTTTGAACTTTATCATCACTATCAATAATCACTATGTCAAAGGCAAGGCTGGTTGAGGTGGGAAAAGGCTTGGCCATTTATCTTCAGGTCTATTAGGGAGATGGTTGCAGTCTAATAAATATAGCATCAATTCCTCATTCACTTCCAGCACCTCAGGACGATGTTTCCCACTGCTGTTGCTGCATTTTCAGTTGCTCAAAGCATTGTCACAGCTGTCAAAAAGGGATCAGTGAGACACTGGAACAGGTTGCCCTGGGGGGGCTGTGGATTCTCCCTCCCTGGAGGTGGGCAAGGCCAGGTTGCATGAGGCCTTGAGCAACCTGGGCTAGCAGGAGGTGTCCCTTCCCTTGGCAGGGGGGTGGAACTAGGTGATCTTTAAGGTTCCTTCCAACCCAAACCATTCTCTGACTGCTCACTGTTCAAAGTGTTTCGTGCCTGTTTATAGAATCATAGAATTGTTTGGGTTAGAAAAGGTCACTAAGATCCTTTGAGTCCAAACAGCACCCCAGCACCACCATGGCCATTAAACCATGTCCCACAGGGCCATCTCCACAGGCTTCTTGAACCACCCAGGTACTGAAGGAGCAGGTCTGGGTGTCTTCATAGGCTCACAGAATGTTAAGGGTTGGAAGGGAACTCCAGAGATCATCAAGTCCAACCCCCCTGCCAGAGCAGGAGCATAGAATCCAGCACAGGTCACACAGGAACACATCCAGATGGGGCTGGAAAGGCTCCAGAGAAGGAGACTCCACAACCCCTCTGGGCAGCCTGCTCCAGTGCTCTGTGACCCTCCCAGTGCAGAAGTTCCTCCTCATGTTGAGGTGGAACCTCCTGTGCTGGAGTTTCTATCCATTGCCCCTTGTCCTATCCCAGGGTGCAAGTGAGCAGAGCCTGTGCCCTCCTTCTTGACCCCCAGCCCTGCCAGAAACCAGCAAGCTGGTGGGATGTTCCCACCCTGAGATTGTTCAGATTCAGATTCACTTTGATTGAGTGAACCCCTTCACAACTGCCCCAGATCCTCCTCAGGCAGGCAGCAGGTTTGGGATTACCAAAAACACATCCAGAAAAGAGCAACAAAGCTGGTGGAGAGTTTGGAGGACAAATCTCGGGAGGAGCAGCTGAGGATTAGTCCTAAACCACAAGCCTGGTGCTAAACCATGACCTGCTGAAGAACACTGCACCAGAAGAACACTGCTGCACCAGGGGAAGTTTAGGCTGGAGGTGAGGAGAAAGTTCTTCACTGAGAGAGTTGTTAGCCATTGGAATGTGCTGCCCAGGGAGGTGGTGGAGTCACCATCCCTGGAGGTGTTCAAGAGGGGATTGGATGTGGCACTTGGTGCCATGGTCTAGTCATGAGGTCTGTGGTGACAGGTTGGACTTGATGATCTTTGAGGTCTCTTCCAACCTTGGTGATACTGTAACATGAACACAGCAAAGGCAACAAGAGACAATGAAGGAAGAAAACCTTCAGTGTTCACTCCTTAAGAGCTGAACTTTTCCTCTGCACTTCATCCTGCACAAGGAAATGCTTCCTCCCCCTTAAAAACCACACTCCACAGGCTCAAATCATAGAATCACAGAATTGTCAGGGTTGGAAGGGACCTCAAGGCTCAGCCAATTCCAACCCCCCTGCCATGACCAGGGACACCTCACACTACAGCAGGTTGCTCACAGCCACATCCAGCCTGGCTGCAAACACCTCCAGGGATGAGGCTTCCACCACCTCCCTGGGCAACCTGTGCCAGGCTCTCACCACCCTTATGGGGAGCAACTTCTTCCTCACATCCAATCTCAATCTACCCATTTCTAGGTTGGTTCCATTCCCCCCAGTCCTATCCCTCCCTGACACCCTCAAAAGTCCCTCCCCAGCTTTCTTGGAGCCCCCTTCAGATCCTGGACAGCCACAAGGAGGTCTCCTTGGAGCCTTCTCTTCTCCAGACTGAGCAGCCCCAACTCCCTCAGTCTGTCCTCACAGCAGAGCAGCTCCAGCCCTCTGCTCATCCTCGTGGCCCTTCTCTGGACACCTTCCAGCACCTCCAGATCCTTCCTGTGCTAGGGGCTCCAGAACTGGACACAGTGCTCCAGATGGGGTCTCAGCAGAGTGGAGCAGAGGGGGAGAATCACCTCCCTGGCCCTGCTGGCTCTGCTTCTCTTGCTGCAGCCCAGGCTCTGGTTGGCTTTCTGGGCTGGAAGTGCTCACTGCTGGCTCCTGTTGAGCTTCTCATCCCCCAGCACCCCCAAGTCCTTTTCCTCAGGGCTGCTCTCAAGCCAGTCCCTGCCCAGCCTGTCTCAGTGCTTGGGATTGCCCTGACCCACTGGCAGAGCATCAGAAATGAGATCTGCTCACTGTTCAAAGTGCTCAGAACGGTTTGGGCAACGAAAATTTGTGTTTCTGGATTAAAAATAAGGGAAATGTGATTATTCCAATCCCCCCCCCCCCCCCCCCCCCCTTCTCCATATGTTACTCCTGCCCAGGAATATTCCAACTCAGCTCACCCTTGATTTGAGAATGAGGGGAAGAAAATCAAGGAAGGGGAAGGGAAAAGGTGGTAGCCCTGATGAAAAGAATGCAGCTTGTCTGCAGCATGGCAATTCTTTTTCTAGTGCCCTGTTGTTTGGAGATATTTTCCTGCCTTTTCTCCCCATCTCCTGAGAAATAATAAATAAATAAGTACACCCCCCAAGACCCCCCACCCCCCTCCCCACCCCCCTTAGCTTCCCTTTCTTTTTCTAATCTCCTGGTACAAACATCAGACTGGTGAAAGTGATTACTTCTCCCCATGGGAGTCCTTCCTAAGCCTGCTGGCCCCCTCTGGATTCCCCCATTCCCCAAATGTAATCCCATCCACCCATAAAGTCCATTTGAGCTAATCCCATCCAGACATTCAAGCGAGGAGAAGCAGCAAGGCCCTTGGAAAAGGGGAGGGATAATCCCTTCACTGAGTGTTGGGGTGGGCAGCTGCAGCCCCCACCACCCTCCTGGCACTGGGCAAAGAGAATAGGACAGATTTAGCCAGGTAGGAAAACACCTTGGAGATCAGCAAGTCCAACCTATCACCCAACACCATCTTATCAACTGAACCATGGCACCAAGGGCTTCAGCCAGGCTCTTCCTAAACACCTCCAGGGATGGGGACTCCACCACCTCCCTGGGCAGCACATTCCAATGGCCAATATCCCTTTCTGGAAAGAATTTCCTCTTAACATCCAGCCTAAACCTCCCCTGGCACAGCTTGAGACTGTGTCCTCTTGTTCTGGTGCTGCTTGCCTGGCAGAAGAGACCAACCCCCACCTGCCTACAACCTCCCTTCAGGGAGTTGGAAAGAGCAAGAAGGTCTCCTCTGAGCCTCCTCTTCTCCAGGCTAAGCAACCCCAGCTCCCTCAGCCTCTCCTCACAGGGCTGTGCTCCAGACCCCTCCCCAGCTTTGTTGCCCTTCTCTGGACACCTTCCAGCAGCTCAACATCTTTCCTAAACTGAGGTGCCCAGAACTGGACACAAGAGAAGAAAAGAGAAGACAGCTGAGCACCTTGGGATGAGCCCTCAGCCTCAGGAGAGGCTGAGGGAGCTGGGGTTGCTTAGCCTGGAGAAGAGGAGGCTCAGGGGAGACCTTCTTGCTCTCTACAACTCCCTGAAGGGAGGTTGTAGCCAGGTGGGGGTTGGTCTCTTCTCTCAGGCACCCAGCACCAGAACAAGAGGACACAGTCTCAAGCTGTGCCAGGGGAGGTTTAGGCTGGATGTTAGGAAGAAATTCTTCCCAGCAAGAGAGATTGGCCATTGGGATGTGCTGCCCAGGGAGGTGGTTGAGTCACCATCCCTGGAGGTGTTTGGGAAGAGCCTGGCTGAGGCACTTGGTGCCATGGTTGAGTTGATGAGATGGTATTGGGTGATAGGTTGGACTTGATGATCTCAAAGGTCTTTTCCAACCTGGTTAATTCTATTCTATTCTATTCTATTCTATTCTATTCTATTCTATTCTATTCTATTCTATTCTATTCTATCCTATCCTATCCTATCCTATCCTATCCTATCCTATCCTATTCTATTCTACTCTACTCTACTCTACTCTACTCTATTCCAAACCAAACCAAACTAAACCAAACCAAACCAAGCCAACCAAACCAAATCAAGCCAAACCAAACCAAACCAAACCAAACCAAACCAAACCAAACCAAACCAAACCAAACCAAACCAACAACAACAAGAAGAAGGCAGTTCATCTGCTGGAGTGTGGTGCATTTTGAGTGCACTGCTCAGGTTTTTAAGTGTATTTGGTTAGATCCCAGTAATTTAGGTCACCCCAGTCAAATAACACAATGACACCAAGGCTGAAGCCTAGAAGGGGTTTTTCCCCCTCCCCCCCTCCTCCCATCTTAGCCCTTCATCTGCAATTGTCAACACACTCCCAACTTCACCCATCACTCTCGGAATTGACATTGGAATCTGCAGCAGTATTTGTCTTAATCCAATATTTGCCTCATTCCCACTTCTTACTTGCACTATTTGCCTTATTCCCAGGGGCTTTCAGTTTTCTTCTTATTTTCTGTTTGTCCTCTCTCTTCCTCAAGCCTCATCTGAGCTGGTTGCTTCTCATTGTGTCTGCAAACGACGGTGCATCTGTAATGCTGGAGGCTGTGGGCACAGAGAATGATGACCAGGTAGGCTTGGCCAGTGAACAGTGAGCTGCTGAGGCACAGCTCCTGCTCCCACAGAATGAATTGGAATTAGAATTAGAATTAGAATTAGAGTTAGAATTAGAATTAACCAGTAGTTTGTCCTAGGAAGTCACTTCAGTGCTGGGCTACCCAGATAATCACCTTTTAGAATAGAATAGAATAGAATAGGATAGAATAGAATAGGATAGAGTAGAATAGGATAGGATAGAATAGAATAGAATAGAATAGAATAGGATATAATAGAATAGAATAGGATAGGATAGAATAGGAAAGAATAGAATAGAATAGAATAGAATAGAATAGAATAGAATAGAATAGAAATAGGATAGGATAGGATAGGATAGAATAGAATAGAATAGAATAGAATAGAATAGAATAGAATAGAATAGAATAGAATAGAATAGAATAGAAATAGGATAGGATAGGATAGGATAGGATAGGATAGAATAGAATAGAATAGAATAGAATAGAATAGAATAGAATAGAATAGAATAGAATAGAATAGACCAGGTTGGAAAAGACCTTTGAGATCATCCAGTCCAACCTATCACCCAACACCATCTCATCAACCAAACCATGGCACCAAGTGCCCCATCCAGTTTTCATTCTTGCCTTTAGACAGTTTCTAATCAAAGCCATGCAGGACTTCACCTTAAAAGACACAGTAGTATTTTAACTTCTGTACACAGAGGAACAGCTGCAGTGGGACTCATTTGATCTTAGTTTGGGAATATTCAAGGCCAGGCTTGACAGGGCTCTGGGCAACCTGGTTTAATGGGGGAAGCTCAACATGAGCCAGCAGTGTGCTCTTGCAGCCCACAAAGCCAATCACATCCTGGGCTGCATCAAGAGAAGCAGAGCCAGCAGGGCCAGGGAGGTGATTCTCCCCCTCTGCTCCGCTCTGCTGAGACCCCACCTGGAGCACTGTGTCCAGTTCTGGAGCCCCTAGCACAGGAAGGATCTGGAGGTGCTGGAAGGTGTCCAGAGAAGGGCCATGAGGATGAGCAGAGGGCTGGAGCTGCTCTGCTATGAGGATAGACTCAGGGAGTTGGGGCTGTTCAGTCTGGAGAAGAGAAGGCTCCCAGGAGACCTAATTGTGGCCTTCCAGGATCTGAAGAGGGCTCCAAGAAAGCTGGGGAGGGACTTTTGAGGGTGTCAGGGAGAGATAGGACTGGGGGGAATGGAACCAAACTAGGAATGGGTAGATTGAGATTGGATGTGAGGAAGAAGTTGTTCCCCATGAGGGTGGTGAGAGCCTGGCACAGGCTGCCCAGGGAGGTGGTGGAAGCCTCATGCCTGGAGGTGTTTGCAGCCAGGCTGGATGTGGCTGTGAGCAACCTGCTGTAGTGTGAGGTGTCCCTGGCCATGGTAGGGGGTTGGAACTGGCTGAGCCTTGAGGTCCCTTCCCACCCTAACAATTCTATGATTCTGTCTCCCTGCTGACTGCAGGGGGGTTGGACTGGATGACCTTTGGAGGGCCCTTCCAATCCAAACCATTCTATGATTTTGTGATTCTAAGCTCCCAGAATCTCTGCATGGTAGGGGTTGGAAGTGACCTCTGGAAATCATCCAATCCAAATCCCCTACTACAGCAGGGGCACCCACAGCAGCTTGCTCAGCATCACAATGTCATAGAATCATAGAATGTCAGGTTGGAAGAGACCTCAAGGATCACCTGGTCCAACCTTTATGTCCAGGTGGCTTTGGAATCTCTCCAGAGAAGTAGACTCTGTGACCATCCAGGCAGCTTGCACCAGGGCTCCAGCACCCTCAGAAGCTTTTTGACTCTTTCCCAAGGCTTGAAGTGATAGGTGACATCCAAGATGTTTGTGTTACAGAACACACACATCACAGACCTGCCTAATCTTCACACACATTTCAGGTGAGACCTCACCTGGAGTGTTGTGTCCAGTTTGGGACTCCCCAGTTCAAGAGGGACAGGGATCTGCTGGAGGGAGTCCAACAGAGAGCTACCAGGATGCTGAAGGGACTGCAGCACTGCCCTGTGAGGAGAGACTGAGAGCCCTGGGGCTGATTAGTCTGGAGAAGAGAAGACTGAGAGGGGATTTCATCAATGGTTATCAATATCTGAGGGCTGGGGGTCAGGAGGGAGGGGACAGGCTCTGCTCACTTGCACCCTGGGATAGGACAAGGGGCAATGGGTAGAAACTCCAGCACAGGAGGTTCCACCTCCACATGAGGAGGAACTTCTGCACTGGGAGGGTCACAGAGCACTGGAACAGGCTGCCCAGAGAGGTTGTGGAGTCTCCTTCTGTGGAGCCTTTCCAGCCCCATCTGGATGTGTTCCTGTGTGACCTGTGCTGGATTCTATAGTCCTGCTCTGGCAGGGGGGTTGAACTTGATGATCTCTGGAGTTCCCTTCCAACCCCTGACATCTTGTGAGCCTGTGGTGGGGATTGGCTCCTGTGGGAGTTGCTTCCTGTAGATCTCCCACCTCCTTCAGATCCCCTGCAGAGGAATCCAGCAGATTCCTCCCCACAAGACACCACTCTAAGAGGAGCTGAGGCTGTGAATTCTGTGCCAGGAGGCTATTAATTGTGTCTCCTACCACGTTAAATCTGTCAGCTCCTGCAGTGGTGATGGATTGTGTAGATTTTCAACCCAAAGAGAAAGATCTTTGCTACCTTTGGTGTGATACATCTTCTTGGTAAACCAGGCTGCACGCCCAATTAGCTCCATCCCAGTTATTGGTTGGGGTATTAGTATTATTTTATGATTGAAATTATTAGTTCAGAGCTCTGGAATGTCTGCAGGAGGAAGAACATTTTCCCCTCGAGTAAAAGAGAATGGCAAGAGAAAGAAGAGGTTGAGGCAGTGGAGATAAAGAGGAAGGGGAGGATGAGGGAGTGGAGATAAAGGGGGAGGATGAGGGAGTGGAGGAAAAGAGAAAGGAGAGCATGAAGGAATGAAGAAAAGGAGAAAGGAGAGGATGAGAGAGGGGGAGAAAAAGAGAAAGGGGAGGATGAGGACATGGAGGGAAAGAGAAAGGAGAGGATGAGGGCATGGAGAAAAAGAGAAAAGAGAGGATGAAGGAATGAATAAAAGAAGAAAGGAGAGGATGAGGGAATGAACAAAAGGAGAAAGGAGAGGATGAGGGAGTGGAGAAGAAGAGAAAGGGGAAGATGAGGAACTGGAGGAAAAGAGAAAGGAAATGATGAGGCCATGGAGGAAAAGAGGAAGGAGAGGATGAGGGCATGGAGGAAAAGAGAAAAGAGGATGAGGGCATGGAGGAAAAGAGAAAAGAGGATGAGGGCATGGAGGAAAAGAGAAAGGAGAGGATGAAGGAATTAAGAAAAGGAGAAAGGAGAGTGAGGGAGTGGAGAAGAGGAGAAAGGGGAAGATGAGGAACTGGAGGAAAAGAGAAAGGAGAGGATGAGGGCATGGAGGGAAAAAGGAAAAGAGAAGAGCAGCCCCAGAGGGGATTTGATCAATGCTCAGAAAGAGATAAAGGACCTGTGGGCCGGACTCTTGTCAGTGGTGCCCAGGGACAGGACAAGATGCACTAGGCACAAACTGGAAGCCAGGAGGTTCCATCTGAAGGTGAGCAGAAAGTTGTTTGGTGTGAGGATGCTGGAGGCCTGGAGCAGGCTGCCCAGAGAGGTTGTGGAGTCTCCTTCTCTGGAGAGCTTCCAACCCCAGCTGGGCATTGTGTTGCTGGGCAAGCTGCTGTGGGTGCCCCTGCTTTAGCAGGCAGGCTGGCGTGGATGATCTGCAGAGTTCCCTTCCATCCTCCACCATGCTGGGATTCTGGGACTACAAGCAGAACACAGTGACTGCTGATGTGTTGACTTCCCTCCTCGAGCTGGATGGGGTTTTTTTCCTGCAGCTTTTCGGATTACCCAGCCCAAATGCTGCAGTAATAATAAACTATCAATATTATTAGCTACTGTTGTCCCCTTTGGATGTCATTTAACACCCTTTCTCTTTTTCCTTCTTTCCTCTCTCTCTCTCTCTCTCATCTGTCTTGCTACAAACCAGAGCTCTGCTTCACATTCTGAGGAGCACTTGGAAGAGAATTGGCAGTGAGAATGGATTGCCAGGGATGACAGAAAGGCTTTTCCTTCCTGCAGCGATCCCCAGGCTGGAAGTTGGTGAAGGAGTCTGCCTTAACACAAAAACCAAACAAAAAACCCAGCCCCAAACACAACCCAAATGAAATTAAATCAAAAAATTAAGAATAAGACAAAGAAATCAATCAGAAATGGCCCCTGAGAACCCAAGGAAATTCTGCACCATCACTCCCTCCCCTGCTATGGGGAGCAGCAGCCCTGCCAGAACACACAGCCCAGGACGTCAGCAATTCACATGCAGAAGCGTTGTGAAAATCCTTCTTGGACAAGGTTTCTGTTTAATTGGCTTAAAAAGCCACTCTTCTCCCACACAGGCTCCTGCAGAACCATCTGTGCTGGGAATTAGCAATCTGGATAAATAGTCTGTGAAGGAATTCACCCTGCCCAGCCTGGCTGGACATCGTGGAGATGAGTTCCAGCAGTTGCGCTGGCCCGGGGGGTGGGGGTGGGGGCGTTGAGCAAAGAACTGTGGAGGAAATGAAGGGCTCTGAAGTGCCCTGAACATGCAAACTGCATTTGAAGAGCATCCTGGAGAGAATAGGATAGGATGGGATGGGAAGGGAAGGGAAGGGAAGGGAAGGGAAGGGAAGGGAAGGGAAGGGAAGGGAAGGGAAGGGAAGGGAAGGGAAGGGAAGGGAAGGGAAGGGAAGGGAAGGGAAGGGAAGGGAAGGGAAGGGAAGGGAAGGGAAGGGAAGGGAAGGGAAGGGAAGGGAAGGGAAGGGAGGAGAGGAGAGGTTCAGAGAGGAGAGGTTCAGAGAGGAGAGGAGAGGAGAGGAGAGGAGAGGAGAGGAGAGGAGAGGAGAGGAGAGGAGAGGAGAGGAGAGGAGAGGAGAGGAGAGGAGAGGAGAGGAGAGGAGAGAAGAGGGAAGAGAGGAGACAATTAACCAGGTTGGAAGAGATCTTTGAGATCATCGAGTCCAATCTATCACCCAACACCATCTCATCAACTAAACCATGGCACCAAGTGCCTCAGCCAGGCTCTTCCTAAACACCTCCAGTGATTGTGATTCCATCACCACCTTGGGCAGCACATTCCAATGGCCAAGCTCTCTTTCTGGGAAGAACTTCTTCCCAACAGAAGCTAAAGTATGAAGGAAGAGCAGAGAGCAAAGCTATGGGACTTGCAGAGGAGCAGAAGCCAGGCTGGTTTAGAGCCTTTTGGGGCATGCAAACTTCTACAGGTCTTTGATTATGGTGGAAGGAATATAGGGAGAGCCACCAACACCTTGGGAATTAGCCATTAAATAGGGAAAGGAGCACTGAGAGTCTAAAAAGGCATTGTTGGTGTGGAAGGAGAACCACCAACACCTTGGGAGTTAGACATTAAATAGGGAAAAGAGCAGTGAGACCCTGTTGGGCACCACCTTGCAATTGCATCTTTGTTCCAGCCTTGTCAATACTGCCAAGCAAGCCCAGGGCATGGAGATGGAGACTCCTCCTCCACCACATGCCTGCACTGGTTGTGAGAAAACCAAAGCCTAATCCCAAAACAAATGCAGAGGATGTCCACAGGGTATCTTTTGGCAGCCCTGGAGCAGAGCACCAGCAGCCAGCGTGCTGGATTCATGCTTATCACACGAACAAGAGGGGAAAGAGGGTCAAGATTTCAACACTTCTCCCTCCCCCCACTTCTGATCTCTGCCATTGGACAGTTGGAAAAAAACCACCAAAAGACCTCTCCATCCTGGCTGTTGAGGCTATGGTACAATGGCACTTCGACTCCTACCCCTTTGCATGGGAGACGTTCCCACCCAGCACGCGAGGCTCCACAGCCGTCTGTGAGGACCATCTGGAGAGTGGTGGCATCAGCATCTCTCTCTGCTCTTAGTGTGTCACGTAATTAAATGATCCTCAACACAATCCTGCAGGCACAAGCCTGAGCACAAGCCTGCAGGCACAGCCTAGGGATTCTTCCCCACGTTTAAGATGGGATGAAGCCATCCCAAGTGATGGCACTTGCTGAAGTTCAGGGCAAGCAGGCAGAAGCTGATGGGAGAGCTCCTGCCAAGGGCTGCCTGCAGAAAGGCTCTGCCTGAGACTTGCTCCTCTGCACACCAAGGGCACTGCCACAGCTTCTGCCACACCTTGGGAGTCACCAAGGCAGGGGTGGTAACTGTGGGGAGGAGAAGCCAGGATAGGTGACCCTCAAGTGCCCAAAAAGGGATTGCAGCCCATGGATGGCATCTTCAGGAGCAAGCTGAGGGATCCTAAGGGGATCTTCTTCCCTGGCTGGTGCCCCAGCAGGACTCTGTCCCTTCTGCCTTCCATCCCCATCCCTCTGTTCCTGAATCCACTTCCAGAATCCAGCTCTTGAATGTGGTTCCCATCTGCTGCTGAGATCAGTCTGGGACTTGCCCAGTGCCTGTCCCCAGCATCAGTGGTGCCAATGGTGCCATCATTGCCATCAGGGATTGGGTTCCCTGTTGGTTTGTGTCTCTTTGTCTCTCTCCCATGGCATTGTTCTTCTTTCCATCCCATCTGGTTGAGTTTCTTTCCCAGCCCATCAGCCTCTCTCCCTTCTCCCTTTTCTTCTCTTTGGGGAGGGAGAGGGCTTCATGGAGAGCCTCTGGTGGCTGGCCCAGCTTGGAATCTGGATGGTTTGTCAAAGCAAGACCTCCAGGACAAGGAGTCCTTTGAATACTTTCCCATGCAATACATCAACTCCCAAACCTGTTGTGAGCTGTGGCTGCAGCTCAAGCTGCCTGAGCTGTGCAGATCCCATGGTAGGGGTGCAGATCCCGTGGTGGGGATGCAGATTTCATGGTAGGGATGCTGGTCCCATGGTGGGGACACAGATCCCATGGTAGGGGTGCAGATCCCATGGTGGGGACTCAGATCCCATGGTGGGAATGCAGATCCTATGGTGGGGATACAAACCCCATAGTATGGGTGCAGATCCCACGGTGGGGATGTAGACCCCATGGTATGGATGTAGATCCCATGGTATGGATGTAGATCCCATGGTGGGGGTGCAGATCCCATGGAAGGGGTGCAGATCCCACGGTGGGGATGTAGACCCCATGGTATGGGTGCTGATCCCATGGTGGGGATGCAGGTCCCATGGTGTGGACACAGGTCCCATGGTGGGGATGCAGATCCCATTTGGGGGATGCAGGTCCCATGGTGAGGATGCAAATCCCATGGTATGGGTGCAGATCCCATAGTCTGGATCCAATCTCCATGGCCTGGGTGCAGATCCCATGGTGGGGGTGCAGACCCCATGGTATGGGTGCAGACCACATGGTACGGGTGCAGATCCCATGGTGGGGGTGCAGATCCCATGGTGGGGGTGCAGATCCCATGGTAGGGGGGCATATCCCATGGTAGAGGTGCAGACCCCATGGTGGGGGACACAGATCCCAGAGAGGGGGTGCAGCCCACTGCTCCCTTGCAAACCCTCTGCCACCTCCCCGTGCCCTTTGGGGCCATTCCTTCCCTCTCAGTCCAAGGGAGTTGGAGAAAAACCTAAGGTATCAGCCGCCTGCTCTCCAGCCCCATCTCCCCAGCGGACACTAAAAGGATAATAAAAGGATAATTTACAGGGATTCATTCAGATAATCCATCTTGAGCAGATTTGGAGCTATCTGCATATGCCTAATTAAGATTCACTGCAGAGAGGCTGCTGGCGGTGCCACCGCGGCTTCCCGGCGCGGTGCTGGAGGCTTGGGGAGGCAGGGGAGGAGGCTTGGGGTGGGGGGGGAGAGGGGGGCACCCACTCCTTGTCCTCACTGGCCTCTCCTCAGGACAAGAGGTTCTCCTTCCTGGGAGCAAAGTGCTCTTAAAAAGAGGGGGGGGATACAAAGAGCAGGGCAGGCACAAGTGGGGAATTAGGGAGAATTTTTGGATGGGGAGGACCAAATGCAAAGGACCTTTCCCTATGCTAGCAGCGACATCCCCCTGAGGGAATCATCCTTCCAGCCATACAAATGACTCCAAAGGGGGAATCAACCCAGGCAATTAGACCTTGTTTTTTGATGTTAAGAACAGGTGACCAACCTCCTACATGTTCAAAACCTTGGAGGACAAAAGCTGCTGCTCCCCCAGGCCAGGCAAAGCAGGGTGCTGGAGAAGTCTCAGTAAACACACAAGCCATCATTACATGAGCTGCCTCATTTCACCACAGTCCTCTCAAGATCCATCACCTGCACATTGATTCTTTTTGGATCCTGGGAGTGGGAGGCTTCCTCCTTTGGTTAAGACATATACTGGGTTGTGGGGTGGTTTGTTTTTAGGCAAGGTTAGACCCTCACGATTTGTCCCTAAAGACTTTTTTTTTCCTTCTAATGACAAACTCTGCAGGTGGCTTGGATCTGCTCTTCTCAGCAGTGTTGGTGTCTGGATTCCTGGGCTTTCACAGGCTCACAGGGTGTTAGGGGTTGGAAGGGAACTCCAAACATCATTGAGTCCAACCCCTCTGCCAGAGCAGGAGCATAGAATCCAGCACAGGTCACACAGGAACACATCCAGATGGGGCTGGAAAGGCTCCAGAGAAGGAGACTCCACAGCCCCTCTGGGCAGCCTGTTCCAGTGCTCTGTGACCCTCCCAGTGAAGAAGTTCCTCCTCATGTGGAGGTGGAACCTCCTGTGCTGGAGTTTCTATCCATTGCCCCTTGTCCTATCCCAGGGAGCAAGTGAGCAGAGCCTGTCCTCTCCCTCTTGACCCCAGCCCTCAGATATTGATAACCATTGATGAAATCCCCTCTCAGTCTTTTCTTCTTCAGACTAATCAGCCCCAGGGCTCTCAGCCTCTCCTCACCAGGCAGTGCTCCAGTCCCATCAGCCTTCCCACCAGCCTAATCCTGAGGAGCTTCCTCAGACCTCCCTTTTTAGAATCACAAAATCATTTTGGCTGCAAAAGACCTTTAAGGTCATCAGATCCAACCATTAACCCAACACAGGCAGGTTAGCCTGTGTTGGGTTAATGGGTGTTGGGTTAGCCTTGCTTAGCCTGGAGAAGAGGAGACTCAGGGGTGACCTTCTTGCTCTCTACAACTACCTGAAGGGAGGTTGTAGACAGGCAGAGGTTGGTCTCTTCTCCCAGGCAAGCAGCACCAGAACAAGAGGACACAGTCTCAGGCTGCACCAGGGGAGGTTTAGGCTGGAGGTTAAGAGGAAGTTTTACACAGAGAGAGTGATTGCCCATTGGAATGAGCTGCCCAGGGAGGTGGTGGAGTCACCATCCCTGGAGGTGTTCAGGAGGAGACTTGATGGGATGCTTGGTGCCATGGTTTAGTTGGTTGGGTGGTGTTGGATGATAGGTTGGACTCGATGATCTTGAAGGTCTCTTCCAACCTCGTTAATTCTATTCTATTCTATTCTATTCTATTCTATTCTATTCTATTCTATTCTATTCTATTCTATTCTATCATAGAATCATCACAGAATGGTTTGGGTTGGAAGGGACCTTTTAAAGATCATGGAATCAACCAGGATGGAAAAGACCTCAGAGATCATCAAGTCCAACCTATTACCTAATACCTAACACCTCCTGACAACTGAACCACAGCTCCAAGTGCCACATCCAATCCCCTCTTGAGCACCTCCAGGGATGGTGACTCCACCACCTCCCTGGGCAACACATTCCCATGGCCAATCTCTCTTGCTGGGAAGAACTTCTTCCTAACATCCAGCCTAAACCTCCCCTGGCACAGCTTGAGACTGTGTCCTCTTGTTCTGGTGCTGGTTGCCTGGGAGAAGAGACCAACCCCCCACCTGCCTACAGCCTCCCTTCAGGGAGTTGTAGATGGCAACAAGGTCTCCCCTGAGCCTCCTCTTCTCCAGGCCTCCTCTTCTCTAGTTCCACCCCCCCTGCCATAGCCAGGGACACCTTACATTAGGCCAGGTTGCTCAAAGATCTGTTCAACCTGGTTTTGAAAAGCTCCAGCCTTGGAGCCTCCAAACCTCCCTGGGCAACCTGTTCCAGTGTCTCATCACCCTCAATGGAAAGATTTTCTCCCTAACCTCCCCTCTCCCAGTTGAAAGCCTCCATGGTCAATCCCATGGTGTGGTGTTTCCTCACAGAGCAACTCATTGTACCTTGCTCCACTCTCCATTGTGCAGATGCACCACATTTTGAGAAGGAAAATGGTATCTCAAGGTTTCTCCAGCCCTGATTTGAGAAGAGACAATGGAAATCAAGAGATTTCAGGAGATAAATAGGAGCACAGAAGAGTTTGGGATGGGAGGGAACTTTAAAGTTCATCCAGTTCAACTCCCCTGCACTCAGCAGGGACATCAGCAGCTAGAGCAGGTTGCTCAGAGCCCCAAACAACCTGACCTGCAATGGTTCCAGGCATGGAGCATCTCCTACCTCTCTGGGCAACCTGGGACAGGGTCTCCCCACCCTCAGTGTCAAGCATTTCTCCCTTCTCTCCAGTCTGAATCTCCCTCTTTTAGCTCAAACCATCACCCCTTGTCCTGGCACAACAGGCCCTGGAGGTGTTCAAGAAACCTGTGGCCATGGCACTTTGGGACATGGTTTAATGGCCATGGTGGTCTTAGGCTGAGGGTTGGAGTTGATGATCTTAGAGATCCAAACCATTCTCTGATTCCATGATTAACATCCAGCCTGTGCTCATTATGCCATGTGGAGTCTCTTGGAATCATGGGATGGTTTGGGTTGGAAAGGATGGTTTGAGGTCATCTAGCCCAAATCTCCTGCACTCAGGAGGGACATCTACAGCTAGAGCAGGTTGCTCATAGCCCCAGACAGCCTGACCTGCAGTGGTTCCAGAGATGAAGCATCTACCACCTCTCTGGGCAACCTGGCTTCGGTCTCAGCACCCTCAGTGTCAAACATTTCTCCCTTCTCTCCAGTCTGAATCTCCCCCTTTCAGTTAAAACCGTCACCCCTTGTCCTGTCACAACAGACCCTGCTCAGAAGTCTGTCCCCAGCCTTCTGAGCAGCTCTTGGAGCACTGAAAGGCCACCAGAAGGTCTCCCTGCAGCCTTCTCTTCTCCAGGCTGAACAAGCACAGCTCTCTCAGCCTGGACATCAGCAGATTTTGAAAAATACATTGGCAAACTAAATAGCAAAGGGTGGGAAGAGGGTGGAGGGTGGGAAGAGGGTGGAGGGTGGGAAGAGGGTGGAGGGTGGGAAGAGGGTGGAGGGTGGGAAGAGGATGGAGGGTGGGAAGAGGATGGAGGGTGGGAAGAGGGTGGAGGGTGGGAAGAGGATGGAGGGTGGGAAGAGGATGGAGGGTGGGAAGAGGGTGGAGGGTGGGAGCCTTGGCTGTTGTGTGCTAATCCACACCACTCATAGCTCCCCTGCACAAAATGTCCATGGTGGGGGTGCTGGGTGAGGGCCACACAGCCAGGTTGGTGCAGGACACTGCTGTGGGATCAGTACCCTAAACTGACCAACCTCCCTCGAGCATGGACCTTAGGCCATGAGGAGATGATCATGAACTGCTTGTGTCCACTGTTGGAAATCAGGGCAAATCATACCAGGGGTGTGGGGATGCGATTGAGCCCCTGGGCTGGACTCTGGTGAGGCCACACCTCCAATCCTGGGGTCAGTTTTGGGCCTTTCACTCAAAGAAGGGCATTGAAGGGCTGGAGCAGGTCCAGAGAAGGGCAACCAAGCTGGGGAAGGGTCTGGGGAACAGGGCTGCTGAGGAGCAACTGAGGGAACTGGGGGTGTTCAGCCTGGAGAAAAGGAGGCTGAGGGGAGACCTCATTGCTCTCTACAGCTCCCTGAAAGGAGGTTGCAGTGAGGTGGGGGTTGGTCTATTCTCCCTAGTATCAGGTGATAGAGGGAGAGGAAATGGCCTGAAACTGTACCAGGGGAGGTTTAGGTTGGAGATGAGGAACAATTTCTTTGCTGCAAGAGTGGTCAGGCACTGGACCAAGCTGCCCAGGGAGGTGATGGATTCACCATCCCTGGAGGTGTTCAAGGAACCTGTGGGCATGGCACTTTGGGCCATGGTTTAGTGGCCATGTGGTGTTGGATTGATGGTTGAATCAGGTTATCTTGGAGGGCTTTTCCAAGCCAGACAATTCCTTGGTTCTAACGTTGCAATACCACAAAGAGGAACTAATCAGCCTGGTCTAGTGGAAGGCTTCCCTGCCCATCACTGTGTGGGGCTGGAACTAGATGATCTTTAAGGTCCCTTCCAAGCCAAACCATTCCAGGAACCTATGAACAGCAAACACCCTTCTGTTGGCAGGATCCATGGGTGAGCAGAGGGAAGCTCCTGAGCCCAAGCTGGAAGGAGATAACCATTCTCAGCAAGTCAAAGGAGATGATTTTTTTCAAGCAAGCCTGGATGCCTCTGCACATCCCCAGCAAGCAAATAGGTTTGACAGTGCTCTGAACTGGAAGAACAACAACCAACCCAACCCCAGACCCCATTGTGAATCCCAGGCACCTGCTTTCCCTTCAGCTGGAGCTTAATAATACAAAAGAAATAATGTTTGCTTAATTCTACAACCTAACAACTGAGACAAGATTTGGACTCTATCAATGTTTGGATGTTTAGCCCCTGGCTAAACAAGATTTTCCCCCCTTCCCAGTTAGGATTTCATGTTGGGCCATAATAAAGAGCCTTGATAATAATATAGATGTTCACAGCAAGGGCACTGTCACATCAGCAGCTTATAAATAAACATGGATTAGGGGAGGGTGGGGGGGTGGGAATCAAACCAGACCCTTTAAGCATCCTACTGAGCTCATGGCTTACAATAACCTGGTGTCCCTCAGCTGATTCTGAAGCCAAGCTGAAGGAGAATAAGTTTTCTTCCCCAAGGGTCAGGAAAAAGCTTTACAAAGAAGGGAGAACTCAATGAACCTGTGACGTGCTTGGGGCTGGTTGAGAGCAATGTTTTCCTGGTGTGAGCCAGAGCAGAACCAGTTCTGGTCAGGGCTGGGACTTCCCAGCTCAGGCTCTGCTCAGTGAGGCACTTGCTGAAGTCCAGGGCAGCTTGGCACAACCAGGGGCTGCTTCTAGCAGGCAGAAGCTGCTGGGGAGAGTTCCTGCCAAGGGCTGCACCTTGAGTCCTGTGCCCAGTTCTGGGCCCCTCAGGTTAGGAAAGATGTTGAATTGCTGGAAGGTGTCCAGAGAAGAGCAACAAATCTGGGGAGGGGTTTGGAGCACAGCCCTGTGAGGAGAGGCTGAGGGAGCTGGGGTTGCTTAGCCTGCAGAAGAGGAGGCTCAGGGGAGACCTTCTTGCTCTCTACAGCTCCCTGAAGGGAGGTTGTAGCCAGGTGGGGGTTGGTCTCCTCTCCCAGGCAAGCAGCACCAGAACAAGAGGACACAGTCTCAAGCTATGCCAGGGGAGGTTTAGGCTGGATGTTAGGAAGAAGTTCTTCCCAGCAAGAGAGATTGGCCATGGGAATGTGCTGCCCAGGGAGGTGGTGGAGTCACCGTCCCTGGAGGTGTTCAAGAGGAGATTGGACGTGGCACTTGGTGCCATGGTCCAGTTATGATGTCTGTGGAGACAGGTTGGACTCGATGATCCTTGGGGTCTCTTCCAACCTTAGTTATACTGTGATACTGTGATACTGTGATCTTTGAGATCTTTTCCAACCTGCTTAATTCTATTTTATTCTATTCTATTCTATTCTATTCCATTCCATTCCATTCCATTCCATTCCATTCCATTCCATTCCATTCCATTCCAACCTCAGCCCATGGATCCAGCCTGGCCAGATCCCTTTGAAAAGCCTCCCTCCCCTCCAGCAAATCAACACTCTCCCCCAACTCAGTGTCATCTGCTGACTGCTTCCTGAAGCAGTTCCATGCAATGCTGCATCACTCAGCAGCGAGGTGCTAGCAAATGACACCGTGATGGCAAAGCTAAGCGTGCTCCAACAGCAAAAGAAGGGGGGAGTGGGGGGAGGGGAGGGGGGGGGGGGAGAAGAAAAAACCCCACACTAATCAAAGTCTTTCAAATTATATGGAATACTGACAGCTTTTTACGCTGTTTTAATTAAGTACACTCTAATTTAAAGCACTGAACCATAACAACCCAACGTTTAGTGTTATATCCCTAGGAGAACTTTAAAAATATGCATAATTCTGCCTGGAAGGTAATTGAGGGATATTTTTGGGGTGGTGGTGGGGGTAATTAAAGGTTATCCAGGAGAGTAATAGGGATTTTACTTGGGTACTGATAGTGTTGGCAACCCTGCTCAAACCTCCTCGGGAAAGCAATTTGTGTTCCTGGCCGAGGTCTCCTCCTGGTCGTTTTTAAAGGCGGGGGATGCTCAGGATGAGCTCTCTCAGCTCCTGTAGCCCAGGCAGTTGTTGAGGGGCTCATTTGCTTGGTGATCCCTGGCCAAAACAATGGGATGCTCTCAGGGCAATCAGAGAAATTAATTGATTTTTCTCCATCAGTAGGTCAGAGAAGATTTTCCCCACGCCGTCAGCTAGAAGAAGACGTTCCCCTCACCAACAGCCAGGAGAAGATGTTCCCCTCACCAACAGCCAGAGAAGATGTTCCCCTCACCATCAGCTAGGAGAAGATGTTCCCCTCACCAACAGCCAGGAGAAGATGTTCCCTTCACCAACAGCCAGGAGAAGATGTTCCCCTCACCATCAGCTAGGAGAAGATGTTCCCTTCACCAAAAGCCAGGAGAAGATGTTCCCCTCACCAACAGCCAGGAGAAGATGTTTCCAGCCACAGGCAGCTAAGAGATTTCCTCTGCCATCAGCACCTAATGTGTTTCCCCCACCAACACCCAAGAGAAGATGTTTTCCCCACCATCAGCTAGAAGATGTTCCCCTGCCCATCAGCTAGGAGATGTTTCCTGCCATAGGCAGCTAAGAGATTTCCTCTGCCATCAGCAGCTAAAAGAAAGTGTTTCCCCCACCAACACCTAAGAGAATATGTTCCCCTCACCATCAGCTAGGAGAAGATGTTCCCCTCACCATCAGCTAGGAGAAGATGTTCCCCTCACCATCAGCTAGGAGATGTTCCCCTCATCATCGTCTAGGAGAAGATGTTTCCCCTCATCAGCACCTAAGAGAAGATGTTTCTCTAAGGGTGATGTGAGGGCCCTGTCACCCAGGAGGAGGAGAGGAAGGGACAGCAGATGGGGGGGGAGGTAATGATGAAGGTGAGCACCCTCCCAGGAAAGCAGCTCTCAGCAGCCCCCCCGAGTAGAAGAAAGGTCTCCCACGACCTAGTCCAGCACAATGGACAGCGCCAGATCCTGCATCTAATGCAAAGCCACCCGAGGATCCTGCTCAGGCTGCTGGAGCAGGTAGCACAGACCTGATCCATCATCTTGAGCTCGGCAGGATGAATAGACTATGATTTTATACCTGCCCTAGGTGCCCCTGCTTTGGCAAGAGGGTTGGACTCGATCTCCAGAGGACCCTTCCAGCCCCTACCATTCTGTGATTTTATGAACATGAAGCAGGAGGTGCTTAAGGTGTAAGGTGGTGGAGTCACCAGCCCTGGAGTGGTTCAAGAAGTTTGTGGCCATGGCACTTTGGGACATGGTTTAATGGTCATGGTGGTTGGACTAGGTGATCTTGGAGATCTTTTCCAACCCAAACAGTTCAGTGATTCTGTGATTAAAGCACTGTTACTCATAGAGCCTCCTGAAGAGCTGTCCATGCATCACATGTCCCTAACACAAGAAAGACATGGAACTGCTGGTGTGAGTCCAGAAGAGGCCACAAAGATCATCAGAGGGCTGGAGCAACTCTCCTATGGGAACAGGCTGAGAGAGGTAGGGATGTTCAGTCTAGAGGAGAGAAGGCTCTGGGGAGACCTTAGGGTCCAGTACCTGAAGGGGCCCTACAAGAAAGCTGGGAGGGGACTTTAGACAAAGGCTTGTAGGGATAGGATGAGGGGGGATGGATAAAGCTTGAGGAGGGGAGATTTAGACTGGAGATTAGGAAGAAATTCTTTCCAGTGAGGGTGGTGAGACACTGGAACAGATTGCCCAGGGAGGCTGTGGCTTCCCCCTTCCCTGGAGGTGTTCAAGGCCAGGCTGGATGAAGCCTTGAGTAACCTGGGCTAGTGGAAGGTGTCCCTGCCCAGTGGTGTGGGGGTTGAAACTAGATGATCTTTAAGGTACCTTCCAACCAGGATGATCTTTAAGGTGCTTTTCAACCCAAACCATTCTATGATTCTATGAATTTTAGGTTGATGATTAGACTCAATGACCTTACAGGTCGATAGCTGGGCTTGGTGATCTTAGAGGTCAACAGTTGGACTTGATAATCTTAAGTCAATGGTTGGACACCAGAACAAGAGGACACAGTCTCAAGCTGTGCCAGGGGAGGTCCAGGCTGGAGGTTAGGAAGAAGTTCTTCCCAGCAAGAGAGATTGGCCATTGGAATGTGCTGCCCAGGGAGGTGGTGGAGTCACCATCCCTGGAGGTGTTTAGGAAGAGCCTGGCTGAGGCACTTGGTGCCATGGTTTAGTTGATGAGATGGTGTTGGGTGATAGGTTGGACTGGATGATCTCAAAGGTCTTTTCCAACCTGGTTAATTCTATTCTATTGTATTTACTCAGGCTGAAAGCATATGTCTATTTATCTTGGGTCTCTTCTCCCTAGTGTCAGGTGATAGAAGGAGAGGAAATGGCCTGAAATTGTGCCAGGGGAGGTTTAGGTTGGAGATGAGGAATGATTTCTTTGCTGCAAGAGTGGTCAGGCATCGGACCAAGCTGCCCAGGGAGGTGGTGGAGTCACCACCCCGGAGGTGTTCAAGAAACCTGTGGGCATGGCACTTTGGGCCATGGTTTAATGGCCATGGGGGTGTTGGGTTGATGGTTGGATTGGATGATCTTAGAAGCCTTTTCCAACCCCAACAATTCCAAGATCTTACAATTAAAGCATCACTCCTAAAAGATCCTGAGGAGCTTGGCCACACATCATTTTTAGGGGGCCAATATTTGCTCTCCATCAAGGCAGAAAAGGCGCTGGCAGCCCCCTAAAGCTGCCGGGCTGCATAGCTCCAGCTGCCATGGGATGTACAGGGAGATTCAATGTGAAAAGTGGAAGATAATGTGCTCACACACTAATGGGCACTGAACTAGACACAGGCTCATTTTTCACATCATGTCATCTCTAAGGTTTGAATAAAAAGTAATGGCTAGAATGAGCCTGGATCTATCTCAGACATTATCATTTGCCTCCTCAGTTTTATTTGTGTTGACTTGTACAGTCTAAAAAGATGACAGTCTCCGGGCCCCCGGATCAGTCTGAGTGATAATACACAGCACATTACACTGCTGGTGACAGCTTCTGTTCTCCTGGCTGGCATATGAGCGCGGCGCATCTCCCTCCGTCATCTCAAATGCTATCAACTGACAGAATAAAGAATCTTGTGGAGGGGACATCACAAACCCTGTCTGTTATGATTTTATGAGATAAACTGGAGTTTCCAGGGTATCTTGTTCAGGAAATTAGTGTCAGTCAAACTTTGGGTGGGTTGTTCTTTTTTTTTCTTAACACCCCCCCCCCCCCCCCCCCCCTTTTCTCCCCTCCTTTTTTCCTCTCTATTTTTTCTTTGGTGTGTGTGTGTGTGTGTGTGAAAGATAAATAGCAGGCTGTGGAGAAGTGGCTCTATTTATATGGCCACACCATCAAAGCTTCATTTGAAAGCAGGGAAAAAAAGTAATAAAAAAGAAAAAATAATAAGAAAGAAAAAAAATAATAAAAAGGAAAAAAAAAAGAAAGAAAAATAATAAAAAGGAAAAAAAAAGGAAAAAATAATTAAAAAGAAAAAATAATTTAAAAGAAAAAATAATAAAAAGGGAAAAAATAAAAATAATAAAAAGGAAAAATAATAAAAAGGAAACAAAAAATGATAAAAAAGAAAAAATAATAAAAATGATAAAAAAGAAAAAATAATAAAAAGAAAAATAATGAAAAAAAGATAAAAAAGAAAAAATAGTAAGAAGAAAAAAAGAAAAAAGAATGAAAAAAATTATTAAAATGAAAAAATATAAAAAGGAAAAAAATTAAAAAGAAAAAATAATAAAAAGGAAAAAATTTAAAAAAGGAAAATAATTAAAAGGAAAAAATAGTAAAAAAGGAAAAATAATTAAAAAGAAAAAATAATTAAAATGAAAAATAAGAAGAAAGAAAAAATAATTAAAGGAAAAAAATAATAAAAAAGAAAAACTAATAAAAAGGAAAAAATCATAAAAAGGAAAAAATCATAAAAAAGAAAAATAATGAAAAAGAAAAAACTGATAAAAAATAAAAAATAATAAAAAGGAAAGAAAAAATAAAGAAAAATAATAAAAAAGAACAAAGAAAATAATACAAAGGGAAAATAATAAAAAAGAAAATATACTAAAAAGGAAAAAAAAGATAAAAATAGTAAAAAATACTATAAAATAGTAAAAAAATAATAAAAATGAATTAAAATAGCCATTTCTTTTCCCTTTCTTTCTTTCCTTTTTCTTTTCTTGAACAGTAATAATGATAATAAGCCTCTTCCTCTCGTGGCAGGGCTAAAAGACACCCTTTGGATTCCAGGCAGCCATGACTAAGCCACGGCTGCTCCCCGCCCTGCGAACGCTGCCATGCAAGGGGGCTGTCATTTATAGAAGCATGGAAGTGGTTCAGTTGGAAAAGGCCTCAAAGATCAAGTGCACCCAGCAGCCTAAGAGCATCAAGGCCAACTCTTGACCTAAGAGCATCAAGCCCAACCACTCACCTAAGAGCATGCAGCCTAGCTGTCAGCCTGACATCATCAAGTCCAACCACTGACCTAAAGGACGTCAAGCCCAACTGTCAACCTAAGAGCATCAAGCACAACCACTCACCTAAGAGCATAGATCCCAACCACTGACCTAAGAACATCAAGTCCAGCTGTTGACCTAATAGCATCGAGCCCAACTGTCATCCTAAGAACACAGAGCCCAACCACTGACCTAAGAGCATCAAGTCCAACTCTTGGACTAAGAGCATCAAGTCCAACTGTTCATCCTAAGAGCACTGAGCCCAGCCACTGACCTAAGAGCATCAAGTCCAACTCTTGACCTAAGAACATCAAGTCCAACTCTTGGACTAAGAGCATCAAGTCCAACTGTTCATCCTAAGAGCACTGAGCCCAGCCACTGACCTAAGAGCATCAAGTCCAACTCTTCACCTAAGAGCATTGAGTCCAACTCTTGATCTAAGAGCATCAGAAACACTTTGGATTCCAGCCAGCCGTGACTAAGCCACGGCTGCTCTCCACGCTGCAAATGCAGCCACACAAGGGGGTGGTTATTTATAGAAGCATGGAAGTGTTTCAGTTGGAAAAGGCCTTGAAGATCAAGTGCAGCCAGCAGCCTAAGAGCATCAAGTCCAACCACTCACCTAAGAGCATCAAGTCCAACCACTGGCCTAAGAGCATCAAGCCCAACCACTGGCCTAAGAGCATCAAGTCCAACTGTCAACCTAAAAACACAGATCCCAACCACTGACCTAAGAGCATCAAGTCCAACTCTTGAACTAAGAGCATCAAATACAACTGTCAACCTAAAAACACTGAGCCCAATCACTGGCCTAAGACCATCAAGGCCAACCACTGACCTAAGAACATCAAGCACAACCACTGACCTAAGTGTATCAAGTCCATCTCATGACCTAAGAGCACTGAGCCCAGCCACTGACCTAAGAGCACCGAGTCCAGATGTCAGAATAAGAATATCAGGCCCAGCCACCAACCTAAGCTCATCAGGCCCAACCATCAGTCTAAGAGTATCAAGTCTGACCATCCACCTCACTATAGAGTCCATATATAGGGGTCCAAAACCATCTCTACAAGTCTATAGGGGTCTGTAGTGGACTTGAAGTTCTATAGGGGTCCAGAGTGATCTAGAATAATAGAATTGTTTGGATTGGGAAAGACCTCTTAGATCACAGAGTCCAACCATCAATCCAACACCACCGTGGCCACTAAACCATGTCCCTAAGTGTCATGGCCATAGGTTTCTTGAACCCCTCCAGGGATGGTGACTCCACCACCTCCCTGGGCAGCCTGTTCCGGTGCCTGACCACTCTTGCAGCAAAGAAATCATTCCTCATCTCCAACCTAAACCTCTCCTGGCACAATTTCAGGCCATTTCCTCTCCTAACACCTGACTCCAGGGAGAAGAGACCAACCCCCACCTCAGCAGCTCTTCTCTGTGTTTTGTTTTGCTGTACAAACACCTTCGGTTCCAACAGCCCTCGTCCTAAAAGTTGCTTGAGCTGCTTCATTGGGCTCTAAATTCACATAACCTGTGACTTCTCAGCTGAGCTCTGCCTGCTCAGCCCCACAGGCACAGTGCTTAATTAAGTGTAATGTCCTTCTTTTAAGACAAGCAGCCTGGCTGAGTCTTCCAGAAATTATTTTCAGGCTCTTTTTGGTCTTTTAATTTCCAGGAATATATAAAGAAAAGGAAAAAAATATGACCAAGAGAATCTTACAACCTCTGGAGGATGATGACCTTACAGAGATATGCAACCCTCCTGCCCCTCCCCCTTCTCTCTTTTGTTGAAGCTGGAAAAATAATTCTAAACCTTCAGCTAATGAATCCCAGTAGGAGCCAGGGGTTTGGATTAGTCTCCAATTTGCTAATCCTGCTGCCAAAGGTGGAGGAAGATCCTTGCAGACCATTCAGTCCCTCTGGGCTGTAGTCCATGTGTTGCCGCCCACCAAGATGCTGTTTGTGGAGTAACCTCCCCAAAGCCTGCTTGAGATGGGGAGCAGTGGTGAGACAGCCTCCACTCATGGCAGGGATGCAGAATGAAGAATTAAGTAGGTTGGAAAAGACCTTTGAGATCATCAAGTCCAACCTATCACCCAACACCATCTCATCAGCTAAACCATGGCACCAAGTGCCTCAGCCAGGCTCTTCCTAAACAGTTCCAGGGATGGGGACTCCACCACCTCCCTGGGCAGCACATTCCCATGGCCAATCTCTCTTGCTGGGAAGAACAACTTCTTCACATCCAGCCTAAACCTCCCCTGGCACAGCTTGAGACTGTGTCCTCTTGTTCTGGGTTGCCTGGGAGAAGAGACCAAGCCCCATATACCTACAACCTCCCTTCAGGTAGTTGTAGACAGCAAGAAGGTCTCCTCTGAGTCTCCTCTTCTCCATGCTAAGCAACCCCAGCTCCCTCAGCCTCTCCTCACAGGGCTGTGCTCCAGACCCCTCCCCAGCTTTGTTGCCCTTCTCTGGACACCTTCCAGTAACTCAACATCTTTCCTAAACTGAGGTGCCCAGAACTGGACACAGGACTCAAGGTGTGGCCTAACCAGTGCTGAGTGCAGGGCACAATGACCTCCCTGCTCCTGCTGGCCACACTGTTCCTGATGCAGGCTTTGCCTTACTGAACCTCCTGTGGTTCTCTTCAGCTCACCTCTCCAGCCTGTCCAGGTCCCATTGGATGGCATCCCACCCCTCAGTCATGCCAACTGCACCACTCAGCTCGGTCTCATCTGCAGACTTACCATGTCACTGATGAATGGTCCTGTTCACACCACTTGCCTGCTTTGAATTCCCTCCACTATCTAGGTGAAAAGATGCCACCAAAGACGCAAAATGAGCAAGAGACACCACTCTCCCTCCCCTCTCCACGTTAGGATCTCTCTTTGAAAGCTGCTTCCACTTCCCACCAGGCAGATTTCTCACCCCACCTTCACGTTTGGGTGTCAGATTGGATTTGTAAGGAGGAGGAGGAATTAACACCATAATAAGAGTAAAAAAGGTGAAGTGAGGAAGTCACTCCAAGCAAGGGAAAGAGAAGAAATGGGAGCAGCAAGAGGTATCGTGTGTATTTGATGACAGCAAGCTCAGAGCTGTGACTGACATGTCTGAGGGATCTGATGTCACCCAGAGGGATCTGGACAAGCTGCAGAAATGAGCCTGTGTAAGCCTCATGAGGTTCAACAACACCAGGTGAAAGGTCCTGCACGTGGCTCAGGGCAATTCCCAGTATCAAAACAAGCTGGGGAAGGAGAGAAGTCCTAAGAAGAAGAACCTGGGGATGCTGGGGGGTGCAAAGCTGGACATGAGCCTGCACCATGCACTACCAGCCCAGCCCCAGCTGTGTCCTGGGCTGATCCCCAGCAGTGTGGGCAGCAGGGGCAAGGAGGGGATTCTGCCCCTCTGCTGTGCTCTGCTGAGACCCCACCTGCAGGGCAGGGGCAGCGCTGAAGTCCTCAGCACAGACAGGGACCTGTTGGAGTGGGGAACAGAGGAGGCCACAGCAATGCAGGGAGGGCTGGAAGCCCTCTGCTGTGAGGCCAGGCTGAGAGAGTTGGGCTTGGTCAGCCTGGAGAAGAGAAGGCTGAAGGGAGACCTTCTGGTGGCCTTGCAGGGCTTAAAAGGCTGATCAAAAAGCTGGGGGCAGACTTCTGAGCAGGGCTTGTTGTGCCAGGACAAGGGGTGATGGTTTGAGCTGAAAGAGGGAGATTCAGGCTGCAGACAAGGAAAAAAACACCCAAAAACATTTGACTCAGGGTGATGAGAGCCTGCCCCAGGTTGCCCAGAGAGGTGGGAGATGCCTCAGCCCTGGAACTACTCCAGGTCAGGTTGTTTGGGGCTCTGAGCAACCTGCTCTAGTTGCAGATGTCCCTGCTGACTGCAGGGAGGGTTGGAGTAGATGACCTTGAAAGGTCCCTTCCCTTCCCCACCATTCCCTGAGTCTGTGTTACTATTTTAGAGCTTGACCTTAATTTCACTCACTGAAAATACTCTTTTTATTCATCACTTGAAAAAAAAAAAAAGTCAAGCAGGCTGTCTTCAAGCTTCTCAACAGGTTTTAGTTCAGTTAATAGTTTGGTTCCAAGAGCATGCATGTTTCTCTCTTCCAAATGAGGATCAGTGCTGGTGAGGACGAGAGCCAGCCAGGACCCAAGCAAGGGAAGGTTGGAGCGATAATTTAGGGCATCCAAAGGGAGGATTCTGGCAAAGAGTGTCCTCAACAGCTACCATAGCAACAGTCCAGCTGCTGGTCAGAGCAGCCCTGAGAGGGATTCAGGCTGATAAGTTGATCTGTTTAGTTCTTGCTTCCACGTCACAGAGTCGTAGAATCATTAATGTTGGGAAAGAGCCTTAAGCTCATCCAGTCCAACCATCAACCAACACCACCATGGCCATCAAACCATGTCCTAAAGTGCCATGGCCATAGGTTTCTTGAACACCTCCAGGGGTGGTGACTCCACCATCTCCCTGGGCAGCCTGTTCCAGTGCCTGACAGCAAAGAAATTGTTCCTCATCTCCAGCCTCATCATCAGTAAATTTGCAACTAACACCAAGCTGGGGGCAGGAGTTGATCTGTTAGAGGGTAGGAGAGCTCTGCAGAGGGACCTTGACAGGCTGGACAGATGGGCAGAGTCCAAGGGCAGGAGATTGAACACATCTAAGTGCCAGGTTCTACACACTGGCCACAACAACCCCATGCAGAGCTACAGGCTGGGGTCAGAGTGGCTGGAGAGCAGCCAGGCAGAGAGGGACCTGGGGGTACTGGTTGAGAGTAGGCTGAACATGAGCCTGCAGTGTGCCCAGGTGGCCAAGAATGCCAATGGCATCCTGGCCTGGATCGGGAACAGTGTGGCCAGCAGGAGCAGGGAGGTCATTGTGCCCTGTGCTCAGCACTGGTTAGGCCACACTTTGAGTCCTGTGTCCAGTTCTGGGCCACTCAGGTTAGGAAAGATGTTGAGGTGCTGGAAGGTGTCCAGAAAAGGGCAACAAAGCTGGGGAGGGGTCTGGAGCACAGCCCTGTGAGGAGAGGCTGAGGGAGCTGGGGTTGCTTAGCCTGGAGAAGAGGAGGCTCAGGGGAGACCTTCTTGCTCTCTCCAGCTCCCTGAAAGGAGGTTGTAGCCAGGTGGGGGTTGGTCTCTTCTGCCAGGCAAGCAGCACCAGAACAAGAGGACACAGTCTCAAGCTGTGCCAGGGGAGGTTTAGGCTGGATGTTAGGAAGAAGTTCTTCCCAGCAAGAGAGATTGGCCATGGGAATGTGCTGCCCAGGGAGGTGGTGGAGTCCCCATCCCTGGAGGTGTTTAGGAAGAGCCTGGCTGAGGCACTTGGTGCCATGGTTTAGTTGATGAGATGGTGTTGGGTGACAGGTTGGACTGGATGATCTCGAAGCTCTTTTCCAACCTGGTCTGGTCTATTCTATTCTATTCTATTCTATTCTATTCTATTCTATTCTATTCTATTCTACTCTACTCTACTCTGTTCTGTTCTGTTCTGTTCTGTTCTGTTCTAACCTAATGTAACCTAGCCTAACCTAACCTATCCTAACCGAACCCTCCCCTGGCACAATTCTAAGCCATTGCTATAACTAATTTGTATTTTCTATTGCAGTGATGCAATATGTTTGCTTCTCAGAAACCAGAGTGAGCATACTGGAGAGACTGCCTCATGCCATTCAGTGTTGAGTAAAGGTGTGAGAACCTCAGACAGGATCATGCCACGAGTCCTAGCGGTCTGCTTCTGCTCAGCTGATGCGCTGAGCAGCAAGCAGGAACCACCACCACCACACTAATCATACTGAATACAGATTTGGGGGTGGAATGTGCTTTCAAATTGAAAAATACAAAGGCCAATCACTGAGTTGGAGATGAGCTGGAATCTCCATGGTGCCTTGGGGCAACAGAAGAATTATGGCAGCAATCTATCTAGGAGTGATGTAAGCCATGGAAACTCCACTGTACCTGAGCTGCTGACAGAAGGTCAGGTATTTGGGGGGGGGAGGGAGGAGGGGAAGGGGGAGCTGGGGAGTGTCCCTGGGCTGTGAAGCAAAGCAATTATTTCATTACCCATCCAGCCCTCATTTAGACCCAGCTCCTGTTTGTGTTTGATTGCCCTCCTGATAATGATGATGTTGAGAATTGCTGTGTGATGAGGAATTGCAATCAGCTAAATAGCAGCAGAGGTTCCCCCTGGGAAAAGGGACTTATGGAATCCCACAGCAGATTGGGTTGGGAGGCTCCTGCCTCTTTGTCTGCTTGAAAGGGGGACTTGGGGGAAACAAGGTATGGGCAGGTAGGTTGAGGTCAAGGCACGTAATGGGAGCAAGCTCTAGACAGGGAAAGTGGTTTCAGGGTTTGCTGCTTTTGTTGGCATTCCCCTGGTTTGGGGTCTGTGTGGGTGTGGTGAAAATTGACCCAGCAATATAAACCACCTCAACTCCTGTGAAAAGCCAGTGTGGAGTGTGGGATTTCTCATATGGGACAACACCCTCTCCTTGAAAGGCCTGGAAAAGGGTTGTGTCCCAGGCTGGCATAGGATGGCAGGATCAAAGGATGTTAGGGGTTGGAAGAGACCTCCAAAGATCATCGAGTCCAACCCCCCTGCCAGAGCAAGAGCATAGAATCCAGCACAGGTCACACAGGAACACATCCAGATGGGGCTGGAAAGGCTCCACAGAAGGAGACTCCACAACCTCTCTGGGCAGCCTGTTCCAGTGCTCTGTGACCCTCCCAGTGCAGAAGTTCCTCCTCATGTTGAGGTGGAACCTCCTGTGCTGGAGTTTCTATCCATTGCCTCTTGTCCTATCCCAGGGTGCAAGTGAGCAGAGCCTGTCCCCTCCCTCTTGACCCTCAGCCCTCAGATACTGATAAACATTGATTAAATCCCCTCTCAGTCTTTTCTTCTCCAGAATAAAAAGCCCTCATACTTTGTCTGACAAGCAAATGTTGCACCAGGGTATGTTTAGGTGGAGATGAGAACAATTTCTTTGCTGCAAGAGTTGTCAGGCATTGGAACAGGCTAACCAGGGAGGTGGTGGAGTCACCATCCCTGGAGGTGTTCAAGAAACCTGTGGCCATGGCACTTTGGGCCATGGTCTAATGGCCATGGTGGTGTTGGGTTGAAGGTTGGACCTGATGATCGTAGAGGTCTTTTCCAACTGAAATGATTTGATGATTATCTGCCCAACTGGAGCGAAAAAGATGCTGCAGTGTGCCCAGGTAGCCAAGAAGGCCAATGGCATCCTGGCCTGTATTAGGAACAGTGTGGCCAGCAGGAGCAGGGAGGTCATTGTGCCCTGTGCTCAGCACTGCTTAGGCCACACCTTGAGTCCTGTGTCCAGTTCTGGGCCCTTCAGGTCAGGAAAGATGTTGAGGTGCTGGAAGGTGTCCAGAGAAGGGCAACAAAGCTGGGGAGGGGTCTGGAGCACAGCCCTGTGAGGAGAGGCTGAGGGAGCTGGGGTTGCTTAGCCTCGAGAAGAAAAGGCTCAGGGGTGATCTTCTTGCTGTCTACAAGTACCTGAAGGGATGTTGTAGCCAGGTGGGGGTTGGTCCTTCTCCCAGGCAACCCAGAACAAGAGGACACAGTCTCAAGCTGTGCCAGGGGAGGTTCAGGCTGGATGTCAGGAAGAAGTTCTTCCCAGCAAGAGAGATTGGCCATTGGAATGTGCTGCCCAGGTGGGTGGCGGAGTCCCCATCCTTGGAGGTGATTAGGAAGAGCCTGGCTGAGGCACTTGGTGCCATGGTTTAGTTGATGAGATGGTGTTGGGTGATAGGTTGGACTTGACAATCTTTTCCAACCTGGTTAATTCTGTATTCTGTATCACTGCCTGGCTGGGCTGGTGGTGATGGTAAGGAAGAGAAGACATCTGCCACAGAGCCACTGGGTCCTCCCTTCCTTGCTGAGCTAAGCATGTGTAGTTCAAGTCACAGAATCAAACACAATCCCAGCATGTTGAAGGTTGAAAGGCACCTCTGGAGATCCTCCAGTCCAAACCCCCTGCCAGAGCAGAGGCAACCACAGAAGCTTGCCCAGAATCCCAACATCCAAGTGGGTTTGGAAGCTCTCCAGAGAAGGAGACTCCACAACCCCTCTGGGCAGCCTGCTCCATGGCTCCAGCACCCTCACACCAAACAACTTTCTCCTCATCTTCAGGTGGAACCTCCTGGCTTCCAGTTTGTGCCTGTTTGCCCTTGTCCTGAAAGTTTGTCCTATTCATGTGACATCAACCCTTGAATTATTGATAAGCATTGAGAAGATTCCCCTCTCATTCCAGTATTATTGGGATGCTTCTAGTTCCATGGGAATGAGGAGGTATCATATAGATTGGAACAGGCCTCTAAGATCATCAAGTCCAACCATCAATCGAAGACTACCATGACTGAACCCCAGCCAAGCCCCCAAACTTTGAGCAGGGAGTTTTTTAAGGGCAGTGCCTTTGGATATTAGGAATAAATTTCTGCACATTAGGGAGAAATTCTTTCCAGTGAGGGTGGGGAGACACTGGAACAGGTTGCCCAGGGAGCTCCTGGTTGCCCCCTCCCTGGAGGTGTTCAAGGCCAGGCTGGATGAGACCTTGAGCAACCTGGTTCTAGTGGAAGGAGTCCCTGCTCGTGGCAGAGACGGGGGGGGTTGGAACCAGATAATCTTAAATGTCTCTTCCAACCCAACCCATGCTATGAATCTATGATTTTCTGCGGGAGTTGAGGGTTTAATATATATGAAAATCAGCAATCTTTGCATATGTGCCTTTTGTCATGGAACTGTGACAGATGGTGAGCTCCAGAAATCTCTCTCCTCGCTGTGGAAAAACCTTGGCTTGACTTCTGCTCGCCCCAAACTTGTTTTTTAAACTGCTTTGGCGTTTGAGTTTTTATATAGAGATGGATTTATTTGAGTTTGTTATGTTGGTGGTGGTGTGGGGGTTTTTTCCTACCCCCCCCCCTTCTCTGCTTTTGTTTCAGTTTATTTGTTTATTTTCCCACCTCTCTGCCAAGTATTTCCACATACAAATTGCAAATCCAGCTCTGATTTCTTTCTTTCTTTCTTTCTTTTCCCCCCACCCCCCTTCACCCCTTTCTGTGCATAATGGCAACGACTTTGTTATTTCTGCCTGGCTCCTTATTCAAAATAAATAGGGACAGGGTGGCACATTTGCACCATCTCCCTTTCTGACAGCAATCCCAACATGTTCTTACTGTTTAAGGGTGGTGGAGGAGAAAAAAGCAAAACAAACCAAACCAAAACAAAAGCAAACCCCAAAACAAAATCAAAACCAAAACCAAGACCAAGACCAGAGCCAAAACCAAAACCCAAACCCAACAACAAACATCAAACCAAAACCAAACCCAAACCCAAACCAAAACCGGAGCCAAAACCAAAACTAAACCCAACAACAAACATAAAACCAAAACCAAACCAAACCAAAACCCAAAACCCAAAACCAAACCATAAAACAAACACAAACCCAAAAACCAAATCCCAAAGCCAAACCCAAAACCCAACCCAAAACCCAAACCCAAACCCAAACCCAAACCCAAAACCAAAACCAACAATAAAACCACAAAAAAACCCCAAACAACCCCCCCAAAACATCCCCAAACCAAAAACCCAAACCAAAACCAAAACCCCAAGCCAAAAACCAAAGACAAAACCACCCCCCCAAAAAACCACAAAAAACCCCAAATACCCCAAACAAAAAACCTAAACCCCAAATCAAAACCAAACCAAACCCCAAACCCCAAACCAAAAAAAAACAGAAATAAAAACCAAACAGAAAACCAAAGCCAAAAAGCAAAGCCAGACACAAAAACTCCCCCAAAAGGAAACACAAATCCAAAACCAAACAAAAAAAGAAGCAAAAAACAAACCCAAAACCAAGACAAAAACCAAACCCAAATCCAAACCCAAAAAACCCACACAAAACCCCCAAACAAAACCCCAAACAAATCCCAAAACCAAACTGAAAACAAACAAAGCCCAAAAAACCAACCAAACCAAAACCCAAACCCAAACCCAAACCCCAAACCAAAAAACAGAAATGAAAACCAAACACAAAACCAAACAAAAAAACCAAAAGCAAACCAAAACCAAAAAGCAAAACCAAACACAAAAACTCCCCAAAAAGAAACACAAAACTAAAACCAGACAAAAAAAGAAGCAAAAACCAAACCCAAACCCAAAGCAAACCCAAAACCAAGACAAAAACCAAAGACAAACCCCAAACCAGAAAAACCCACATAAAACCCCCAAACAAATCCCAAAACCAAAACCAAACTAAAACCAAACAACCCCCAACAAACAAAGAATACCCCAAACCCAAAAACAAACAAAAAAGAAGCAAAACCCAAACACAAAACCAAGACCAAACCAAAGCCAAAAAGCAAAACCAAACACAAAAACTATCCCAAAAAGAAACACAAAACCAAGCAAAAAAAGAAGCAAAACCCAAACCCAAACCAAAAACCAAATCCAAAGCCAACCCCCCCAAAACCCCCAAACAAACCCCCAAATCCCAAAACCAAAACCAAACTAAAACCAAACAACCCCCAACAAACAAAGAAAACCCCAAACCCAAAACCAAACAAAAAAGAAGCAAAACCCAAACACAAAACCAAGACCAAACCAAAGCCAAAAAGCAAAACCAAACACAAAAACTATCCCAAAAAGAAACACAAAACCAAGCAAAAAAAGAAGCAAAACCCAAACCCAAACCAAAAACCAAATCCAAAGCCAACCCCCCCCCAAACCCCCAAACAAACCCCCAAATACCAAAACCAAAACCAAACTAAAAAGAAACAAACCCCAAAAACCAAACAAATCCAAACAAAAACCCAAACCCAAACCCAAACAAAAAAAGAAGCAAAACCCAAACCAAAACCAAACCAAAACCAAAACCCAAAACCCAACCAAAAAAAGAAGCAAAATCCAAACCCCAAACCAAACCAAAACCCAAAACCCAAAACCCAACCAAAAAAGAAGCAAAAACCAAACACAAAACCAAACCAAACCAAACCCAAAACCAAACAAAAAAAAGAAGGAAAAACCAAACCCCAAACCAAAACAAAAAAAACCCCAAACCAAACCCCAAAACCAAACAAAAAAAAGAAGCAAAAACTAAACCCCAAACCAAAACCAAACAAAAACCCAAACCAAACCCCAAAACCAAACAAAAAAGGACGCAAAAACCAAACCCCAAACCAAACCTAAACCAAAACCCAAAACCCAACCAAAAAAAAGAAGCAAAATCCAAACCCCAAACCAAACCAAAACCCAAAACCAAAACCCAACTAAAAAAGAAGCAAAAACCAAACACAAAACCAAACCAAACCCAAAACCAAACCCAAAACCAAACAAAAAAAGAAGCAAAAACCAAACCCCAAACCAAAACCAAAAAAACCCCAAACCAAACCCCAAAACCAACCAAAAAAGAAGCAAAAACCAAACCCCAAACCAAACCAAAACCAAAACCCAAAACCCAACCAAAAAAAGAAGCAAAATCCAAACCCAAAACCAAACCAAAACCCCAAACCCAAAACCCAACCAAAAAAGAAGCGAAAACCAAACACAAAACCAAACCAAACCAAAACCAAAACCAAACCCCAAAACCCAACAAAAAAAGAAGCGAAAACCAAATCCAAAACCAAACCAAACCCAAAACCCAACAGAAAAAAGAAGCGAAATCCAAACCTAAAACCAAACCAAAACCCAAAACCCAACAGAAAAAAGAAGCGAAATCCAAACGAAACCCAAAATCCAACAAAAACAAGAAGCGAAACCCAAACCAAAACCAAATGCCAAAACCAAACATAAAAAAGAAGTGAAAACCAAACCAAAACCAAAACCCAAAACCCAACCAAAAAAAAGAAGCACAAACCAAACCAAAACCAAAACCCAACAAAAAAAAGAAGCGAAAACCAAACCCAAAACCAAACCAAAACCAAAAACCCAACAAAAAAAAGAAGTGAAAACCAAACCAAACCCAAACCCCAACATAAAAAGAAGTGAAAACCAAACCCAAAACCCAAACAAAAAAAGAAGCAAAACCCAAACCCAAACCCAACCCAAAACCATACCCCAAAACTCAACAAAGAAGCGAAAACCAAACCAAACCCAAAACCCAAAACCCGACCAAAAAAAAAGACGCAAAAACCAAACCCCAAACCAACCCAAACCCCAAAACTCAACAAAGAAGCGAAAACCAAACAAAAACCAAAACCCAAAATCCAACAAAAAAAAAGAAGCAAAAACCAAACCCCAAACCAACCCAAAACCCAAAACCAAAGGAAAAAAGAAGCAAAAACCAAACCCAAACCCAAAACCCAACAAAAAAAACCAAACAAAAACCAAACCCCAAACCAACCCAAAACCCAAAACCAAAGGAAAAAAGAAGCAAAAACCAAACCCAAACCAAAACCCAACCAAAAAAAAGAAGCAAAAACCAAACCCCAAACCAACCCAAAACCCAAAACCAAACAAAAAAAGAAACAAAAACCAAACCCAAACCAAAACCCAACCAAAAAAAAAAGAAGCAAAAACCAAACCCCAAACCAACCCAAAACCCAAAACCAAAGGAAAAAAGAAGCAAAAACCAAACCCAAACCAAAACCCAACCAAAAAAAAAGAAGCAAAAACCAAACCCCAAACCAACCCAAAACCCAAAACCAAAGGAAAAAAGAAGCAAAAACCAAACCCAAACCCAAAACCCAACCAAAAAAAAAGAAGCAAAAACCAAACCCCAAACCAACCCAAAACCCAAAACCAAACAAAAAAAGAAGCAAAAACCAAACCCAAACCAAAACCCAACCAAAAAAAAAAGAAGCAAAAACCAAACCCCAAACCAACCCAAAACCCAAAACCAAACAAAAAAAGAACCAAAAACCAAACCAAAACCAAAACCCAACCAAAAAAAAAAAGAAGCAAAAACCAAACCCCAAACCAACCCAAAACCCAAAACCAAAGGAAAAAAGAAGCAAAAACCAAACCCAAACCCAAAACCCAACCAAAAAAAAGAAGCAAAAACCAAACCCCAAACCAACCCAAAACCCAAAACCAAACAAAAAAGAAGCAAAAACCAAACCCAAACCAAAACCCAACCAAAAAAAAAGAAGCAAAAACCAAACCCCAAGCCAACCCAAAACCCAAAACCAAAGGAAAAAAGAAGCAAAAACCAAACCCAAAACCAACTGGAAACCAAACCCCAAAACTCAACAAAGAAGCGAAAACCAAACCAAAACCAAAACCCAACCAAAAAAAAAGAAGCGAAAACCAAACCCCAAACCAAAGCAAACCCAAAGAAAAAAAGAAGCAAAACCCAAACACAAACTCAAAGCCAAACCAATCCACAAAGCAACGACACCACCACCAAAAAAAACCCCCCACCCCGACAACCCCCCAACCCCACCCCAACTCAAGCCAGGAAGCCGTTTTTCCTCTGGCAGCTCCAGACGAGCTGCTCATTGAAAATGTAATACACTGCTGCCATGTCACAGGTCAGCTGGCAAATGGCAATCTGAATTTTAAAAGGAATATGAATAAAATTCTGTTTTATTTTGAAAATGAACTTTGTGCCCTCCATCATGAATCCAATATATGTCTTAATCTTCTATGCTCTTGAAGCCTGCGGCTCCTGGCTGAGTCCTTTGACTCCTGAACCTAATAAGGAAATAGGTTGTTTTCTCATCCTCGCCTCATTTTTAGAGGGGGCTGAAACAAACAGTCCCTATTTCAAATGTAATTGGCAGAGCATAAAAACATGTGTGTTAGATAATTTAGTTGTTTGGGTTTTTTTTCCTGGGGTTTGTGTTTTGGGGTGGTTTGGTTTGTTTTGTTTTTTTTCCCTTTTGGTTGGTTGTGGGTTTGTTTCGTTTCCCCCCTCCCTCCCCTCTCCCCATCCCTTCTCCCTTCCCCCCCTCCCGCCTCCACTCCCCCTTCCTTTTTGTGTTTGGTTAGCTTTACAGCGGAGCTCGGCGTTGGGATGTTTGATTTCCTCTGATTTGATTAAGATGGGCCACCCCTGGAAATGTGCTGGGGCCAAAGCCCTGGGCAGAATCCAAACACTTTGTGTTTGCCTTGCAGCCAGCCCACGTTGAGGTGCTAAAGGATCGGAGGGCTGGTGCCCCTTCCCTCCACCCCTTCACCCCAGCAACTCCTCGGCATGGTTGCTGGGTGTCGAACCTGTGCTGCAGGCACAGCCAGGGACCCTCAACAGCAACCCCTGGTCTGCAAACATTGGGCAATCAGACTTGTTTCTGCTTGCAGCCTGCAGAGCTCACAGAAGAATTGAATTGTCTGGCTTGGAAAAGACCTCTAAGATCACCCAGTCCAGCCAGCAACCCAACACCAGCATGGCCATTAAACCATGTCCCCAGGTGTCATGGCCACAGGCTTCTTGAACACCTTCAGGGATGGAGACTCCACCACCTCCCTGGGCAGCCTGGTCCAGTGCCTGACCACTCTTGCAACAAAGAAATCATTCCTCGTGTCCAACCTTAGCCTCCCCTGGCACAATTTCAGGCCGTTTCCTCTCCTTCTGTCACCTGCTACTAGGGAGAGGAGACCAACCCCCATCTCACTCCAACCTCCTTTCAGGGAGTTGTAGAGAACAGTGAGGTCTCCCCTCAGCCTCCTCTTCTCCAGACCAAGGAACCCCAGGTCCCTCAGCTGCTCCTCATAAGACCTGTTCTCAGATGTAGAGAGATGCTATCACCAAAGGGTTAATGTCATCTGATGGGCAGCAAAGATGCTGGCTATGGGGCTTTGTACTCACAGAGGGTGTGCAAATATACACTAGCAGAATCCCAGCATGGTACTGGCTGTAACAGACCTCTGGAGATCATAAAATAGTTTGAGTTGGAAGGGACCTTGAAGATCATCCAGTTCCAACCCCACTCCCATGGGCAGAGACACCTTCCACTAGACCAGGTTGTTCGAAGCCTCATCCAGCCTGGTCTTAAACACTTCCACGCATGAACTTTCCACAAGTTCTCTGGGCAACCTGCCCCAGTGTCTCACTACTCTTATAGTAAAGAACTTCTTCCTAAAGTCCAAGCTAAATCTACCCTGCTTTAGTTTCAAACCATTGCCCCCTATCCTATCAGGACAAGCCCTTATAAAAGGTCCCTCTCCAGCTCTCTTGTAGCCCACTTCAGGTACTGGAAGATCATCTAAGTCCACCCCTCAACTCTCTCCCCGCTGGGTGAAGGGGTTGAGGTGTAGGAAATATGTTTCTTGTGGGAATCCCTGTGGTTCATGCAACCCTTCCAGAGGGTCTGCTGAAGCAGCTCATCACCAGGCAGGACTGGGGCAGGCAGGTTGTGGTGCTGGAGGAGTGGGAGATCAGGCAGCTGGACCCCCAGAGCTGCAGGGGTGTGGGAATAGAGCTGGGAGTTACTGCACTAGATCCATGGGTTGGAAACCTGGCCAAGATCTCCTTGGCCCAATAGTTGATGGTCATAGCTGGAAATACTTTTTTTTCCCCTACTGGAATAACTCCACAATGGAATTTTCTTTCCTCTAGCCCAGGGGCTTTCCACAGGCTGTAGAGAGGGGTGAGCAGCTTTTCAAGGTCATGTCTTACAACAAGCAAGAAAAGTATTTGGTCTCTGGAGACCACATTTTGCTTTCCAGCTAGATTTGGCCAAAACAAGGACCTCTGTTCTCTCTAGGACTGGTCTGAGGGGCAGAAGTCACAGAATCACTGAATCCCAGCATGGTGGGGGTTGGAAGGGACCTCTGCAAATCATCCAGTACAACCCCTCTGCTAAAGCAGGGGCACCCAAACCACCTTGCCCGAGGGGCACAGTGGCCAGGTGGGTTTGGAATCTCTCCAGAGATAGAGACTCCACAACCTCTCTGGGCAGCCTGCTCCAGGCCTCCAGCACCCTCGCTGCGGAGAAGCTTTGTCGTATGAATGACAAATTGCTGTTTACATTCCTCATCCACAGATGGTAAAAGTGCAAAAGGGACTTAATCACAGAATTGTTTTAGCTGGAAAAGCCCTCTGAGATCACTGAGCTCACCACCACCACCCTAACACCACTATGGCCATTAAACCATGTCCCAGAGTGCCATGGCCACACATTTCTTGCACACCTCCAGGCATGGTGACTCCACCACATCATCACATGATCATAGAATCATAGAATCAATAAGGTTGGAAGAGACCTCAAAGATCATCCAGTCCAACCTGTCACCCAACACCTCATGACTACTAAACCATGGCACCAAGTGGCATGTCCAATCCCCTCCAGGGACGCTGACTCCACCACCTCCCTGGGCAGCACATTCCAACAGCTAACAACTCTCTCTGGGAAGAACTTTCTCCTCACCTCCAGCCTAAATCTCCCCTGGTGCAGCTTGAGACTGTGTCCTCTTGTTCTGGTGCTGCTTGCCTGGGAGAAGAGACCAACCCCCACCTGGCTACAGCCCCCATTCAGGGAGTTGGAGAGAGCAAGAAGGTCTCCCCTGAGCCTCCTCTTCTCCAGGCTAAGCAACCCCAGCTCCCTCAGCCTCTCCTCACAGGGCTGTGCTCCAGACCTCTCCCCAGCCTTGCTGCCCTTCTCTGGACACCTTCCAGCAACTCAACATCTTTCCTAAGCTGAGGGGCCCAGAACTGGACACAGGACTCAAGGTGTGGCCTAACCAGTGCTGAGTACAGGGGCACAATGACTTCCCTGCAACACCCACAACAGCACCTTACAGATATCCACAAAGCTTTTGTGCCTGAATTCCCCAAAAACATAAAAGGAGAGGGAAAAAACCCCTCCATCAAACCCTGAACAAAACAAAACCAACCAAAGGGAAAAAAACCCACACCATCAAAAAGTATATTTTCTGCCCAGCATTGATGCATTTCAGATCCTATTTTGTATTCTTGATGCTTACCCTTTACCATTTTGGCTCAATTTGGAACAATCCAGATCCCAAACCATTCATTCTAGTGTCCCACCTGGGAGAAGCTGCACCATGGAAGGTAGAAGAGAGTAACAGTTCCAACCCAAATCTTCACATTGTCTCTGCTGGGAGAAGCTGCACCGTGGAAAGGCAGAGGAGGAACAATTCAGACCTAAATCCATCCCTCCTTGCCTCCCTTCTAGGAGAAGCTGAACCATCTAAAAGCTGAGGATAAGAACAATCAGGCCCCAAAAGTATTGCTCCCAGCATCCCTCCTGGAAAGGCAGAGGAGGACCAATCTGTACTCAAACCCATTCCTCCTGGACAAAGCTGCCACATGGAAAGACTGAGAAGAGGAACAAGTGGGAAGCCAAACCCATTCCTCCTGGGAGAAGCTGCACCATGGAAAGGTGGAGAAGAAACAATCCAGACCCAAACCCATTCCACCCAGCATTCCTCTTGGGAAAGATTTCACCATGAAAAAGGTGGAGGAGAGGAACAACCCAGCCCTAGACCAAGGTAGCCCACATCCCATCAACCCAGCACCACCATGGCCATTAAACCACGTCCCACAGTGCCATGGCCACAGGTTTCTTGAACCCCTCCAGGGATGGTGACTCCACCAGCTCCCTGGACAATCAATATTGGTCAGGTCTCACATCCCATTCCCTTTCCTTCCACTAATTTCTGTGATGGAGATCATCAGCACCTTTTAAATCAAAGAGCTGCTCTCAGCCTTTCCTCCCAAAGCCAGTGCTTGGGCTCCTCTCTCAGCACAATCACAGAATCACACAGAGTGGCAGGGCTTGGAAAGCACCTCTGGAGACTGAGTCCAAGAGCCCTGCCAAGGCAGCTTCACCTGGAAAAGGTCATGGTACCACGAGAGCTTTTGTTCCTGGCCATGGGGATAGCTGTGACAGAGGATAGAGGACACACCAATGAGCCTGACTTAGAGCTTGTTGGCATTAAAAACTAAGTGAAAAAAAATTCACAGGATCACAGAATGGTAGGGGTTGGAAAGCACCTCTGGAGATCATCCAGTCCAACCCCAAGGCTGGATCATGGAATTGTTAGGTTTGGAAGGGACCTCGAGGATCAGCCAGCTCTAACTCCCCTGCCATGGCCAGGGACACCTCACACTACAGCAGGTTGCTCATAGCCACATCCACCCTTAAAAACCTCCCAGGATGAGGCTTCCACCACCTCCCTGGGCAACCTGTGCCAGTCTCTCACCACCCTCCTGGGGAGCAACTTCTTCCTCACATCCAATCTCAATCTACCCATTTCTGGTTTTGTTCCATCCCCCCCAGTCCTATCCCTCCCTGACACCCTCAAAAGTCCCTCCCCAGCTTTCTTGTAGCCCCCTTTCAAACACTGGAAGGCCACAATAAAGTCTCCTCAGAGCCACCAAAAGGATCACCTAGAGAAGGTCACCCAGGAACACACCCAGGTGCGTTTTGAACATCTCCAGAGACGGAGCTCCCAGCACCGCACCGGGCAGCCGGTGCTCCATCACCCTGCGCTGAAAGCAAAGTTCCTCCTCGTGTTTAGATGGAAAGCAGCGACTCCTTAATTGGTGTGAGCTGCTCCAACATGTTTTTAATGAAAAGGAGGCAGAGGAGTCGGGGTTTGTTGGCTGGCAGAGCCCAATTTAACAAAAGTGGGAGTGGAAGATAAGCCGAGAGAGGCTCCTCTGCAGCGAGCAGGCTGCGCAATGAATCACGCGGTGCCAGAGTTGAGCAGAATATAATTGAGTCCAACATCTCCGAGCACTTTCACCATAATTAATGATAATCTGTAACAGAGGAATCTGAGATTCCAGTTCAGAGAACTGTTTAATTAGGCCAAGTAATGAAAGCAGCAGCAGTAGAAGAATATGGCCTGCCTCATGATTAATGATTCATGCTGCTGAACACAAAAAGTGCCGCGCCGTTAACTCCGGCGGATGCTGCCTGGCGCTGGCATTTACAAAACAGTGAAGTGCAGGCAGGGCTCTTTCTATTTTTTTTTATATTATTATTATTATTATTATTTTATTAGGGGTTTTTTAATTTTTTGAGGTGGTTTTCTTTCTTTTTTTTTTTAGGGGGTTGCTTTTCAAGGTGTAACTGGCAGGATCCTTTGCTGGGCTATTTACATGATAAATATGGTGGCGAAAGGTAACCCCTCTCCCTTCGCGGGTTCTTTCTTTTTGTGCTCTGGGGGTTGCCTCAAGATGACTATGGGGAGCAGGCTGGAGGCTGGGATGAAGTGAGGGGGGGGTCTCCTGTGCTGCTCAGTTAATTAATGCCCTCACTTGAAAAAGTTAGTTGAATGCTGGGGTTGCTTTTTTGGCTTTGGGCTGACACAGCCTGGGTGAAGTGATGCGCTCTGGGTGCAGCTATGAAGACATTCGGCTCTCTGAAAGAAAGGGGAAGGAAGAAAAATGGGTCTGGTCACAAAGGAGAAAATGTGGGGGGGGGGGGGGTGGTGAGGAGGGGAGAGAAAAAAAGAGAAGTGGGGAAGGAGGGGAAAAAAAGAGGAAAAAAGAGGAAAAGGGATAAATAAGGGAGGAGAGTAAAAAAAAAGGAGAAGAAGAGGGTAAAAAAAGAGAAAAAGGAGGGTTAAAAAAGAGAGAAAAAAGAAAGGAGGGGAAAAAGAAGAGAAAAAGGAGAGAAGGGTAAAGAAAAAGAGAAAAAGGGGAGGAGGGTAAAGAGAGAAATGGAGAGGAGGGTAAAGAAAAAAGGTAAAAAAGAGAGAAGGAAAAAAGAGAAAATGAGAGGAGGGTAAAGAAAAAAGATAAAAAAGAAATGGAGAGAAGGGTAAAGAAAAAAAGCTAAAAAAGAGAGAAGAAAAAAGAAAATGAGAGGAGGGTAAAGAAAAAAGATAAAAAGAGAGAAGAAAAAAAGAAAATGAGAGGAGGGTAAAGAAAAAAGATAAAAAAAGAGAGGGAAAAAAGAAAATGAGAGGAGGGTAAAGAAAAAAATACAAAAAAAGGAGAAGATTAAAAAGAGAAAACGAGAGGAGGGTAAAGAAAAAATATAAAAAAGAGAGAAGATAAAAAGAAAATGAGAAGGGGATAAAGAAAAAAGACATAAAGAAGGAAAAAAAAGAAAATGAGAGGAGGGTAAAGAAAAAAGAGAAAAAGGAGAGGAGTCTCAAAAGAAAAAGGAAAACGAGAGAAGGGTAAAACAAAGAGAAAAAGGACAGGAAGGTAAAGAAAAAGGAGAAAAAGGAGAGGAGGGTTAAAAAAGCCAAAGGAGAGGAGGGTGAAAAAAGAGAAAAGGAGAGGAGGGTAAAAAAAGAGAAAAAAAAGAAAGGGAGAAAAAAAGAGAAAAATGATAAAGAGAAGGAAAAAAGAGAGAAGAGGGGGGAAAAGATAAAAGAAAAGGAAACAAGAAAAGCAAAAGGCAAAGATGAAGAGGTGACAAGTTTGTTGGTTTGTTTTGTTGGGTTTTTTTTCTTCCTTCTTTCTTTGCAGCTTTCCACTTCTGCTAGGTCAGGGTGCAAAAATGTAGAGCAATTTGCCAGGGAATTGCCCTGGAAGTGGAAGGGACATGACAAAAGAAGTGCTAAGACTGCCTGGGGCTTTAACTTACAAGCCAGGAAATTATCTGGGTTTTATGTGACTATTTACTCGGCCATCGGATGAGACAAGGAGCAGCACTTATCACGGGCACTGCAGAAGCCCACGGTGCATATGCAAGGTCTGAGATAAGGCCACTTTGCCACAGAAGCATGTTCACTAATGTCTCCATTCACCACCAGATTAGGTCTCCTTGGGTGCCTGCTTCAGAAGCTGCCATGCTTCAGCACCCACCGAGACTAATACCCATGCAGGAGACATTATCTTGCTCTCTTGCATTAATGGACCAACATTTCCACCCTGCCACCGGCCTTCCCTTGGTGGAGAGGACCCCCTGCCCTGCACCCTCTCTTTCAACTCTCCTCCTCCTGGCAGGAACAATGATGAAGGGCCGGGAGCATCTCTGTGAGGAGGAAAGGCTGAGAGCCCTGGGGCTGTGGAGCCTGGAGAAGAGCAGCCCCGGAGGGGATCTGAGCAATGCTCAGCAAGAGCTAGAGGACCTGTGGGGAGTGGTGCCCAGAGACAGGACAAGAGGCACTGGGCACAAACTGGAAGCCAGGAGGTTCCACCTGAAGATGAGGAGAAACTTACTTGGTGTGAGGGTGCTGGAGGCTTGGAGCAGGCTGCCCAGAGAGGTTGTGGAGTCTCCTTGTCTAGAGAACTTCCAAACCCAGCTGGCCACTATGCTGCTGGGCAAGCTGCTGTGGGTGCCCCTACTTTAGTAGGGGGTTTATGCTGGATGGTCTCCAGAGGTCCCTTCCAACCCCACCGCTCTGGGATTCAGCTCAGTCTTCACCCCAACAGCCGACCTAGGGGAAGATAGGAGACTGCCTGGGGTGAGGAGCTCACCCAAAATGTGTTCTTCATTCCTTCTGGCAATACAAAGGCTCCTTGGGCTTGTGGAGGACCTCAACCTTCCCATTCCAGCATTGCCCACCCACCCTTGTCCTCCCAGCCAGCTTTGGTTCACTGGCAGCAAGAAACCAGACACCACTACGAGGCTTTTTTTTCCCCTTCTTATCCCCTCTCAAGCACACTTCCATGAAGTAGAAAAGCATCAAAAACCCACCTAAAATGATAGGAGAATGGATGTGCTTAAAATTATGATGTCAAATAACGAGCAGGGCAACTTGTGAACCTTTAATGGATGGTTTAAAGAGCTCATAAACTTTGGGCTGAGATTACAGAGGCTCTGAACCTGTCAAACACAGCTCAGTTGGGTTTCTTTTCTTAAAGAGAAAAGGACAACCTGGCAACCACAAACCAGAGAGCTTCACACTGGTGGAAGGGAAGCTATGAGAAAGCCTTCTCAGGGATGCAGGGTGAGGAAGAGGAGGATGTGATTTAAGGCCAGCAGCATGGCTCTCAGCAGGCTGCATCGTGCTTAACTAATCCTCAGTGTCCTTTGAAGATCTTACTGCCAGGGGAGATAAGGGAAATGCAGGAGACTGAGGTTCAAAAGGGCTTTCAAGGAGGTTTCATCCAGCAGGTGAATGCCCAGGATAAAGGGACACAACTGGTGTGGGCACAGAAGGCTTCACATCACATGAGGCCCAACTCAAGGGGTTGGGGGTGTATCAGAGAATGGTAGGGGTTGGAAGGGAGCTCTGGAGATAGAGCCCAGTCCCCCTTGCCACAGAAGGATCACCCAGGGCTGGGCACATAGGAACACATCCAGATGGGTCTTGAAAGTTTTCAAAGGAGAGTGGCTTTGTGTCCTACCAAGGCCAGCAGAAAATTCAGTGTCAGGAGCAAGGGTGGATCCAGCTCTTCAATCAGCCCTGTGTGACAGGAAGGGAGGAGAAGCACCTTGGAGTTCTGGTGCACATAGGACAGCAATCTGCCCTTGTGGCCAAGAAGACCAAGGGTCTCCTGGAGTGCATGAAGAGAAGTATGGCCAGCAGGTCAAGGGAGGTTCTCCTCCAACTGTACTCTGCCTTGGCACAACCACATCTGCAGTATTGTGTCCAGTTCTGGCCTCCCCAGTTCAAGAGGGACAGGGAAAGACAAGAGAGTGTCCAATGAAGTCTATGAGGATGATGAGGGGACTGGAACATCTATCTCCTGTGAAAAGGCTGAGAGACCTGGGGCTGGTTAGGCTGGAGAAGAGAAGACTGAGAGGAGAACTTGTTGATGCTTATCAGTATCTGAAGAGTGGGTGTCAAGAAGGGGCCAGGCTCTTTTCAGTGGTGTCCAGCGACAGGAGAAGGGGCAATGGACACAAACTGGAAGATAGAAGATGCTCTCTCAAACTGAGGAGAAACTTGTTTGGTGTGAGGGTGCTGGATGCCTAGAGCAGGCTGCCCAGAGAGGTTGTGGAGTCTCCTTCCCTGGAGAGCTTCCAACCCCAGCTGGATATTGTGCTGCTGGGCAAGCTGCTGTGGGTGCCCTGCTTTAGCAGGGGGTTTGGACTGGGTGATCTCCAGAGGTCCCTTCCAACCCCCAGGTGTGTGATTCCAAGACCATCCAACTTTCCCTATTGTTAATTAAAACTGTGATCACAGCATCTTGTAGAAGCTCAGAAATTCAGCAGCAGCCTCATCCAAAGCCACTTTGACCTGCTCCACTCTACCATTCATTCTGCATCCCATTAGTGATTTTACTAATTAAACTAGAGGCTTTCCACCCCCTGCCCACTAAAATAACCCCATCCAGGTAATTCTGTGCTCATCATTAGCTGTCAGTGGCAGCCTCTGACTGATCTTCAGGTGGCCAAGAAGGCCAATGGCATCCTGGCCTGCATCAGGAACAGTGTGGCCAGCAGGAGCAGGGAGGTCATTCTGCCCTGTGCTCAGCACTGGTTAGGCCACACCTTGAGTCCTGTGTCCAGTTCTGGGCCCCTCAGTTCAGGAAAGATGTTGAGTTGCTGGAAGGTGTCCAGAGAAGGGCAACAAAGCTGGGGAGGGGTCTGGAGCACAGCCCTGGGAGGAGAGGCTGAGGGAGCTGGGGTTGCTTAGCCTGGAGAAGAGGAGGCTCAGGGGAGACCTTCTTGCTCTCTACAGCTCCCTGAAGGGAGGTTGTAGCCAGGTGGGGATTGGTCTCTTCTCCCAGGCAAGCAGCACCAGAACAAGAGGACACAGTCTCAAGCTGTGCCAGGGGAGGTTTAGGCTGGAGGTTAGGAAGAAGTTCTTCCCAGCAAGAGAGATTGGCCACTGGAATGTGCTGCCCAGGGAGGTGGTGGAGTCACCATCCCTGGAAGTGTTTAGGAAGAGCCTGGCTGAGGCACTTGGTGCCATGGTTTAGTTGATGAGATGGTGTTGGGTGATAGGTTGGACTTGATGATCTCAAAGGTCTCTTCCAACCTGGTCAATTCAACTCAATTCAATTCAACTCAATTCAGTTCAATTCAATTCAATTCAATTCAATTCAATTCAATTCAATTCAATTCAATTCAATCTTATTCCATTCCATTCCATTCCATTCCATTCCATTCCATTCCATTCCATTCCATCTGCAAATCTCCAGTGAACATTCTTGCAAGTGCAACTCAGCTGGTGGAGAGTTTAGGAGAAGGAACTGTAGAAATTGGAGAGCTGAAGGAAGATTTTTTTTTTCCAACTAAACTTAGCATCCTTATTTTTTATTTTTTTTTCCCCCCCATCATCAACCCAAGGAAAAAAAAAAAAACCTAAAAAAAAATCAGCCTGCTGACGTCTGGCCTGGCTGAGAAAATCAACAGAAGAGGAAGTGTGGAAATCAGTCCCTTTCTGATGCCAAATGCTGACTTATTTTAAGCTGCTTCTAAAGGATTAAGCAGGGTTCAAGGTTTACACCACCAGGAGGGGAGCGCAGGGAAGAAACTGGGAATGGAGGCAGGGTGGTTTGCTTGGAAGGCAGAGAAGCAGAGAATTGTTTGGGTTGGAAAGGGCATCAAGTCCAACCTTCCACACAACACCACCATGGCCACGAAACCATGGCCCAAAGTGCCGTGGCCACAGGGTTCTTGAACGCCTCCAGGGATGGTGACTCCACCACCTCCCTGGGCAGCCTCTTCCAGTGCCTGACCACTCTTGCAGCAAAGAAATTGTTCCTCATCTCCAACCTAAACCTCCTCTGGTGCAACTTGAGGCCATTTCATGTCCTCTCACATGTTTCTTGGCTCTAACCTCCTTTCAGGGAGCTGTAGAGAGCAATGAAGTCTCCCCTCAGCTTCCTCTTCTCCACACTAAACACTCCCAGTTCCCTCAGCTGTTCCTTACCAATCCTGTTCTCCAGACCCTTCCCCAGCTTTGTTGCCCTTCTTTGGATCCACTCCAGCCTCTCAATGTCCTTCCTGGAGTGAGTGGCCCAGAACCAAACCCAGGATTCAAGGTGTGGCCTCACCAGTGCCCAGTACAGGGCAACGGCCACTGCCTTACTCCTGCTGGATACACCATTGCTGATCCAAGCCAGGATGCCGGTGGCCTTCTTGGCCACCCGTGCACACTACTGGCTTATGTTCAGCTGCTGTCAATCAGCATCCCCAAGTTCTCTTCCACCAGTCAGTTTCCAGCCTCTCTGCCCCAAGCCTGGAGCCTGCATGTGGCTGTTGTGACTTAAGTGCAGGACCCAGCAGCTGGCCTTGTTGAACTTCATCCCATTGCCCTTGGCCCATGGATCCAGCCTGGCCAGATCCCTCTGAGGACCCTTTGTACTCTCCAGCAGATCACATCTCTCATTTCTCTAAAAGCTATTCAGAGAAGGAGAAGCTGCAATTCATAAGACCCTTATTGCTGAAATTATCTTGCCCAAGGTCTGCTGTGTGGAGGAGGGAGATGTTGTTGTCTCACTAACACCAGCAAGAACTGGTCCAGGAATGAGTTAGACTGAAGAGGGCAGGCAGAAGGAAAGGCTAAGGAGCATCCTCTGTGCTAAGCACTGCAGGAAAAATAAGTGAAATTAAGTGAAGCATCGTTAAAGACACTTTAGAGTCATAGAATCATTAAGGTTGGAAAGGATCTCCATGGTAAGAGTCCAACCACTAACCCAGCACTGCCAGGTCACCACCATACCATGGCCCTCAGCACTGATTCTCCACAGCTTTGAAACCCCTTCAGGGATGAGGACTCCACCACTGCCCCTGGGCAGTCTGGGCAAGAGCTTGACAATACTCAAGGGGAAGAAATTGTTCTCCATGTCCAACAGTGCTCCACTGGGGCAACTTGAGGCTGTGGAAGTGTCTAGGGAACAAGACTCATGAGGAGGAGCTGAGGGAACTGGGGTTGCTTAGTCTAGAGAAAAGGAGGCTGAGGGGAGACCTCACTGCTCTCTACAGCTCCCTGAAAAGAAGTTGGAGCCAGAGGGAGGTTGGACTCTTCTTCCTCATATCAGGTGATAGAACGAGAGGAAATGGCCTGAAATTGTGCCAGGAGAGGTTTAGGTTGGAGATGAGGAACAATTCCTTTGCTGCAGGAATGGTCAGGCTTTGGACCAGGCTGCCCAGGGAGTCTCCATCCCTGGAGGTGTCCAAGGAACCTGTGGCCATGGCACTGTGGGCCACGGTGGTGTTGGGCTGATGGCTGGAGATCGCTTCCAAGTGAAACAATCCTGTGATTCTGTGCTTTATCCCTCCCTGGTTGGGAGAGCAGCAAAGGCTTCAGATCCATCTGCTGAGAGGCAAACAAGCTAAACTAGTCCCTTCAACTGACTAATACTATCCTTTGAACAGCTGGATTTATTGACTTTACAAAATCAATAGCTATTTTTATTAATCATCTTTAGATAGCATGATGCCCCCTACTATATCTCTTTCAGTGACTAATACAATAAATTTCCCCTTTTGATGTTCCCTGACATTTGAGCAAATTAAATGGAGCATTAAATATGATCCTCTTTGGGACAAAAGTGGGCAGAATCATTTGTGACTACTTTATTAAGTGCTGGGAGAAGGCTGGCAGCACCTTCCAAAGTGTTGTGTTCGGCAAGCGAGGGCTTATTAGCATTCAGAATTTCCCCAAGCGGTGTTATATTGCTGGGGATCAAATGGGTTTAGGGTTGGGGAAATGGAAATATTTCCATATTTACTTCTGGTTTGAAGATGGCAGCAGCTGAGGAGGCAGACTCCAGCCCTCTTAGGCGTGTGGCACAAGATCTCGTGAGGGATGATCACTCTTAATCACGCTGGTAATTGATTTCGGAGCTGGCACCGCGATGCTGTGGGCACGGTTTTGAACCCTTCAGGGTCACCTGCAGAAGGCTGCCCAGGATCACACAATGTCCACTGAAATCACACAATGGCAGTGGGTGGAAAGGGCCTCTCTGGGCATCATCCAGTCCAACCCCCACTGTTGCACCAGGGGCACCCACAGCAGCTTGCTCAGCATCGCAATGGCCAGGTGGGTTTAGGAAGCTCTCCAGAGAAGGAGACTCCACAACCTCTCCGGGCAGCCTGCTCCAGGCCTCCAGCACCCTCACACCAAACAGCTTGCTTCTCATCTTCACCTGGAACCTCCTGGCTTCCAGTTTGTGCCCATTGCTCCTTGTCCTGTCAATGGGCACCACTGCCAAGAGTCTGGCCTCAGCCTCTTGCCCCCCACAGCTCCTTTGTCTCTTGCTGAGCACTGATCAGATCCCCTCTGGGGCTGCTCTTCTCCAGGCTCCACAGCCCCAGGGCTCTCAGCCTTTCCTCCTCACAGAGCTGCTCCAGGCCCCTCAGCATCTTTGGGACCTCCACTGGAACCTCTCCAGTAGTTCCCAGTCTCTCTTGAACTGGGAGCCCAGATCTGGGCCAAGCAGCTGTGGCCTCTCTAGGGAAATATAAATTGGGAAGGAGAGCTCTGCTTGACCTGCTGGTCACACTCTTCTACATGCACCCCAGGAGACCATTGGCCTTCTTGGCCACATTGACACATTGTTTGCTCACAGGGAGCTTGTCCACCAGCCCTCCCAGGGCCTTCTCTACAGAGCTGTCCCAGCAAGTTATGCTCTCACCTGTACTGGTGCAGGGGGTTACTCCTCCCCAGGTGCAGGACTGGGAGGATATCCCTTAAACCATTGACACTGAGGCAATTTAACTCTGAAACAGTTAAACTGACCTTTTAAAAGGTAACTTTTCTGTTCTGAAAAGCTGACACCACTTTGCTGCAGGAGTGGTCAGGCACTGGACCAGGCTGCCCAGGGAGAGGAGGTGAACACCCTGGAGGTGTTCAAGAACCCTGTGGCCACGGCACTTTGGGCCATGGTTTGATGGCCATGGTGGGGTTGGGTTGAAGGTTGGACTCCATGATCTTAGAGGGCTTTTCCAACCCACACAATTCTAGGATTCTCTCTACATCCTTTCTGAGGAGGAAACTGGCCAGTTTAACACTAAGGGATGGAAAATGGCACAGGAAGGGGGAAATTTGCTAGCTTTGATGTTAGGAAGAAATTCTTCCCAGCAAGAGAGATTGGCCATTGGAATGTGCTGCCCAGGGAGGTGGTGGAGTCACCATCCCTGGAGGTATCACAGTATCACAGTATCACCAAGGTTGGAAGAGACCTCAAAGACCACCAAGTCCAACCTGTCACCACAGACCTCATGACTAAACCATGGCGCCAAGTGCCACATCCAATCCCCTCTTGAACACCTCCAGGGATGGTGACTCCACCACAGCCCTGGGCAGCACATTCCAATGGTGAACGACTCTCTCAGTGAAGAACTTTCTCCTCACCTCCAGCCTAAGCTTCCCCTGGTGCAGCTTGAGACTGTGTCCTCTTGTTCTGGTGCTGCTTGCCTGGCAGAAGAGACCAACCCCCACCTGGCTACAACCTCCCTTCAGGGAGTTGTAGAGAGCAATGAGGTCTCCCCTGAGCCTCCTCTTCTCCAGGCTAGGCAATCCCAGCTCCCTCAGCCTCTCCTCATAGGTCTGTGCTCAAGGCCTCTCACCAGCCCTGTTGCCTTAGGTGTTTAGGAAGAGCCTGGATGAGGCACTTGGTGCCGTGGTTTAGCTGATTAGATGTTGTTGGGTGATAGGTTGGACTTGATGATCTTTGAGGTCTCTTCCAACCTGGTTAATTCTATTCTATTCTATTCTATTCTATTCTATTCTACTCTACTCTACTCTACTCTACTCTACTCTACTCTACTCTACTCTATTCTACTCTACTCTATTCTATTCTATTCTATTCTATTCTATTCTATTCTATTCCATTCCATTCCATTCCATTCCATTCCATTCCATTCCATTCTTTGGGGGTTTTTGAGCCCCAGTAAGATCCTGCACAAGTTCATGGGGACCTTGGAACCTTTCTTGGTGCACACTCACACTTCACCTTGATGTAGCAGCTCCTCCTGGCATTTGCATTTCCCAACCACAGGGAAATAAAAGGTAATTAAACAAAACATCACTTCACTTCACCCCCACCTCACAGGGGAGGGGTTCCAGGAGGAAGGCTGGGGAGAAGGACATCACAGAACCCCTGCTATGGTTCAGAGCTTCATAAGGACGTTTGAGCTCCTTCTGTCCATCAACTGTTTATCAGGCTTTGCCCAAACCATCCACTCAGTACCTAGATTATGTCTTGATAGGAGATTAATGCTACACAGCTTTCTTCTACTGCCACCAAAATTGAAAGTCAAATTCCCCATCATCTCCCAGAGAAGCAGAAGCCTTTTCATAACCACTAACTGCTTCTGCTGGGCAAACATTGAAGTTTCAGATTAAGGAGATAAGAACCAATTGACATAAAATAAGAACTGGCCTGCATTTTCTTCTCAGCCTCAGAATGAACCCAGGCCTGAACTTCGATTGAATCTGGAGTAGGGAAGGAAATTAGAGCTGACCTCCTCCCAGGCAAACAGCCTCCCCTTGTAGAGGCAATGCTGCTGTTAACACAGTGCTCATCCACAGCTAATTAGCCCTGCAAAGAAACTAATTAACCCAAGATGAGCATTGTCTTAATGCGGCTGGGCCATTGTCAGTGTCCAAGAGGTGTGAAATTACAGCAGGCAGCTCTGCGGGGTGGGTTTGTGCCCCTGAAAGGCTCAGGTGGGACAGGGCTTGGGCACACAATCAGGCAATTGTTCTGGTTGGGAGAGACCTTTAAGGCCATCAAGTCCAACCATTAACCCAGCACTGCCAGGTCACCACTAAACCATGGCTCTCAGTACCAGCTCTCCACAGCTTGGAAATCCCTCCAGGGATGGAGACTCCACTCTGGGCAGCCTGGGCCAGACCTTGACAGCCCTTGTGGGGAAAAAATTGTTCTTCATGTCCAGCCTAACCCCCCCCATGGTGCAAAATGAGGCCATTTCCTCTTCTCCTATCACCAGTCCCTGCCTAGCTCCAAGCTCCTTTCAAGAGATCTCCCCTCAGCCTCCTTTCCTCCAAGCTGAGAGAGCCCCAGTTCTCTCAGTTGCTCCTCACAAGACTTGTGCTCTTCCTATACATCCTACCTTCAGCCCTGGATCCTCTCTTCCTGTACTCAACCTCTTTTGCCCCAGACTGCAATTCTTTTCTTGCTGCCTCCTTTCTTGACCTGGTAACTTGCTCTTCACCCTCTTTGCCACTTCACTCAGCACCTGCATTTGTCAGTCTCACCTTTCCAAGTGGCCTCACCCCAACCTTTTCTCCTTGGCCCCTTCCCCAGGAATGATTTTTTTTTGCTTGCCACAAAGTTGACAACAATAACCCTGGTGTCCCCTAGGCATCAGTGCTGGGCCCCATCCTGTTCAATATCTTTATTGATGATCTGGAGGAGGGCATTGAGTCCATCATCAGTAAATTTGCAGATGACACCAAGTTGGGAGCAGGACTTGATCTGTTAGAGGGTAGGAGAGCTCTGCAGAGGGACCTTGCCAGGCTGCACAGATGGGCAGAGTCCAACAGGATGGCATTCAACAAGTCCAAGTGCCAGGTGCTGCACTTTGGCCACAGCAACCCCATGCAGTGCTACAGGCTGGGGGCAGAGTGGCTGGAGAGCAGCCAGGCAGAGAGGGACCTGGGGGTGCTGGTTGACAGCAGCTGAACATGAGCCAGCAGTGTGCCCAGGTGGCCAAGAAGGCCAATGGCATCCTGGCCTGGATAAGGAACAGTGTGGCCAGCAGGAGCAGGGACGTCATTGTGCCCTGTGCTCAGCACTGGTTAGGCCACACCTTGAGTCCTGTGTCCAGTTCTGGGCCCCTCAGGTTAGGAAAGATGTTGAGGTGCTGGAAGGTGTCCAGAGAAGGGCAACAAAGCTGGGGAGGGGTCTGGAGCACAGCCCTGTGAGGAGAGGCTGAGGGAGCTGGGGTTGCTTAGCCTGGAGAAGAGGAGGCTCAGGGGAGACCTTCTTGCTCTCTACAACTCCCTGAAGGGAGGTTGTAGCCAGGTGGGGGTTGGTCTCTTCTGCCAGGCAAGCAGCACCAGAACAAGAGGACACAGTCTCAAGCTGTGCCAGGGGAGGTTTAGGCTGGAGGTTAGGAAGTAGTTCTTCCCAGCAAGAGAGATTGGCCATTGGGATGTGCTGCCCAGGGATGTGGTGGAGTCCCCATCCCTGGAGGTGCTGAAAAAAGGCTTGAATGTGGCACTTGGAGCCATGGTTTAGTTGTCAGGAGGTGTTGGGTGATAGGTAATTGGTTGGACTTGATCTCTGAGGTGCTGGGGGGCACATGCCCTTTCTGGTTTCCCCCTGCTTCCCTCCCCAGTGATTTATTTGCAGCTTGAACTGGGAGGTTCCTACTCTCAAGATTCCCCCACTCTGCCTAAGAGTGCTGCTCTGCTCTCTCAGCTGTGATTAAAATTGGCTGGATGGGAGTAAAACGATGTGTGAGTGCTGTGTGCTAATGACAGGTTCTTCAAGCTTGCCTTGAAATTAATTTCACAGCAGAGCACTAGCAGAAGGTCTGAATAGGAGGACACAGTGCTACTGTGTCTAGTTCCCAGGCAAAGGACCTGTGCAGAGTCAGCACCAAACCCAGAATCCCAGCGGGGTGGAGTTGGAAGGGACCTCTGGAGATCATCCAGCCCAATCCCCCTGCTAAAGCAGGGGCAGCCACAGCAGCTTGCCCAGGATAAGATCATAGAACAACTGCTGAGGTTAGAGGAGACCTTTGAGATCATCAAGTCTAACCACTCACCTAGATCTCACAATGCCACCACTACTGCCAAGCCACTGTCACTAAACCCTGTCCCTCAGCACCACATCCACACAGCTTTCAAACACCTCCAGGGATGGTGACTCCACCACCTCCCTGGGCAGCCTCTTCCACTGCCTCAGAACCCCTTCTGGGAAGAGATTTTCCCTAATATCCAGCCTGAACCTCCCCTGGCTCAACTTGAGGCTATTTCCTCTTGTCCTCTCACTTGTTGCATGTGAGAGGAGACCAACCCCCACCTGACTCCAGCCTCCTCTCAGGAGTTGCTAGAGGGCAATGAGGTCTCCCTTCAGCTTCCTCTTCTGAAAGCTAAATGACCTGAGTTCCCTCAGCCATTCCTCATAAGGCTTGGGTTCAAGACTTGTGTTCTATTCTCAGGTGGATTTGGATGTTCTCCAGAGGAAGAGACTCCACAACATCCCTTGGCAGCCTGCTCCAGGACTCCAGCACCCTCACACCAAACAAGTTCCACACAAAATGGCAGCCATGTCCTCCTTCCTTCTCCCAAAATCCTTGCTCTGAAAGCAGCAGCCCCAGAAAGCCATGGACAGGACTGCTCATGTGTGTCAGCTTGCAGGCAGGGATCAATTAGAATCATAGAATTGTTAGGGCTGGAAGGGACCTCAAGGATCAGCCAGTTTCAGCCCCCCTGCCATGGCCAGGGACACCTCACACTACAGCAGGTTGCTCACAGCCACATCCAGCCTGGCTGCAAACACCTCCAGGCATGAGGCTTCCACCACCTCCCTGGGCAACCTGTGCCAGGCTCTCACCACCCTCATGGGGAACAACTTCTTCCTAACATCCAATCTCAATCTACCCATTTCTAGTTTTGTTCCATTCCCCCCAGTCCTATCACTCCCTGACACCCTCAAAAGTCCCTCCCCAGCTTTCTTGGAGCCCCCTTCAGATCCTAGAGGGCCACAATAAGGACTCCTCGGAGCCTTCTCTTCTCCAGGCTGAACAGCCCCAACTCCCTCAGTCTGTGGGAGGATCAGATGGAAACATTAACCAGGAAAGACAAATAGTCTGGTTTACCCCAAATCTGCAAATTTCTGATCCTCCCCTTTGAGGGTAACTCCAGAATAAGTTGCCCAGGGAGATGGTGTCCAGAGAGGGGCAACAAGGCTGGTCAGAGGCCTTGAGCACAAGCCCTATGAGGAGAGGCTGAGGGAGCTGGGGTTGCTTAGCCTGGAGAAGAGGAGGCTCAGGGGAGACCTTCTTGCTGTCTACAGCTCCCTGAAGGGAGGTTGGAGCCAGGTGGGGGTTGGTCTCTTCTCTCAGGCAAGCAGCACCAGAACAAGAGGACACAGTCTAAAGCTGTGCCAGGGGAAGTTTAGGCTGGAGGTGAGGAGAAAGTTGTTCACTGAGAGAGTTGTTGGCCATTGGGATGTGCTGCCCAGGGAGGTGGTGGAGTCACCATCCCTGGAGGTGTTCAGGAGGGGACTGGATGTGGCACTTGGTGCCATGGTCTAATCATGAGGTCTGTGGTGACAGGTTGGACTCGATGGTCTTTGAGGTCTCTTCCAACCTTGGTGATTCTGTGAGACTGTGATGGTGGAGTCTCTATCCCTGGAGGTGTTCAAGAACCCTGTGGCCATGGCACTTTGGGCCATGGTTTAATGGCCATGGTGGGGTTGGGTTGATGGTTGGACTCCAGGATCTTGGAGGTCTTTTCCAACCCAGACACTTCCATGGCTGTATGAAAATGAGTCCAGGCAATCAGAGAGCAAGACCACGAGGACTCACACCACAGAGCAGGTTTTCTACATATTCCCCACAGATGAAAAGTTATTTTAAGAAAGAGCAATAATAAAGTATTTGCCAAGTTTTATTACTCAGTGTAGAAACACATTGTGGAAAAAATAATGTCCCAGGCTAAGGGGAATTAGGTACACAGGTCCCATCAGCTTTTAATAAGGGCAAAGTTACCCTTCTGAGTCTTCTCTGGTTTTTATTTTCCCTCTTTATAATATCATTTAGAATAAATATTCAGGTGTCAATATGAAGAGAATAAAATAAGACCAAACCCTCCACCCTTGCCTGCTGCAGTTGCTTCCTCAGGGTGGTGTATTCCCAGGGAGAAGCACACCATGAATCCCAGGCCCCCAGCATGGTGAGGGTTGGAAGGAAACTCTGGGGATCATCCAGTCTGAGCCCACTGCTAGACCAGGGGCACCCACAGCAGCTTGCTCAGCATCACAATGGCCAGGTGGGGTTGGAAGCTCTCCAGAGGAGGAGACTCCACAACCTCTCTGGGCAGCCTGCTCCAACATCATTAAATTAAGGAAGGAACCTCCTGGCTTCCAGTTTGTGTCCACTGCACCCTTCTCCTGTCTCTGGGCACCACTGACAAGAGTGCATCCTCTTCTTCCTGACACCCAGCCTGTGTCATCATCTCCCCTCAGCCTTCTACTCTCCAGCCTAAAAAGTCCCAAGTCCCTCAGCCTTTCTGTAAAAGAGAGAGATGCTGCAGTTCCCTCACCATCCTTGCAGCCCTTTTCTGTACCTTCTCAAGCAGTTCCCTGTCCTCCTTTACCAGGAGAGCCTTGAACTGGACACAGGAGTTGTCCACTGGGGTCAGAGTGGCTGGAGAGCAGTCAGGCAGAAAGGGACCTGGGGGTACTGGTTGAGAGTAGGTGAAACATGAGCCAGCAGGGTGCCCAGGTGGCCAAAAAGGCCAATGGCATCCTGGCCTGCATCAGGAACAGTGTGGCCAGCAGGAGCAGGGAGGGCATTCTGCCCTGTGCTCAGCACTGGATAGGCCACACCTTGAGTCCTGTATCCAGGACTGGGCCCCTCAGGTTAGGAAAGATGTTGAGCTGCTGGAAGGTGTCCAGAGAAGGGCAACAAAGCTGGGGAGGGGTCTGGAGCACAGCACTGGGAGGAGAGGCTGAGGGAGCTGGGGTTGCTTAGCCTGGAGAAGAGGAGGCTCAGGGGAGACCTCCTTGCTCTCTCCAAATCCCTGAAGGGAGGTTGTAGCCAGGTGGGGGTTGGTCTTTTCTCCCAGGCAAGCAACACCAGAACAAGAGGACACAGTCTCAAGCTGTGCCAGGGGAGGTTTAGACTCGAGGTAATGAGAAAGTTCTTCCCAGCAAGAGAGATTGGCCACTGAAATGTGCTGCCCAGGGAGGTGGTGGAGTCACCATCCCTGGAGGTGCTGAAAAAAGGCTTGGATGTGGCACTTGGAGCCATGGTTTAGTTGTCAGGAGGTGTTAGGTATTAGCTGACAGGTTGGACTTGATGATCTCTGAGGTCTTTTCCAACCTGGCTGATTCTGTGATTCTGTGATCATGTCCTATCTTCCTAACTTGAGGGATGCTCAACCAGCAGACCACCTCACTTTCCAGCAGGTAGCAAAAGGAAGAGCTCTTCTTCAGCTTTTGAAATGCCCACCTGCAGAGCCAAGCAGTACCAGGGATGCTCTCAACCAGCCCTTGCCCTGGGAAAGTGGAGAGCACAGCCACAGCCAGTGCTTCAGGAAGGTAAAAGCCTTCTTGCATACCCAAGCCTTCAGCATCCCCAAGAATTGTTCCTTTCTTTGTCATTCTTAGCAGTAAACAAAAATTAAGGAAGAGAGCCACAAGCAAGAAGCCATTTCTGCTTCCTAGACCATGAGGAGGCAAAGGACTTGAGGAGCTTCCCAACCTCAGCAGAGTCACTGAAATTAGCTTTCTGCAATAAGCCAAGTCATGTCAGCAGGCTCCTTTTAGATGCTCTGAAGATTAAAGGCTCTATTCCTGGAGGGTTCCTCTGGCATTTACTCAGGGATTTTTATCAGGCTTTATCTGATGGGCTACCTAACACACCTCTCCCAACCTGAACAGCTAACAGGAATTTGGTACCACTCAACGTGGATTTCTTGCTGTGCTGGAGGATGTTTGGCAAACATCTTGACACTGTAACCAGCCCCAGGCAGGAGATCAAATGAAAGGAGGGGAGAAAAGTGTCCAGAGCAAACAGGTGCAGGAGCAAAGTATCTCTGTAGATGAAGCATGGGTGCTAAATGCACAGGTTTCACTGTGGAGGCATCATTTCCCAGACAACATGGTTGGTTGACCGTGGTCCGTGCCCAGGACATGCTCCAGCACCCAGCATGGGATCACAGAATGAATGAGGTTGGAAGGGACCCTCAGAAGTCATCTGGTGCAACCCCTTTGCAGTCAGCAGGGACAACTCCAATTAGAGTCATTCTGTCCTGTGCTCAGCACTGGTTAGGCCACACCTTGAGTCCTGTGTCCAGTTCTGGGCTCCTCAGGTTAGGAAAGATGTTGAGTTGCTGGAAGGTGTCCAGAGAAGGGCAACAAAGTTGGGGAGGGGTCTGGAGCACAGCCCTGTGAGGAGAGGCTGAGGGAGCTGGGGTTGCTTAGCCTGCAGAAGAGGAGGCTCAGGGGAGACCTTCTTGCTCTCTACAACTCCCTGAAGGGAGGTAGTAGCCAGGTGGGGGTTGGGCTCCTCTCCCAGGCACCCAGCACCAGCACAAGAGGACACAGTCTCAAGCTGTGCCAGGGGAGGTTTAGGCTGGAGGTTAGGAAGAAGTTCTTCCCAGCAAGAGAGATTGGCCATGGGAATGTGCTGCCCAGGGAGGTGGTGGAGTCCCCATCCCTGGAGGTGTTCAAGAGGGAATTTGACGTGGCATTTCAGTCCATGGTTCAGTTAGTCAGGAGGTGTTGGGTGAGAGGTTGGACTTGATGATCTCTGAGGTCTTTTCCAACCTTATTGATTCTATGAGAAATTTTATATGAAAGCAGAATAAATTGAGACTTTTAATGGTTGGTTTGCTAGCAAGTGAAAATCTTTCTGGGGGGGTCCTTTAGCCCTCCCAGTGAGCCCAGCAGCAGCCACAGAAAATCCCTCTTAAAGTTTGGATAATTAAAAAGTGAAGTAATAAAATCACCTCCCTCCTCCCCAAAAAAAGCACACAAACCACACACACAAAACCAACCCAAACAAACAATCAAAACCCAACCAACAAACAAAAACCCAACCCCAAACCAACAGCAACAACAACACAAACACAGAAGGGGAAAAAAGCCACAAATCCATCAACCCTCAGTTCATCATCTTCATCTCTTTCTGCTTAATAAAGAGAAGCAGAAGAGAAGGAAAAGAACCCCAAGTGTCTTAGAAGGAGACTCGTGGAATGGTTTGAGTTGGTTGGAAGGGACCTTTCAAGTTCATCCTCTTCAAACCCCCCGCAGTCAGCAGGGAAATCTGCAGCCACAGCGGGTTGCTCAAGGACACAACCAACCTGACCTGGAATGGTTCCATCTACCACCTCTCTGAGCAGCCTGGAGTGGTTCCTCTCCATCCTCTGAGGAAAAAAAAGAATCTTCTTATTTACTCCCTTGGAACAAGTGGGAGGACAATAGGAAAAAGCCTTAGGCTGCACCAGGGAAGGTTCAGGTTGGAGGTGAGGAGCAATTTCTTCCCCTAAAAGATTGTCAAGGCCTGGCCCAGGCTGTCCAGAGTGGAGTCCCCATCCCTGGAGGAGTAGCAAAGCTGGGGAGGTGTGGTGCTGAGGGCCATGGTTTAGTGGTGACTTCACAGTGCTGGGTTAGTGGTTGGACTTGATCTCAGAGGTCTCTTCCAACCAAAACAATTCTAGATTCTGCTCTAGCTGAGAAGGCAATTTATGCAACCCAGGATGTAACAGCATCCAGTGAGAGGAAGGGAAAGGGCAGGGAATGAGCTCCTCTGGAGATATTTGCCACCAGGAGTGCTGGCTGTCTGGGTGCAGGGGAAACACACAACTACAGAAAGCTCTGGCTCATGATGCCAGAGCTGGCTGGGGCAGAGCCCCCCCCTTCCTGTCCACCCTTTAACTCTTCCTTATGCAGAGGGTTAGGGGAGAGGTTCTGGAAAGGCAAAAGAAGAAGGGAGAGGGGAGGAAGTCAGGAAAAAAAAGCATGGGAGAGAGAGAGATAGCACAGGAAGAGCTCTGCTAGATCAAAAAGAAGCACCAGCCCTTGGGGACTCCTCTGAGGTTTGATTTAAGTCCCTACTAAAAAGGAAGGGAAAAAAAAATCAATTAAATTAACAAAATGCTTAGAATTCATCAAAAATACCCTTCAAAGAGGAAGCAGAAAAGCTCTAACCACTGTGATGTTGTTCTAAACCTCTCCACAATACCTGGCATGTCCTCACCAGTCTAGCCAGTGTTGTAGCAAACCATTATCTGTGCTCTGCTGCAGCTCTGCATGACGAGGAGAAGCCCACTGGAAAAGCAAGGGAATCGTTCCAGGGGCTCCTCACTCCTAACTCCTCCACTCTGGGCAGTCCTCTCACAGAGTGAAAGAATCCTTTGGGATGGGAGAGGCCTTTAAGGCCACTGAGAAGATCTTGGTGCACTGTCTCACTCCAGTGCTTAAAATCATAGAATGGGTTGGGTTGGAAGGGACCTTAATAGATCAATAGAATTAGAATAGAGTAGAACAGAAGAGAACAGAGCAGAATAGAATGGAGTGGAGTGGAATGGAATGGAATGGAATGGAATGGAATGGAATGGAATGGAGTGGAGTGGAATGGAATGGAATGGAATGGAATAGAATAGAATAGAATACAGAATAGAATAGACCAGGTTGGAATTGTTTGGGTTGGAAAAGCTCTCTAAGATCATGGAGTCCAACCATCGACCCAACACCACCATGGCCATTAAACCATGCTCCCAAGTGCCATGGCCACATGGACCATTGGAACCAGCTGCCCAGGGAGGTGGTTGAATCCCCATCTCTTGAGGAGTTTCAAAGTCATGGAGATGTGGTGCTGAGGGACATGGTTTAGTGGTGACCTGGCAGTGCTGTGTTGATGGTTGGACCTGATGATCTTGAAGGTCTCTTCCAACCAAACCAATTCTGTGATTCTACAGAAAGGAGCACCTTGACTGTAAATTGTGGCTGATTGTTTTGGGTGGCTACATGCCATCTGCAAGCACAGGGTGATGAAGCCTCACATGCTGAGAAAAGTGTGGCCCTGGCACTTGGACATGAGGAACAATTTCTTTCCTGTAAGAGTGGTCAAGCATTGGAACAGGCTGCCCAGGGAAGATGATGGAGTCACCATCAGAAATGTGTGGCCATGGCACTCTGGGACATGGTTCAATAGCAATGGTGGTCTTGGGTTGGTGGTTGGACGTGATAATAGAATAGAATAGAATAAATCAGGTTGGAAGAGACCTTCAAGATCATTGTGTCTAATCCATCAACCAATCCAACACCACCCAAACAACTAACCCATGGCACCAGGCACCCCATCAAGTCTCCTCCTGAACACCTCCAGTGATGGCGACTCCACCACCTCCCTGGGCAGCCCATTCCAATGGGCAATCACTCTCTCTGTATAGAACTTCTGCCTAACATCCAACCCAAACCTCCCCTGGTGCAGCCTGAGACTGTGTCCTCTTATTCTGGTACTTGCTGCCTGGTCTTTTCCAACCAAAATGATTCTAGGATTGTAGGACTCTAACATCCCAGGATTCTGTGATTTTAGGATTGTAGGATTACAGGATTCTATGATTCTAGGGTTTGTAGAATTCTGTCTACAACTCCCTGAAGGGAGGTGGTAGCCGGGTGGGAGTTGGTCTCTTCTCCCAGGCAACCAGCGCCAGAACAAGAGGACACAGTCTCAAGCTGTGCCAGGGGAGGTTTAGGCTGGAGGTGAGGAAGAAGTCCTTCCCAGCAAGAGAGATTGGCCATTGGAATGTGCTGCCCAGGGAGGTGGTGGAGTCACCATCCCTGGAGGTGTTTAGGAAGAGACCGGGTGAAGCACTTGGTGCCATGGTTTAGTTGACGCAAGAGCGCTGGGTGATAGGATGGACTTGATGACCTCTGAGGCCTTTTCCAACCTGGTTAATTCTGTTCTATTCTATTCCAGGATCCTCTGTGCTGAAACCTCCTTGAGAAATGAAGAGGGAGGCTGAGAAGTGGCAACTTCCTTCAAACACCTTCAATAAATCACTTTTGTGGTTTTTTGTTTTGGGTTTGTTTTTTGCTTTATTCTTCCCTTCTCTCCTGACCTGGATCTGGCTGCCAGTGCAGCTGAAAGAAATGAGGAAAGCTTCTCAGTCACTGCTACCCTGGTTCCTCTTGCACTGCAGCATTTGTCATTGCCAAAACAGCAGCGTTTAATTAAGTGTTGTGAGCAGCCTAGTGAGAAACACACTTTAAATTAAACCTCTGGACATGCCGCTATTGGTTCTTTACCTCCTGAACAATCAGCGGGGTGTTCGGCATAAATTCCTCCTCTCGAGGGAGCAGGCAGCTGTAAGGCACCTCCAGCCATTCAGCAGCCACCCTGCTTTGCCCACCACCAGCTCTTATTAAAGGGCCTTTTAATTATTCCTCCGTTTTAAACGCCGCTCGACGAAGGCGATAATTAATGTGCCCGCCGCTAAACAATTTTATTTACTCTTGATATATTAATGGTATTAAGCAAAAAAAAAAGGGGGGGGGCTTGGGGAGGGGAAGAAGGGAAAAATGGGAAGGGGAAAAAAAAAGGCATGCTGCAGATTCAGGTTGAGCAGAATTACATGGCAAATTATCTTTTTGATGCATCAAGCCATCGTTAATAAAACGGAATAAATTACTCCGGCACCTCGGCAGCCTCCAACGGGCGCCAGCGCTCCGGCGGCTCCTCTTTTTGTGTGTGTGTGTGTGTTCAGTGTGTTCAGTGTGTTTTTACCATCAGAGAAGATGCTTAAATCAACAGAGTTAAGAATAAGCTGGAGCTAAGAATCAGATGGGGGAAAATAAATGGGAGAATGGGCCGGGCAAGATAAAGATGGAGAAAAGAAGCGGGGTGGGGGATGACGGAATCAGGTGGACAAAAATAATCAGGTGGAGAAAAGGAGCAGGTGGGTGAAAGAAGCAGGGGGATAAAATAGTAAGGTGGGTAAAATAATAAGGGGGATAAAATAGTAAGGGGGATAAAATAGTGAGGGGGATAAAATAATAAGGTGGATAAAATAGTAAGGTGGATAAAATAATAAGTGGACAAAATAATAAGGTGGGTAAGATAACCAGGTGGATAAAATAATCAGGTGGATAAAATAATCAGGTGGATAAAATAATAAGAGGGGGGAAAAAATCATAAGAGGGATAAAATGCTAAGAGGAAGAGGCATCAGATGGATAAAATAATCAGGTGGATAAAATCATCAGATGGATAAAATCATCAGATGGCTAAAATACTAAGAGGAAGAGGCATCAGATGGGGAAAATCATAAGGTGGGTAAAATAAGAAGGGTAAAATAATCAGCTGGATAAAATAATCAGATGGCTAAAATAGTCAGATGGGTTAAACAATCAGATGGCTAAAATACTAAAAGGAAGAGGCATCAGATGGGTAAAATTATAAGGTGGGTAAAATAAGAAGGATAAGATAAGCAGATGGATAGAATAAGCAGATGGATTAAATAATCAGATGGATAAAATACTAAGAGGAAGGTGCATCAGATGTAAGGTGGGTAAAATAAGAAGGAGAAAACAATCAGGTGGCTAAGAGAATAAGGATAAGATGCATAAGGTAGATGAAATTATAAGATGGATAAAATAAGGAGGATAAAATAATAAGATGGGTAAGAGAATAAGGATAGGATGCATAAGATAGGCAAAATTACAAGGTGGATAAAATGATAAGGGTGAGCTGCATAAGACAGGTAAAATTATAAGGTGGGTAAACCAATAAGGATAAAATAAGGAGATGGATAAGATAATGATAAGATGCATAAGATAGATGAAATGATAAGATAGATGAAATTATAAGATGGATAAAATAATAAGAAGGAGAAAATAAGAAGGAGAAAATAAGAAGAAGGGAAAAATAGCAAGCTGGATGAAAGAATAAAATTAAGATGCATAAGATGTAAAATAAGGAGGAGAAAATAAGAAGAATAAGAGGCATAAGATGGGTAAAATTGCAAGATGGATAAAATAAGGAGGAGAAAATCATCTGGAAGAGATAATAAGAATGGGATGCATAAGATAGATATAATTATAAGCTGGGTAAAATAATAAGCTGGGTAAAACAAGCAAGGTAAGATACCCAAGGTGTAAAATAAGGAAGAGAAAATAAGAGGAATAAGAGGCATAAGAGGGATAAAATGATAAGAGGGATAAAAAATAATAAGCTGGCTAAAATAATATGAAGGGTAAAATAATGTGAAGGGTGAAATAGTATGAAGGGTGAAATAATATGAAGGGTGAAATAGCATGAAGGGTGAAATAGTATGAAGGGTGAAATAATATGAAGGGTGAAATAATATGAGGGGTAAAATAATATGAAGGATAAAATAATAGGATGGGTAAAATAATAACAAGAAAATGCATAAGACAGAGGAAAAAATACAAGATGGCTAAAAGAATAAGGTGGATAAAAGACTAAGGTGGCTGAAAAGATAAGGTGGATAAAATAAGGTGGGCAAAATAAGAAGGATGAAATAGTGAAGAAGGTTAAAATAGTGAAGAAGGTTAAAATAGTGAAGAAGGATAAAATAGTGGAGAAGGTTAAAACAGTGGAGAAGGTTAAAATAGTGAAGAAGGATAAAAATAGTGTAGAAGGATAAAATAGTGAAGAAGGTTAAAATAGTGAAGAAGGTTAAAATAGTGAAGAAGGATAAAACAGTGAAGAAGGTTAAAATAGTGAAGAAGGATAAAATAGTGGAGAAGGTTAAAATAGTGAAGAAGGATAAAATAGTGGAGAAGGTTAAAATAGTGGAGAAGGTTAAAATAGTGAAGAAGGATAAAACAGTGAAGAAGGTTAAAATAGTGAAGAAGGATAAAATAGTGAAGAAGGTTAAAATAGTGAAGAAGGTTAAAATAGTGAAGAAGGATAAAATAGTGAAGAAGGTTGAAATAGTGAAGAAGGATAAAATAGTGGAGAAGGTTAAATAGTGAAGAAGGATAAAATAGTAAAGAAAGCTAAAATAGTAAAGAAGGATAAAATAGTACAGCAGGATAAAATAATCAGATGGATAAAATAATAAGGATAAAATAATCAGGAGTGTAAAATAATAAGGGATAAAATAGTCAGAGGGATGAAATAATAAGGAGAAAATAATCAGATGGATGAAATAATAAGGATAAAATACTCAGATGGATGAAATAAGAAGGATAAAATAATCACATGGATGAAATAAGAAGGATAAAATAATCACATGGATGAAATAAGAAGGATAAAATAATCACATGGATGAAATAAGAAGGATCAAATAATCACATGGATGAAATGAGAAGGATCAAATACTCAGATGGATGAAATAATAAGGATCAAATAATCAGATGGCTGAAATAAGAAGGATCAAATAATCAGGTGGACGAAACAGGCTGGACAAAAATGGTAAGGTGGCTGAAAAGGATGAAACACAACTGGAAGGCTAAAATAGAAAAGATCAAGCTGGCTAAAAATGCTAAGATGGCTAAAATAATGAGGAGGTTGAAATGGTAAGGCGGGTGAAATCATAAGAGGGCTGAAACAACAAGGTGAGTAAAAGAAGAGGCAGGAGAGAGAGAGACAAAATGATAAGCTGGCTAGTATGGTATAAGAAGGGAAAAAGCCCCAGTAAGAGAGGTAAAACTAATAAGGTGCATAAGGCAAAATTATAAGCTGGCTAAAAGAATAAGAAGGCTAAAACAATCAAATGGCTAAAACAATAAGAAGAGATGCATAAAAAGAACCCCAACACCCCACCCCCCCACCCCCCCAGCCTGCAAAGTTATTGACTTGTGTGGTTTGTTTGCTTGGGTCTTGCTTTTGTTTTTCTTGGGTTTAGTGGTTTGGGTTTTTTTTCCCCCTCTCCCTTTTTTCTCTCTCTTTTTCATTTTTTAGTTTTTTTTTTTTTTTTTTTCACTACAGGAGAGAAATATTTCACTTGAAACTGCTCTTTTCTTTACTCCCCTACTCCATAATCATCACCTGAAAAAAATAATCATTGTTAGGAGCAGGTGAGAAATATTTTGGTGACACTGAAGCATTTTTCATGCCGGCTGCAGACGCGCATTTATCTCAGGGAAATCCAAATGGTGATTGATGCAGATGGATAAATGCAGGCTTGCATACACATGAAGCACAAACCCAGCCTGGGAGAGGAGTGGCTTGGGAGCTGCCTGGAGAAGAAGGGCTTGGGGGTTTGGGCTTGATGAAAAAGTCGGTGTGAGCCGTCCCCTGGGCTGCATCAGAAGATGTGTGGCCAGTAGGGTGAGAGAGGTGATTCTGCCCTGCTGCTCTGCTTTCATGAGACCCACCACCTGGAGCACTGCATCCAGTTCTGGTGCCCCCAGCACAGGGAGGATGTGGATCTACTGGAGCAGGTCTAGAGGAGGCCACAAAGATGATCAGAGGGCTGGAGAACTTTCCCTTAGGGTGACAGGCTGAGAGTGTTGGGGCTGTTCAGCCTGGACAAGAGAAGGCTCCAAGGACAACTTAGAGCAGCCTCCCAGTACCTGAAAGGGGCTAGAGGAGAGCTGGGGAGGGACTTTAGACAGGGCTTGGAGTGCTAGGATGAGGGGCAATGGCTTTGAGCTATAAGAGAAGAGATTTAGACTGGAGATTAGGAAGAGATTCTCTCCAGTGAGAGTGGAGGGACACTGGAACAGGTTGCCCAGGGAGGCTGTAGATGTCTTCTTCACTGGAGATGTTCAAGGTGAGGTTGGATGAGGCCTAGAGCAACCTGGGCTGGGTGAAGGTGTCTCTGCCTATGTCAGGGGGTTGGAACTAGAGGATCTTTAAATTCTCTCCCAGCCCAAACCAGTCTGGAATTCTACAATTTGCATTACTAAGGCAAATTTAATCCCATGTTGAGTTGGACCATAATTCCCACCCATCCTGCCCCTTCAGCAGGCAGACTGATTGTAGCCCAAAGATGCTGCTTCATCCCACAGGTCCCAGGTTCCCACAGAAGCAGAGGTTGCTGTGGTCACCGTTAGTGACTTTGTCCTCTGAGAAGGGAGAAAAATCATAGACTCATACAATGGTTTGGGTTGGAAGGGACAATAAAGATCATCTAGTTCCAACCCCCTGGCCAAGGGCAGCGACACCTTCCAGTAGCCCAGGATGCTCAAGACCCTATCCAGCCTGGCCTGGAACACTTCCAGGGAAGGGGCATCCACAATCTCCCTGGGCAAACTGTTCCAGTGTCTCACCACCCTCAGAAAGAGAACCTTTCTGCTGGCCTGAGGGTGCTGAGCAGCAGCAGAGCTCCAATGGAAATGAATTTTACATCTGACAAGAGCGCAGGATGCACACCATGTGAAAACTCAGAAGCCAATTTTGGGTTCAGAAAATTGGGAAAATGTTGAGGTGTTGCTCTGTTATACAGAATCAATAAGGTTGCAAAAGAGCTCAGAGATCATCAAGTCCAACCTATCATCCAACATCATCTCATCAACTAAACCATGGCACCAAGCACCCCATCCAGGCTCTTCCTAAACACCTCCAGGGATGGGGACTCCACCACCTCCCTGGGCACCACGTTCCAATGGCCAATCTCTCTTGCTGGGAAGAACTTCTTCCTAACATCCAACCTAAACCTTCCCTGGTGCAGCTTGAGACTCTGTCCTCTTGTTCTGGTGCTGCTTGCCTGGCAGAAGAGACCAACCCCCACCTGGCTACAACCTTCCTTCAGGGAGTTGGAGAGAGCAAGAAGGTCTCCCCTGAGCCTCGTCTTCTGCAGGCTAAGCAACCCCAGCTCCCTCAGCCTCTCCTCCCAGGGCTGTGCTCCAGACCCCTCCCCAGCCTTGTTGCCCTTCTCTGGACACATTCAATGTCTCAATGTCCTTCCTAAACTGAGGGGCCCAGAACTGGACACAGGACTCAAGGTGTGGCCTAACCAGTGCTGAGTACAGAGGCAGAATGACCTCCCTGCTCCTGCTGGCCACACTGTTCCTGATGCAGTCCAGGATGCCATTGGCCTTCTTGGCCACCTGGGCACACAGCTGGCTCATGTTCAGAGTACGGTTTTTGGTTGGGTTTGTTTTTTTTTTCAGCTTAAATATGTATGTGTGTGTGTGAGTGTGTGTGTGTGAACTTACTGTTTGGGTTTGTATTTTTTAGTTTGGTTTTGTTGTTTTCAGGCAAAGTATTTTCATCTTCCCCACTGCAAGCAGCTCTGTTTGTGTCCTTCAGCCACAAAACCCCACCGCGATCCCATTTCTCTGCTAATGGAAATGAAAGGTGAGAGAACTAAAAATAATAGTAAAAATACTCCAGGTTCTCTACACTTGAATTCAATTAATGCCTCCATCTTCGTCTATCAAACACTTGAGAGAGGCACAATAAGAGGAAATATAGATCTAAGTGCTTAAACAAAGTGGTCAACAGTTGCCCAGCCGTGGAACTCGCCCCCTCCCCAGGAACGTGCTCACACCAGCAAATGATCCCTTTTATTTTCTCCATTTACTTTAACAGCTTTCACCTTAAAAACCATGCAAATAGGATTAAATCTTTAGAAGTCCCACAATCCCAGAGTGCTGAGGGTTGGAAGGGACCTCTGGAGATCATCCAGGCCAACACCCCCCCGCCCCCCGGCCGCAGAGAAGGGCAACAAAGCTGGGGAGGGGTTTGGAGCACAGCCCTGTGAGGAGAGGCTGAGGGAGCTGGGGTTGCTTAGCCTGCAGAAGAGGAGGCTCAGGGGAGACATTTTTGCTCTCTCCAACTCCCTGAAGGGAGGCTGTAGCCAGGTGGGGGTTGGTCTCTTCTGCCAGGCAAGCAGCACCAGAACAAGAGGACACAGTCTCAAGCTATGCCAGGGGAGGTTCAGGCTGAATGTTAGGAAGAAGTTCTTCCCAGCAAGAGAGATTTGCCATTGGAATGTGCTGCCCAGGGAGGTGGTGGAGTCCCCATCCCTGGAGGTGTTTAGGAAGAGCCTGGCTGAGGCACTTGGTGCCATGGTTTAGTTGATGAGATGGTGTTGGAGGATAGGTTGGACTCGATCTCCACGGTCTCTTCCAACCTGGTTGACTCTATTCTATTCTAAATCTATGAATCTATTGATATCATTACTGAATGAGGTGATTCTGGCATTATAGATGCATTCATACAGAAATCCTCCTCAGTTTGGGAAGAACAGCACTCTGCTAGAGATGCTATTAATTAAAAGAGCAAATTGAAGGAGGTTCTCCTCCCTTTCTATTCTGCCCTAGTCAGGCCACATCTGGAGTCCTGGGTTCAGTTGTGGTCTCCTTGATTCAACAGGGACAGGGAACTGCTGGAGAGAGTCCAGTGGAGGCTGCAAAGATGCTGAGGGGCCTGGAGCATCTCTGTGAGGAGCAAAGGCTGAGAGCCCTGGGGCTGTGGAGCCTGGAGAAGAGCAGCCCCAGAGGGGATCTGAGCAATGCTCAGCAAGAGCTAAAGGACCTGTGGGGGACAAGAGGCTGGGGCCAGACTCTTGTCAGTGATGCCCACTGGCAGGATGAGAGGCAACAGGCACAAAATGCAGTGAGCATGAACTGGAATCCAGGAGGTTCCATCTGCAGATGAGGAGAAATTTGTTTGGTGTGAGGGTGTTGGAGCCCTGGAGCAGGCTGCCCAGGGAGGTTGTGGAGTCTCCTTCTCTGGAGAGCTTCTAAACCTGGGCATTGTGATCCTTGGCAGCCTGCTGTGGGTGCCCCTGCTTTAGCAAGGGGGTTGGACTGGATGATCCTCCAGCCCTAACCATGCTGGGATTCTGGGATGTGACTATTTTTCCTTAGCCTCATCTTCCTAAACAGCCTGGCCCAGGAGGCTGGCTCTGAACAGGAGGGTGTTGGAGGAGCCCTGAAGATCAAACAAGTCTTGTGTGCTCTCTGCAAAGCAAACTTCATGCCCACTCACACCCGGGGCTGGGGAAGCATAACCTTTAGAGCATCAACACATTAGCTGCAGCTGCCTCAATGATGAATCCAGGAGGATTCATGCAGGGACAGGGTCTCCTGCTGCCACCAAATCCCACCCTTGCTCCATGGACCACTTCCCAACTCAGCTGCCTGCAGGTTTTTATGAAGTTGGTGGTGGGAGAAAAGCAAAGAAGCAGAAGCAAAACAACCCCAAACTAAAATCCACTTTCACAGGCAGGGAATTTAACCACAGTTTCCAGGATTTCCTCTAGACCTCTGGGTTTTGGAGTGGTTTGATGAGTTTGTGTTGGGTTTCTAAATGGAGCTGGAAAATTTAAGACCATGTAAGACATCATTATATAAATAGATCTATAAATATGTTCTATTTTATATTTATGGAATACTTTCTGCATTATATTTGATATTTATTAAATGGTGTCTATAGTATACATAGAATTAGATGTATTTAGGACCTTGTTACAGAAGCACTGATTCACAGAATGCAGCAGGTTGGGAGGCACCCTTAAAGGTCATCTTGTCCAACCTTCCTGCAGCCACCAGGGACACCTCCAACCACATCAGGTAGCTCAGGACCCCATCAAGATCAAACTTGAATGTCTCCAGGGATGGGGCCTCAACCACTTCATTAGGCAACTTGTTCCAGTGTTCTACAACCTTCATTGTACAGAACTGCTGCCTAATGTCCAACCTAAATCTACCCTGCTCCACTTCCCTGACTGATCTAGTTGGAGGTGACCCAGGTGGCCAAGAGGGCCAATGGCATCCTGGCCTGCATCAGGAACAGTGTGGCCAGCAGGAGCAGGGAAGTCATCCTGCCCTGTACTCAGCACTGGTTAGGCCACACCTTGAGTCTTTTGTCCAGTTCTGGGCACTTCAGTTTAAGAAGGACACTGAGACTCTTGAACATGTCCAGAGAAGGGCAGCAAGGCTGGGGAGAGGTCTGGAGCACAGCCCTGTGAGGAGAGGCTGAGGGAGCTGGGGTTGCTTAGCCTGGAGAAGAGGAGGCTCAGGGGAGACCTAATTGCTCTCTACAACTCCCTGGAGAGAGGTTGTAGCCAGGTGGGGGTTGGTCTCTTCTGCCAGGCAAGCAGCACCAGAACAAGAGGACACAATCTCAAGCTGTGCCAGGGGAGGTTTAGGCTGGAGGTGAGGAGAAAGTTCTTCCCAGAGAGAGTTGTTAGCCATTGGAATGTGCTGCCCAGGGAGGTGGTGGAGTCACCATCCCTGGAGGTGTTCAAGAGGGGATTTGGTATGGCACTTGGAGCCATGGATTAGTAGTCATGAGGTGTTGGGTGACAGGTTGGACTTGATGATCTTTGAGGTCTCTTCCAACCTTATTGATTCTAGAGGCTCTCCTAGCCTCTAACAGATCAACTCCTGCCCCAGCTTGGTGTCATCTGCAAACTTACTGATGATGAACTCAGTGCCCTCATCCAGATTGTCAATAAAGATATCGAAGAACATGGGGCCCAGCACTGATCCCTGGGGGACACCACTGGTGCCTGGCTGCCAGCTGGATGTGACACCATTCACCTTCACTCTCTGGTCTCAGCCTTCCAGCCAGTTCCTACCCAGCTCAGAGCTGCTGTCCAAGCCATGGGCTGACAGCTTGGCCAGGAGTTTGCTGTGGGGGACGGTGTCAAAGGCCTTGCTGAAGTCCAGGTAGACTACATCCACAGCCTGCCCCACATCCAGCAGGCAGTCACCTGGGCATAGAAGGAGATCAGGTTGGTCAGGCAGGACCTGCCCTTCCTGAATCCATGCTGGCTGGGGCTGATCCCCTGGCCGTCCTTCAGGTGTGCAGTGATTGCCCCCAGGATGATCTGCTCCATAAACTTCTAAAACTGTGGATAATTCCCCTACTAGGGAAGTGGATTTTGTATTTAGATCTATTTTAATTGATGTAGTTTTGTATTGGATGGCCCTGAGTTTTCAAGCCATGTATTCATGATCATGAGATATTAGCACAGATGTATATAATGTATGGATATGGTGTATGGATATGGAATACAGGGATGCAATCTGAGGACCTGGTGCATTTGAAGGCACACACATGGCACTGTTAGGGCCTGATCCATCAGAATCCATTTAAAAGGATCCATTTGGATCCATTAGAAAGGGTTGCTTAGTAAAATGCACAAACATATGGGGGGTGTGGATGTTTAAGAGCAACCCCCCCAGCATCCTTTTAAGGTTTGGGATAACACTACCATTACTAAGAGATATGAAAGCAGCACATCCTCTGCTCCAACACTGAGCTGCCTCCTGCTGCTATTGATTTCAGTTAAAGTATTCAGAGGAGCAGACAGGTGCCTCCCAAGGGCAATTCCAAGAATCTCAACTAGAAAGCCCCAATTTGGCTGTTTAAAGAAGAAGGATCTCTCCAGCATCATGACCAGGAGGATGAGGGAGGTGATTCTGCCCCTCTGCTCTGCTCTGCTCTGGTGAGACCTCACCTGTAGTACTGTGTCCAGTTCTGGTGATCCCATTGCAAGAAGGACCTGGAACTGCTGGAGTGAGTCCAGAGAAGGCCACAAAGATGAACAGAATGCTGGAGCACCTCTCCTAGGGGGACAGATTGAGAGAGTTTGGGCTGATCAGTATGGACAAGAGGAGGGCTCCAGGGAGACCTTAGAGCAGCCTTCCAGTTCCTGAAGTAGGCTACAGGAAAGCTGGGGAGGGACTTCTGAAAAGGGCTTGGGAGTGATAGGATGAGGGATGGAGGCTTTGAGCTGTAAGAGAGGAGATTTAGACTGGAGATTATGAAGAAATAGCTGGGGGTGTTTAGCCTGGAGAATAGGAGGCTCAAGGAAGACCTCATTGCTGTCTACAACTCCCTGAAGAGAGGTTGTAGCCAGGGGGTTGGTCTCTTCTCCCAGGCACCCAGCACCAGAACAAGAGGACACAGTCTCTAGCTGTGCCAGGGGAGGTTTAGGCTGGAGGTTAGGAAGAAGTTCTTCCCAGCAAGAGAGATTGGCCATGGGAATGTGCTGCCCAGGGAGATGGTGGAGTCACCATCCCTGGAGGTGTTTAGGAGGAGACTGGATGAGGCACTTGGTGCCATGGTTTAGTTGATGAGATGGTGGTGGGTGATAGGTTGGACTCCTATTCTATTCTATTCTATTCTATTCTATTCTATTCTATTCTATTCTATTCTATTCTATTCTATTCTATTCTATTCTATTCTATTCTATTCCATTCCATTCCATTCCATTCCATTCCATTCCATTCCATTCTATTCTACTCTACTCTATTCTATTCTATTCTAAATTCTTTCCAGTGAGGGTGGTGAGACACTGGAACAGGTTGCCCAGGGAGGTCTTGGCTGCCCCCTCCCTGGAGGTATTCAAGGCCAGGCTGGATGAGGCCTTGAGCAACCTGGGCTAGTGGAAGGTGTCCCTGCCCACGGCATGGGGGATGGAACTAGATGATCTTTAAGGTCCTTTCCAACACAAACCATTCTATGATCAGCCTTGACCTCCTCTGACTCAGAGGTGCCTCAAGGCCATGGGAAAGCTTCTCATGCCCACTGAGCTTTCTGATGTCTGAACCCCGTTTGGAGCAGCAAGCAACCCCTGCAGCTTTCACACGGCTGATCTCGTCTGATTATTAATTAGCTAGCAGTATTAATTACAGCTCCTCCAGCCCAGTCCATATTGCCAGCTTGATTATGCCTCCTTCCTTCAGCTCCCTGCAATGAATCATGCCAGGGCACTTAAAAAGTCGGGAAGACTCTTCCTTGTTAGCGGCGTGAGGCTCCCCTCCGCGCAAATGGAAAGTGACACGGGGACTTTGCTCGCTGCAAAGTGAGAAGGCAAGGCCACTCTGATGGGGAGAGATGGCCAAAGCCTTTGTGACAGCTGACAAAGCTCAGTGCCACCTAAACTGGAGCTTCACCCACAGCTCGCAGGGAAAGCTGCCCTCACAGGGTCACAGAACGCATCAGGTTGGAAGGGGACCGTCAAAGCTCATCTCGTCCAGCCCCCCTGCAGTCAGCAGGGACATCTCCAACTAGAGCAGGGTGCTCAGGACCCCATCAAGTTTGACCTTGAATGTCTTCAGGGATGGGGCCTCCACCACATCCCTGGGCAACCTTTCTAGTGTTCCACCACCCTCTTTGTGAAGAACTTACTGCTGATGTCCAACTGAAATCTCCCCTGCTCCAGTTTCAAACCATTGGCCCTTGTCCTATCCCCACAGGATCTTCTAAACAGTCCCTCCTCAGCCTTCCTGTGGCTCCCCTTCAGACACTGAAATGCTGCTCTAAGGTATCCCTGGAGCCTTCTCTTCTCCAGAATGAACAACCCAGCCTCTCTCAGCCTGTTTAGAAGCAAGCACTGCAGATGGGAAAACCGCTTTCTACCTTGCACCAATTTCCCACCACAGCTCTCTGCACCAGCAGCATTCCTCAGAGATTCATAGAATGGTTTGGGTCAGAAGGGATCTTAAAAGTCATCTGGTTCCAACCTTCCTGGCATGGGCAAGGACACCTTTCACTAGACCAGGTTGCTCAAGCCCTCAACCAACCTGGCCTGCAACACTTCCAGGCTTGGAGCCTCCACAGCTGGTCTTGGCAACCTGCTCCAGTGTTTCAGGACCCCCTCTGTACAGAATTCCTTCCTAATCTCTGGTCTGTATCTCCCCTCCTCAAGCTTCAATCCATTCCCTCTCCTCCTATCACTACAAGCCTTTGTAAAAAGCCCCTTCCCAGCTCACTTGTAGATTCCCTAATTAATAGAATAGAATCATGGAATCTTTTTGGTTGGAAAAGATCTTTAAGCTCATAGAACCCAGCCATTGACCCAGCACTGCCAGCTCACCAATAAGCCATGCCTCTCAGAACCACATCTTTTAAACTGGAGCAGGGTAGATTTAGGTTGGACATTAGGAGGAAGTTCTTCCCAAAGAGGATGGTAGAATACTGGAACAGGCTGCCCGGAGATGTGGTTGAGGCCCTGTCCATGGAAATACTCCAGTTCTGACTTGATGAGGCTCTGAGCACCCTGTTCTAGTTGGAGATGTCCCTGATGAGTGCAGCAGGGTTGGACAAGATATTCTCTTGCTTCCAACCCAATGCAACCTGTGAATCTGTGAATCACCAGGGCTTTGAAACCACTCCAGGAATGGGGACTCCACCACTGCCCTGGTCAGCCAGTGCCACCACTTGACAACCCTTTGAGGGAAGAAATCGTTCCTCATGTCCCACCTAAACCTCCACTGGTGCAACCTGAGGCCATTTCCTTTTGACCTGCATGGAAACGCTGCTCAAAGTACTCCCTGGAGCCTTCCTTACCTAACAGCCCCCAACCCTTATCACAGAATCACAGAATTAACCAGACTGGGAAAGGCCTTTGAGATCATCAAGCCCAACCTGTCACCTAGCATAGTATCACAGTATCACAGGCTCACAGCATGTTAGGGGTTGAAAGGGACCTCTAGAGATCATCCAATCCCCCTGCCAGAGAAGGAGCATAGAATCCAGCACAGGTCACCCAGGAACACATCCAGATGAGGCTGGAAAGGCTCCAGAGAAGGAGACTCCACAACCTCTCTGGGCAGCCTGTTCCAGTGCTCTGTGACCCTCCCAGTGAAGAAGTTCCTCCTCATATTGAGGTGGAACCTCCTGTGCTGGAGTTTCTGTCCATTGCCCCTTGTCCTATGTCAGGGTGCAACTGAGCAGAGCCTGTCCCCTCCCTCTTGACCCCCAGCCCTCAGATATTGATAACCATTGATTAAATCCCCTCTCACTCTTCTCTGCTCCAGACAAAAAAGCCCCAGGGCTCTCAACTAAACCATGGTCATGAGGTCTTGGGTGACAGCTTGGACTTGATGATCTTTGAGGTCTTTTCCAACCTTATTGATTCTATGGCACTAATCATTCAGTCTCTTTTTAAACACCTCCAGGGATGGTGACTCCACCACCTCCCTGGGCGCCACATACCAATGGAAAATCACTCTTCCTGTGAAGAATTTCTTCCTAACATCCAGCCTGGTGCAGCTTGAAACTGTGTCCTCATGTTCTGGTGCTGCTTGTCTGGGAGAAGAGACCAACCCCCACCTGGCTACAACCTCCTTTCAGGGAGTTGGAGAGAGTAAGAAGGTCTCCCCTGAGCCTCCTCTTCTGCAGGCTAAGCAACCCCAGCTCCCTCAGCCTCTCCTCACAGGGCTGTGCTCCAGACCCCTCCCCAGCTTTGTTGCCCTTCTCTGGACACATTCAAGTGCCTCCATGTCCTTCTTAAATCGAGGAGCCCCGAACTGGACACAGGACTCAAGGTGTGGCCTAAGCAGTGCTGAGCGCAGGGGCAGAACGACCTCCCTGCTCCTGCTGGCCGCGCTGTTCCCGCTCTAGGCTAAACAACCTCCAAACCTCTCTGCCTGGAGAGGCAGAGCTGTGGGAGGGATGGGGTTAAAGAGAGAGAGGAGGGAGGGAAAGGGGAGAGGGAAAAAAAAAAAAAACCCAGCAAGCCCAGCCGTTGGCGTGAACCTTAAACAAACTTCCAGCAGCATTTTTCTTTCCGCCGGCTGACATTTTTCTTTATGTTCCGTCAGTCATATCTGAGCGATCAGACAGCTTCTCCACGTGGTGCACCCACCAGGATTATTATCTCGAGCAAAAGCCCAGAGCTCATTGTAGCAGGCATGTAATTCTTTACAATGTATGCCACGTTAACTGTGTTGGGTTATCTATTCAACAGCTGACTGAGCTGGGCTCTCAAGCTCTTCTCAACAACCATGTAAGAAGCGATGACAATTGTACTACTTCATAACGGCTGCATGCAACTCTGACACACACTTCACAGCAACCAGTCATCTATATAAACCAATTTCAAGAGCAAAATTGCATGGTGCCTCCACTCTGTTATAAACACAATGATATCCACTCAAAGCTGATAAATGCGCTGCGGTTCTCCAGAGCTTTAAAGAACAACTTTCCTTCTCCCCCCCCCTCTGCTCCCCGCCCCCAACCCCGTGCCCGCCGGCTCTCCGTGGCTGAGTCAACCTCTCTGCGCCCCAGCTGGTCACTGGGAGATGGACAAAAAGTCAGTGGAGTGGTGGCAGTGAGGTGATGTCAGCGCTGGGGTTTCATGGTCTGATTTGTGCCCCAGTTGGTCACTGGGAGATGGACAAAAAGTCAGTGGAGTGGTGGCAGTGAGGTGATGTCAGCGCTGGGGTCTCATGGTCTGATTTGTGCCCCAGTTGGTCACTGGGAGATGGATAGAAAAAAACAACTAAAGAGCTGGCAGTGAGGTGACGCCAGCACTGGGGTCTCATGGTCCTCTTTGCACCCCACTTGGTCACTGGGAGATGGACAAAAAGTCAGTGGAGTGGTGGCAGTGAGGTGATGTCAGTGCTGGGGTCTCATGGTCTGATTTGTGCCCCAGTTGGTCACTGGGAGATGGACAAAAAACCAGTGAAGTGATGAAAGTGAGGTGATGCCAGCACTGGATTTTCATGGTCTGATTTGTGCCCCAGTTGGTCACTGGGAGATGGGCAAAAAACCAGTGAAGTGATGAAAGTGAGGTGATGCCAGCACTGGATTTTCATGGTCTGATTTGTGCCCCAGTTGGTCACTGGGAGATGGACAAAAAACCAGTGAAGTGGTGAAAGTGAGGTGATGCCAGCACTGGATTTTCATGGTCTGATTTGTGCCCCAGTTGGTCACTGGGAGATGGACAAAAAAAGCAGCTAAAGTGGTGTCAGTGAGGTGATGCCAGCACTGGGGTTTCATGGTCTGATTTATGCCCCAGTTGGTCAGTGGGAGATGGACAAAAAAAGCAGCTAAAGTGGTGTCAGTGAGGTGATGCCAGCACTGGGGTTTCATGGTCAGATTTATGCCCCAGTTGGTCACTGGGAGATGGATTAAAAAAGCCACTCAAGTGGTGGCAGTGAAGTGATGCCAGCACTGGGGACTAATGGTCCTCTTTACACCCCAGTTGGTCACTGGGAGATGGACAAAAAAAGCCAGTGGCATGGTGAAAGTGAGGTGATGGTGATGATGATGATGATGATGAGGTGATGGTGATGGTGAAAGTGAGGAGATGGACAACAGTAAGGTGGTGGCAGTGAGGTGATGCCAGCACTGAGGACTCATGGTCCTCTTTATGCTCCAGCTGGTCACTGGGAGAAGGACAAAAAGCGGACGGAGGTGGCAGTGAGGTGATGCCAGCACTGGGCTGGGGTTTCATGGTCTGATTTATGCCCCAGTGGGTCACTGGGAGATGGACAAAAAAACCACAGTAAGGTGGTGGCAGTGAGGTGATGCCAGCACTGGGGTCTCATGGTCCGATTTATGCCCCACTTGGTCCCTGGGATGTGGACAGAAAAAGCCAGTGGGGTGGTGGCAGTGAGGTGATTCCAGCTGGCACTGGAGTTTCATAGTCCTCCTCAAAGACACTATATAAAATCATAGAATTGTTTGGGTTGGAAAAGGCCTCTGAGATCATTGAGTCACCATGGACCCAAGATCACTGAGTGCAACCATTGACCTAAGGTCATCAAGTCCAACCATTGACCTAAGATCATTGAGCCCAACAATCAACCTAAGAGCATCGAGACCAACAGCTGCCCCAAGGACATCAAGTCCAGCTGTCAACCTAAGCTGATCAAGTCCAACCACTGACCTAAGATCATCAACTCCAATCAGCAGCCTAAGATCATTGATTCCAACCATCAACCTGAGATCATCTACTCCAATCAGCAGCCTAAGATCATTGATTCCAACCAGCAACCTGAGATCATCTACTCCAATCAGCAGCCTAAGATCATTGATTCCAACCATCAACCTGAGATCATCTACTCCAATCAGCAGCCTAAGATCATTGATTCCAGCCATCAATCATCAAGTCCAACCATCAAGCTAAGATCATCGAGCCCAACCATCAAGCTCTCTATGTATATAAAGGGGTCTAAAGAGGATGTATAGGGGTCCCTTGGTGTCTCTATAAGTCTACAGCAGTCTTGAGGGGGATGAATATGCATCCATAGGGTTCTTCTTTTCTCCAGACTAAACCTCACCAGCTGCTCCCCATATGTCTTGTTCTCCAGATCCTGTCAGGGAGCTGCTTCCACAAGCCCTGAGAGCTTCTCGAAATGGTTTTAATTTGTTTGCCAGTCTTTAATCCACCCTTTTGTTAGAGTGCTGGGTCTTGAAGTATTTCTCAAGGACTTTGTGGTTGCTATAGATATTTTACTCCATGATAAGGATTATGTTGCATGTAATCCCACGAAAAGTTGCAGTAATTAATTGGAAAATTGCTAAGGAGTTGGTAAGTATTTAAAGCCCTAATTAAGGGCTTGTTTTCTCTGAGGAGCTCATCAGACAGAAAGCTTTGGACAGGCATTGGAATAGGCTGCCCAGGGGGAAAGTGGTGGAGTTACCATCCCTGGAGGTGTTCAAGAAAGCCGTGGCCACGGCACTGTGGGACATGGCTTAATGGCCATGGTGGTGTTGGGTTGAAGGTTGGATTGGATGGTCTTACAGGGATTTTCCCACCCAAACCATTCTATTTAGACTAGATGTTGGAAAGTAAGGGTGGTGCAGAGGGACCTTGACAGGCTGGACAGATGGGCAGAGTCCAAGGGCATGAGATTTAACAGGAGGAGGAGAAAGTTCTTCACTGAGAGAGTTGTTCACCATTGGAATGTGCTTCCCAGGGAAGTGGTGGAGTCACCATCACTGGAAGTGTTTGAGACTGGCTGAGGCACTTGGTGCCATGGTTTAGTTGATGAGATGGTGGTGGGTGATAGGTTGGACTTGATGATCCCAAAGGTCTTTTCCAACCTGGTTAATTCTATTCTATCCTATCCTATCCTATTCTATTCTATTCTATTCTATTCTATTCTATTCTATTCTATTCTATTCTATTCTATTCTATTCTATTCTATTCCATTCCATTCCATTCCATTCCATTTCATTCCATTCTGTTCCACTTCACTCCACTCCATTCTTGAGACACTACAACAGGTTTGCCTGGGGCACTGAGCAACGTGGTCTAGCAGATGGTGTCCCTGCCCAAGGCAGAGGGGTTGGAACTGGAGGATCTTTAAGATCCCTCCCAACTCAAATCTGTTCTTTGCTTCTACTATGCTGGTTCCAGACCTGTGAGCCTCTCATTCTAGATACACTGCAAGTGCCCAAAGCAGATGTGGGGAATGGTAGCTCCTCACCACAGGCAGTGGAAGAGCCTCCCAGCTTTGGTCTCCTGCGCCGGGGAAGCAACAGAAAGCGGAAGATCACCTTGCAGAGGCGAGATGAAATGTAGCCATAGGGATCTGGATTTAATGAACCCTGTAATTGAACAGCAACACAAAGACAGCCTGAGAAAGCACAACAAGGATTATTTATTTTTGAAAACTTCAGATAAAGGGTGGGCTCAATCCCTCTGTTTTGCATTGTTCAATTAGACCAGAAAAATATCCTGCTCTGAAACAGAGCAGAATTCATTCTCCATTCAGGGCTGGGACTTCCCAGCTCAGGCTCAGTGAGGCACTTGATGAAGTTCAGGGCAGGGTAGCACAGCCATGGGCTGCTTCTAGCAGGCAGAAGCTGATGGGAGAGTTCCTGCCAAGGGCTGCTGCCTGCAGAAAGGCTCTGCCTAAGACTTGCTCCTCTGCACACCAAGGGCACTGCCACAGCTTGTGCCACAGCTTGGGAGGCAGCAAGGCAGAGGTGGCAGCTGTGGGGAGGAGCAGCCAGGACAGGTGACCCTCAAGTGCCCAGCAAGGTATTGCAACCCATGGAGGGCATCTGCAGGAGCAAGCTGAGGGATGCCCAGGGCCAAGCCTCTTCTTCCCTGGCTGGTGTCCCAGCAGGACTCTGTCCCTTCTGCTTTCCATCCCCATCCCTCTGTTCCTGAATCCACTTCCAGAATCCAGCTTGTGTCCCATCCTGGGGGGAAGGAAGGCAGAGGTGGCATCTGTGGGGAGGAGCAGCCAGGACAGGTGACCCTCAGCTGCCCAAGACAGGATTGCAGTTCCCATCTGCTGCTGAGTAGTCTGGGACTTTCCCAGTGCCTGCCCCAATGCCAGAGTTCACAGGACAAGACCTGATAGGGTGCTTGGTGCCATGGTTTAGTTGATTAGATGGTGTTGGGTGATAGGTTGGACTGGATGATCTTGAAGGTCTCTTCCAACCTGGTCTGGTCTATTCTATTCTATTCTATTCTATTCTATTCTATTCTATTCCATTCCATTCCACTCCATTCCACTCCATTCCATTCCATTCCATTCCATTCCATTCCATTCCATTCCATTCCATTCCATTCCATTCCATTCCATTCCATTCCATTCCATTCCATTCCATTCCATTCCATTCTTTGCTTTGCCTTGCTTTGCTTTGCTTTGCTTTGCTTTGCTTCCTGCATAAAGCTTTAAAAATCCAGTTTTGTACAAGAGGTGCAGTGCCCTCCACCAACAATCTGGTGAAGGACCTTGAACACAAGTCTTATGAGGAGCAGCTGAGGGAACTGGGGTCATTTAGTCTCCAGAAGACAAGGCTGAGGGGAGACCTCATTGCTCTCTACAACTCTCTGAAAGGAGGTTGGAGCCATATGGGGATTTGTCTCTTCTCACATGCAACAAGTGAGAGGACAAGAGGAAATGGCCTCAAGTTGTGCCATGGGAGGTTCAGTTTGGATATTAGGTCCAGAGAAGGTTCACAAGGATGATCAGAGGGCTGGAGCTGCTCTGCTATGAGGACAGACTGAGGGAGTTGGGGCTGTTCAGCCTGGAGAAGAGAAGGCTCCAAGGAGACCTCCTTGTGGCCTTCCAGGATCTGAAGGGGGCTCCAAGAAAGCTGGGGAGGGACTTTTGAGGGTGTCAGGGAGTGATAGGACTGGGGGGAATGGAACCAAACTAGAAATGGGTAGATTGAGATTGGATGTGAGGAAGAAATTCTTCCCCATGAGGGTGGTGAGAGCCTGGCACAGGTTGCCCAGGGAGCCTCATGCCTGGAGGTGTTTGCAGCCAGGCTGGATGTGGCTGTGAGCAACCTGCTGTAGTGTGAGGTGTCCCTGGCCATGACAGGGGGGTTGGAACTGGCTGATCCTTGGGGCCCCTTCCAGTCCTAACAATTCTATGGTTCTATGATCCTATCCTATCCTATCCTATCCTATCCTATCCTATCCTATCCTATCCTATCCTATCCTATCCTATCCTATCCTATCCTATCCTATCCTATCCTATCCTCTGCTCTCCTATCCTATCCTATCCTATCCTATCCTATCTTATCCTATCCTACCCTACCCTACCCTACCCTACCCTACCCTACCCTACCCTACCCTACCCTACTCTAAGCTCCTTGCTCCACAGCAGAGTTCATTGCTAAGGAGGCACCGCTGATCCATGCGGAAAGCCTCCCTCATCCTGAGCAGCTCCAAGCAGAGCTCACAGCACGAGGCACTGGCTCAGAATTAACTTTGCTCCCCAGATTGGGCTGCAATCCTCGCTTTACTCTAATTTAACCTTTCCTGGTTAATTTACATCGGTTCAGCTTGCCAGCCTGTACCTGCCAAAGTGCTCATCCTCCATCAAGTGTCTGGGCGGGGAAAGGGCTGCTCTCTGTCGGCTCCGCACCCAGGATCCCTCATTAAAGTCCTTAAAAACCTTTAATGTGACGAGAGGAGACAGGGAGAGCAAAGGAAAATAAGAGAGGAGCTTTCAATTACTTTAATCACGGCGGCTTTCGAACCCCCATCAAAACACAGCGTGGGATGGATGAAACTTTCTGCAGTTTGCCCCTTCCCCTTGCCCTTCTCCTAGCCCTTCCCCTTCCCTTTGCTTTTTCTTTGCCTTTTCCTTTCCTCTTCCATTTTCCCTCTCCCCTTCCCCCTCCCTTTCCCCTTTCCCTTTCTCTCTCTGCCTCCCTTTCCATCATCCCCTTACCCTTTTCCTTCCTGCTTGTCTTACCTTTTTCCTTCCCTCCCCTCCCCTTTTCTTTTCCTTTCTTTTCTCTTTCCTTTTCCCCTCCTCCTTCACTTTCATCTTTTCTTTTTCCTCTCTTTCCCCCTTCCTTTTCCTCCTCCCTTTCCCTTTTCTCTCCCTTTCTCCTCCTCCTTATCCCTTCCCTTTCCCTTTTCTCTCTCCTCCTTCTCCTTCTCCTTTTCTCCTTCTCCTTTTCTCCTTCTCCTTCTCCTTTTCTCCTTCTCCTTTTCTCCTTCTCCTTCTCCTTCTCCTTCTCCTTCTCCTTCTCCTTCTCCTTCTCCTTCTCCTTCTCCTTCTCCTTCTCCTTCTCCTTCTCCTTCTCCTTCTCCTTCTCCTTCTCCTTCTCCTTCTCCTTCTCCTTCTCCTTCTCCTTCTCCTTCTCCTCCTTCTCCTTCTCCTCCTTCTCCTTCTCCTTCTCCTCCTTCTCCTTCTCCTTCTCCTCCTTCTCCTTCTTCTCCTCCTTCTCCTTCTCCTCCTTCTCCTTCACCTCCTTCCCCAACCCCTCATTCAGCCACAGGCTGGAAGCCCCATCGCACCTCATCAGCCCCTGCTAAGGAGTACATCTCTCTACTGGGAAGGGGCAGGGCCAGGAAATCTCTGCAACACTTGCACTAAAGGATGAAATGTCCTGCAGGCGACCAGGACAGTTGTTCCTCCCGGTGTGCCTCACACATTCACAGAGCTCCTGCACCCTCTCTCCAGCGTCACCACCTCCACCAGCCCTTTCCCTCCTAAACGAAGCTGCAGCAAAGGGTTTGCTGGAGCCCCAGTTCCTGGCCAACAAGACCACTAAATTGCTGCTTTCTCACCTAGGAGGCTTTCTCTTCATTGTGAGCCTAAATGTCCCCGCTAAGGCTGGCGATTAAGAGCCATTTAAGAAGAAAAAAACAACCACCTAATAAAACACAAAATTATGCAGAAAGCCAGGTCCCAGTGCCAGTGGGAACTGGGGACTGGGGGGAAACAAAGGTGTGGGAACAAAGGGGACATCTGGAGCGTGGCACCGTGCTCTCTGCCACTTAGGAGAGGGGAACACACCCAAAATGAGACCATTTTGAGCTTTCATGGCCAAATTTATTAATGAGTTTTATACCTGTGCAGCAGAGCAAAGCTCCAACCTCCATCTGTCAGCAGGCACAAGGTGCAGGGCATGCTCCGCTGCCCATCACTCCTAGGGTGATGGCCCACCACCTAACATCCCTGCAATGGGATCTGGAGAATCATTTCCCTCCAAGTGAGGGACTTTTGAGGGTGTCAGGGGGAAAGGAACAAAACTAGAACTGGGTAGATTCAGATTGGATGTGAGGAAGAAGTTGTTCCCCATGAGGGTGGTGAGAGACTGGCACAGGTTGCCCAGGGAGGTGGTGGAAGCCTCATCCCTGGAGGTTTTTAAGGCCTGAGCAACCTGATGCAGTGTGAGGTGTCCCTGCCCATGGCAGGGGGGTTGGAACTGGCTGATCCTTGAGGTCCCTTCCAACCCTAACAAGTCTATGATTCTATGATGCTGCCACCAGGCACCTAGCTCAAGGCGTGATTCCATCCCCAGCACTCCCAGGATGATGGTACCAACACTGAGCATCCTTTGAAGGGGACTTTAGGAATCATTTCTACCAGAAACAACCTGGTGAATGGCATAATCCCCTCCTCTTCACTTTCAGGATGCTTGTCCTACCACCAAGCATCTCTGGAAGAGGATTTGGGGGATAATTTCTGCCACCAGATATCTAGGTTAGGGCATGGTTCTCTCTCTATCACTCTTGGGATGAAGGTCCCCAAACCAAGCACCCCTGAGATGTGATTTGAGGGAGCATTTCTGCCATCAGGCACCCTGTACAGGCCATGGTCCCCTCTCCATCACTCTGAGGATGATGGGATGGGATTTGGGGCATCATTTCTCCTATCATCAACCCACTGAGGCTGCCTGGTGTCATTTCATTCCCACCTTGAGCAGCAGACAACAGAGTGTGAAGAGTGCTGGAAGGTGTCCAGAGAAAGGCCACGAGGAAGAGCAGAGGGCTGGAGCTACTCTCCTATGAGGACAGACTGAGGGAGTTGGGGCTGTTCAGTCTGGAGAAGAGAAGGCTCTGAGGAGACCTCATTGTGGCCTTCCAGGATCTGAAGGGGGCTCCAAGAAAGCTGGGGAGGGACTTTTGAGGGTGTCAGAGAGGGATAGGACTGGGGGGAATGGAACCAAACTAGCAATGGGTAGATTGAGATTGGATGTTAGGAAGAAGTTGTTCCCCATGAGGGTGGTGAGAGCCTGGCACAGGTTGCCCAGCGGGGTGGTGGAAGCCTCATCCCTGGAGGTGTTTGCAGCCAGGCTGGATGTGGCTGTGAGCAACCTGCTGTAGTGTGAGGTGTCCCTGGCCATGGCAGGGGGGTTGGAACTGGCTGATCCTTGAGGTCTCCTTCCAACCCTGACAATCCCATGATTCTAAGGTCAGCAGAGCCTCTCCCCTTCCATCCACCGAAGCCATACCAGGAAAACTAAGACAAAACTGGGCTGCTGGACACCCGAGCTCCTCCTGCAGTACCAAACAATTCATCCACATCCCATTTCATTTATTTATTTATTTGTTTTCTTCTCAACGGCAGGTTTTTAATCCTCCCTTAAGCGCTTCTAAAGTGCTCAATTTGGGTCTCATTTGAATGTAAATCAGCCTGCGTGCCTGCAGAACTTGGAGAACTTTTTTGTTGTTGTTGCTGCTGTTGTCGTCGTTGTTGTTCTCCTCCCGAGCAGGCTGCTTTGGCAGGTACCTTCCTCCAAGATCACCCAGCTTTCCTTTGAAATTTCAAAAGCCTTGTTTTTAATCCCCCGAGCTGGCCTGCTACCTTGCACCATCTGTTCGGGGGTTTTTTGTTATAAGCAGGGAGCACCTGCAGAGTTTTGCAACATTTCAAGCTGTCTATGGACAAAAATCCAAGCAGTTCCCATTTCCGTCGACTGAAAGCAGCCATTCAGGTGCTGCTGCTCCACCTTGCACCAATTTCTCACCACAACTCCGCACCAGCAGCGTTCCTCAGAGCCTCATAGAATGGTTTGGGTTGGAAGGGACCTTAAAGATCATCCAGTTCCAGCTCCCACCCCCCCCCTTCCACCAGGGGCAGGAACACCTCCCTCAGCCCAGGTTGCTCAAGGCTTCATCCAACCTGGCCTCGAACACCTCCAGGGAGGGGGCATCTCAAACCTCCCTGGGCAACCTGTTCCAGTGTCTCACCACCTTCACTGGGAAGAATTTCTCCCTGATATCCAGTCTAAATCTATCCAGTCTAAATCTCTCCTCTTCCAGCTCCTTGAGCAACCTGTTCTAGTGGGAGGTGTCCCTGCCCATGGCAGGGGGATTGGAACTAGATGATCTTTAAGGTCCCTTCCAACCCAAAGCATTCTATGATTCCATGAAAAATGACTCTTTCCAGCAAGGAAACTGCTCAGAGAGGTAGCAGTAAGTGAGTGCCACCATAGCTTCCCATACCTACCCATGCCTGCCCATATCATGTAAGGAACATTTCATATCCAAAGGCATTCGTATCATGTAGTTGTGTGGGTGTGAGAGACTTTTCTGACACCTTGGGCAAACAAAACAATCTATTACAAAGCTGGTGTGTGTTTAGAGTTCATTATCCAGAGCTCTCCATGACTGATAAATGCCTCCTCACAGTATCACCAAGGTTGGAAGAGACCTCAAAGATCATCAAGTCCTCCTCAGGGCATGCCAGCTGATTCTGGGTACAGTATCTCTGTGGTGGGCTTCCAAACTGTACACAGCTGCAGGAATGATGGACCTGCAGCATCATCACGGTCGTCAGACAGATGCTGAACATCATCTTACAGATGTGGAAGGTGAGCCACAGTTCATGCTGGACTTGGGAGACCTTCTCTACAACTCCCTGAAAAAAGACTGGAGCCAGGTGGGGGTCGGTCTCTTTTCCCAAGGAATGAGTGATAGGGCAAGAGGAAACAAGGGAGGTTTGAACTGATTGCTTCACATCTTTTCTGCTTTTCCAGCTTTACCAAGGGAAACCATACCTTCCCTCTTCCCCCAGCCTCTAAATTTGGAATAACCTTTCCTGCAGTCTGGAAAGGAGCTGGGAGAAGGGCTGGCTCCTGCTGGAAAATGTCAGCTCCTGGGAAGGGAGAAGGGAGAATGGAGAAGGGAGAAGGGAGAAGGGAGAATGAAGAAGGGAGAAGGGAGAAGGGAGAAGGGAGAAGGGAGAAGACAGGGGAGAGAAGGGAGAAGGGAGAAGACAGGGGAGAGAAGGGAGAAGGGGAAGAGGTTTGAAGAGAAGAGATGAGAAGAGAAGAGAAGAGAAGAGAAGAGAAGAGAAGAGAAGAGAAGAGAAGAGAAGAGAAGAGAAGAGAAGAGAGAAGAGAGAAGAAGAGAAAAGAAGAGAAAATGAAAGAAAAGAAAAGAAAAGAAAAGAAAAGAAAAGAAAAGAAAAGAAAAGAAAAGAAAAGAAAAGAAAAGAAAAGAAAAGAAAAGAAAAGAAAAGAAAAGAAAAGAAAAGAGAAAAAAAGAAAAGAGAAAAGAAGAGAAAAGAAGAGAAGAGAAAAGAAAAGGAAAAGAAAAGAAAAGGAAAAGAAAAGAAAAGAAAAGAAAAGAAAAGAAAAGAAAAGAAAAGAAAAGAAAAGAAAAGAAAAGAAAAGAAAAGAAAAGAAAAGAAAAGAAAAGAAAAGAAAAGAAAAGAAAAGAAAAGAAAAGAAAAGAAAAGAAGAGAAGAGAAGCAGGAAGAGGGAAGGGAAGGAAAGGAAAGGAGGCAAGAAAGCAGAAAGACAAATGAGTGCTTCCCTCAGGTCTAATGCCAGCCAGCCCCACAGTCCTTAATTCCTCGCCTCTCCTGTTAGCGCCTGAACAAAGGTAAAAATAACAGGCTAGTTATAAACTAGTACTATGATGATGACATTGTGAATTATTTAAAAAGGCCATATTCAGTGTGACCATAGAGCCATCAATCATAATAGACATTGATGAGAAAAAGAGGTTTCAGTCACTTCCTATCTGCCAGGAGAACAATTCTATCTCGCAGGTAGCTGTGAAGTGCCGCTGACCCGATGTCACTCGCATTGTTGCTCTACCCTTTGAACGGGGAGAGTGGATTCTCTCAATATTAGAATCGAATGAGTAAATAAATCCTCAGTTCACCGCCAACACTCCTTCAGAGTGCACACTTCAATTTGTCTAACAATGGGGAGGACAGGGAAGCGGAGATCTCTCTTAAAGCCGGGATGAATTTTTTATGGCGGCTCCAATCCCGCCGCAGAGGAGCTGGGGAGGGGGGGGGAGGGAGTTTTTAAATGGGAGCGGCGCTGCTTTTAGTGGGAGCACCCCCACCCCCTCCCACCCCCCCTCCTCCCCCAGAGGCTTGGGGAAGTGTTTTGTGTTGGAATTCAGCCCTCTCCCTTTTTGCTCTTCCCTTCCTCCCAGCGTTGCTTCCACCACCGGTATCGCTTCGTGGTGCTGCTCACCTTGGGAAGTGCGAGCAGCCCCCTCACAGAAGCCCAGAACCCAAGCGTGGCTGGGGGGAGTGGAAGGGAAGGGTTCAAATTCCTGGATGATTTGAGTCACAGTTAAGCTGCAAATGACCACAAATGAATTTTTCAGCACTGATATGATCTCAGTAAGATCAAGTAATTAGAATCACAGAACGGCAGGGGTTGGAGGGGACCTCTGGAGGTCATCCAGTCCAAGCCCCTTGCTAAAGCAGGGGCACCCACAGCAGCTTGCCCAGCATCACAATGGCCAGCTGCCTTTGGAATCCCTCCACTGAAGACAACTCCACAACCTCTCTTGGGCAGCCTGCTCCAGGCCTCCAGCATCCTCACACCAAAGTTTCTCCTCATCTTTAGGTGGAACCTCCTGAATTGCAGTTTGTGCCCATTGCCCGTTGTCCTGTCCCTGGGCACCACTGACAAGAGTCTGGCCCCAGTCTCTTACCCCCCAGAGGTCCTTTAGCTCTTGCTGAGCATTGCTCAGATCCCCTCTGGGGCTGCTCTTCTCCAGGCTCCACAGCCCCAGGGCTCTCAGCCTTTCCTTCTCACAGAGATGCTCCCGGCCCCTCAGCATCTTTGCAGCCTCTGCTTGACTCTGTCCAGTAGCTCCCTGTCTCTCTTGACCTGGGAAGCTCAGAACTGGATAAAGTGCTCCAGTTGTAGCCCTGGTGTCCCGTCACCTCCGAGCACTGAAGTTTCACTGACAGGTTTGTCTTACCAACCCAAAGGCTCTGATGCCTTTCAAAAGAGAGAGAGAAGGAAACTCTCCAGCTTTTAATTTGTGCTGGATTAATCTGGGAGAGACTCTTTCACCTGATGCCCCACATAATTATATCTGAAACTTTCCTTCAGCTCACATGTTCCATCAGTGGTGGCTCCTCTAATTAGCTGATGGGTTCCTAAGGAGGCAGAGGAGGAATGATAGGTGCAGAGCTCCAGCCTCACACAAAGAATGTGCTTCCAGCACCACAGGGATGTGTCCCCAGCCTGCACATCCCAGGTCAGGCTGGGCCAAATCCCACCAAGCCTCCAGCACCAGGGTCATGTGTGGGTGACGCAGAGGTGGGAGGATGTAGGGATGTGATGATGGAAAGGATGAGGCTACATGGGATGGAAGGCATGTGGCAATGGAAGGGATGGAGGGATGCAGGATGTGGGGATTCAAGACTGTGGGGGTATGAGGCTGCAAGGGATGTGGTGATGGAAGGGGTGTGGAGATGGGGGGGATATAAGGCTGGAAGAGATGTAAGACTGGAAGGGATGTGGGGATGTGGGGCTGCAGACAACATGGAGATACAGGTGATGCAGGGATGTGGGAAAAGGGATATAGGGATGTGGGAGCATGGGAATGCAAGACTGTGGGGATATGGGTGATATGGGGATGTAAGGGTATGGGATGTGGAGGTGAAGGGACATGAGAATCCAGGGATGCAAGGATGTGGGGGTATGGAGATGCAGGGATGCAGGAGTTGCAGGGCTGTGGGGATACAGGCAATGTGGGGATACAGGCAGCATGGGGATGCAGGAATGTTGGGAATACAGGGATGTGGGGACACAGACATGCTGCAGCAGGCCTCCCTGGCTGCTCCATCCCCACGTAGCCCCAAGTCCTGCGGCGCAGTTCCCAGCACTTTGCCCGCTCCTCGTCTTCATCCCCCTCCCCGTGCCAGCAGCTCATCCTGGGAGCTGATTCATCTCTGCCTAACCCTCGTGCAGCTTCAAGACACTACATCACCACTTAATTGTTACTAACAGGTAAATCAAAGGTAAAAAAAGAGAGAACTAATTAATTTCCCAGCCCTGCTTTTATTTTACTGTTAGTGTTTTGAGGAAATATAACTAAACCCCCATTAGTGTTAAGGTAAAGCCCATGAAACAACATAATATAATGCAAGACAGACATTTAATAGCACGGAGGAATGTTAAATTACTAATTAACTCCAAGTTACTGTATAAAAAAGCCTAGTAATTTACAGGATTATTGCAATCTGCAGCTCAGATTGCCACAAGGGTCAGCCAGAGAGCAGCGCCTTCTATTTCTTTCAGCCTGGTGGTTATTGGAGAAGCCTTCCCCGCATTAAAATCTCCTGTCCTTACCCACAGTTCAGTGCTGCTAATTAGCAGCAGTTGAGATTTCCCCAGCAGTCAGGGTTGGGTTTGGGGTGGTTTTTATTTTTTTAATGTATGTGTGTGGTTTGGGGTTTTTTTTTTTGGGGGGGGTTTGTTGGTTGGTGGGGTTTGTTTTTTCACCCCACGTTCAGCTGCCAACTGTTTAGCAACCGCTCGAGATGCTTCCGCTCGCCCTGCGGCCGGCCGGCCGCTCGCCGCCCGGAGGTGAAAAAGAACCACCCCAAACCGCTCATCAAATTATTTGTCCTGCTCTTTGTTACAGCCAGCCAGGTTAGCAGCAACCTTTCCCCGAGCTTTTCTTCCCCTCCCTCCCCACCTCCTCTTGTTCCCCTCCTAACAGCTCAAACTGGAAGCCTTCCAGTCCATAGCTGTGTGCCTGTGTGCGCGCGCGCCCGTCTTCAAAAGCAACTCTTTCCCCGCTCTGTTTAAACTTTTATTCAAACAAGAAAAGGCAGCTTTTAGGGGTGGGTTTTTTATTTTATTTTCTCTCTCTTTTCTTTTTTTTTTTTTTTTTCACCCTAAACATATAAGGAGAATGCCACAACTTTGATTAATAATTGATTAAACAAACCACCCGCCCATCAAAGGCAGGAAGAGGAGCTGCTCCGCGGAATCAAATGGAGCTTTGTTGTCTAAACCGCCGCCCGGATCGACTCGTGGCACGGTAATGGTGGAGGTTAGAAGTGGCAGCAGTTCCCAAAGCATTTATTGCTACTAGGGTTAAGGGGGGGAAAAAAAACAACAACCCACATTAGAATTGAAGTCCTTTATTTTTGGAGAAACCCTAATTAAACAGCAGCAATCAGAAAGCACAGAAAAGGGGAGGCTGATCTCACAGCCTCCCTTCTTCTCCTCTCTTCTTTTGTTGGCTTTATGACTAATTTATGTTTAACCTTCTTGAGGCGTTGTGGCTGCAGCACACTTCCTAAAAAAAACCCCACAGACCTGAAAGCAACTTTTGCTGGGGACCAACAGCAGGGCAAAAAGGGCTGGGGAGGTGAGGAAAGGTTTGGAATTGAAAGAGGTGATGTGTTTCAGGACGTGGAGGAGTCGCCGTCCCTGGAGGTGTTCAAGAAATGTGTGGCCTTGGGGCTTGGGGGCAGGATTTAATGGCCATGGTGGTGTTGGGTGGATGGTTGGACTTGGTGATGTTAGAAGAGAGAACAGGAGGCTCAGGGGAGACCTTCTTGCCATCTACAACTACCTGAAGGGAGGTTGTAGCCAGGTGGGGGTTGGTCTCTTCTCCCAGGCAACCAGCACCAGAACAAGAGGACACAGTCTCGAGCTGCACCAGGGGAGGTTTAGGCTGGAGGTGAGGAAGAAGTTGTTCCCAGCAAGAGAGATTGGCCTTTGGAACGTGGTGCCCAGGGAGGTGGTGGAGTCCCCATCCCTGGAGGTGTTTAGGAAGAGCCTGGCTGAGGCCCTTGGTGCCATGGTTTAGTTGATGAGATGGTGTTCGGTGATAGGTTGGACTTGATCTCAAAGGTCTTTTCCAACCTGGTTGATTCTGTGTCCCTGTATTCTGTATCTAGAGGGCTTTTCCAACACAAGCAATTCTGTGATTCTGTGATCTCCTTCACCCTCCTCTTCACAGGAGTGAGAGCAATCAGGAAACAACCACTAATTGCTTCATCAAAATGAAGCTTCTCTGTCGTCATACCAATTACTGCACCATCGCGGTGCAGGGTCTCCACGTGGACAAATGAAATCAGATTGCTGCCTGGCAACAGATTTCCAGCAACCATGTTTCCCTAGTTCCAACCTGTTTCATGAAAAACAGGGCTGGGATCTGGGGCTTCAGCTCTTCCAAATGTGGGGCTTCAGCTCTTCCAAATGTGGGGCTTCAGCTCTTCCAAATGTGGGGCTTCAGCTCTTCCAAATGTAGGGCTTCAGCTCTTCCAAACCTCTGCCAAAATGTCCTTGCTTTGTCCAAAGTTGATGACAGCACAAAGCGGCTCAGCCACGCTCCTGCTTCACTAACACAGGAGCCAGGGGTGTAAAACCTACTGAGGACACAAGTGGAGCATTCATGGTGCTGACAGGAATAAATTCACTCAGTCAATGATCAAAACAGTAGCCCAAGGGGAAGGAGGAACAAGTGTCAGCCACATTTGCTCCGAAGCTCCACCAAAATCCTCCCTCTGAGAATTCCAGTTGTGCTGCTCTCTGTCTACACTGGTACCAGACTGGACTGTGTTTTCCAAAGGGAAGGGACCCAAAGGGCACAGGGGCTGCCTTTTGAGGGTCTTCAGTGGTCAAGAACCTTTCAGCTGGCTCAATTTGCCTTCTAAACATGGTGACCACCAATATTGCTAAACAAAGTGAATTACTCAGTGCTCAAAGACTCCCTTCTTCTTTTCCCCCCCGCCATGGTGTTCAAGGATCAGCATCTATATTAGTGCCTGGAGATGTGTATTTATATGCTGTGTGCATATAGATATTTATATTTTCTGTATCCATGCTGTAATTTCAGTGCTATTCCTTAAATATTCCTGGAATTAACCAGAGCTTAAGGATTTGATCTAAACCTTTAGGGTTTTGGGTTTTTTTTCAGAGTTTTAATGGGTTTGTGCAGGGTTTCTAAATGGAGGTTGAAAATGTAAGACCATGTAATAGATAATCATAGATAGATAGATATAGATATAAAACCCATAAAATACATGCATATGTATTTTATATAATGTATATATAGACAATTATATAGTTAGGACCATGTTACAGAATCACAGCATGCATCAGGTTGGAAGGGACCCTCAAAGGTCATCTTGTCCAACCCCCCTGCAGTCAGCAGGGACATCTCCAGCTATAGCAGGTTGTTCAGAGCCCCATCAAGTCTGATCATGAATGTCCCCAGGGATGGGGCCTCAAACACATCTCTGGGCAGCCTGTTGCAGTGTTCCACCGCTCTCATTGTGAAGAACTTCCTCCTAATGTCCAACCTAAATCTTCCCTGCTCCTGTTTCAAACCACTGCTCCTCACCATATCACTGCAAACCCTTCTAGACAGTCCCTCTCCAGCCTTCCTGTAAGTCCCTGCTCTAGGGCCACTCTGGAGCCTTCTCTTCTCCAAGCTGATCAGCCCAAACTCTCCCAGCCTGTCCTATCAGAGGTGCTTCAGCCCTCTGACCTTCTTTGTGGTCCTTATCTGGACCTGATCCAGCAGGTTCATGTTCTTCCTGTGTTGGGAACTTCAGACCTGGACACAGTACTACAGGTGAGGTCTCCCCAGAGCAGAGCAGAGTGGCAGAATCGCCTCTCTCCATCTGCTGGCCACACTGCCTTTGCTGCAGCCCAGGATGCCATTGGCTTTCTGGGCTGCAAGTGCCCACTGCTGGCTCATGTCCAGCTTCTCACCCACCAGCACTCCCAAGTCCTTCTCTGCAGGACTGCACTCAATCTCATCATCCCCCAGCCTGGACTGATATTGAGGATTGCCCAAACCCAGCTGCAGGACTTCACACTTTGATTTATTGAACCTCATGAGGTTCTCCCCAGCCTACCTACTTCACAGAATCACAGAATCACCAAGGTTGGAAGAGACCTCAAGGATCATCAAGTCCAACCTGTCACCACAGGTGACTAAACCATGGCACCAAGTGCCACATCCAATCCCCTCTTGAACACCTCCAGGGATGGTGACTCCACCACCTCCCTGGGCAGCACATTCCAACAGCAAACAACTCTCTCTGTGAAGAACTTTCTCCTCACCTCCAGCCTAAACTTCCCCTGGCACATCTTGAGACTGTGTCCTCTTGTTGTGGTGCTGGCTGCCTGGGAGAAGAGACCAACCTCCACATGGCTACAACCTCCCTTCAGGGAGCTGTAGAGAGCAAGGTCTCCCCTGAGCCTCCTCTTCTCCAGGCTAAGCAACCCCAGCTCCCTCATCCTCTCCTCACAGGGCCATGCTCGAGACCCCTCCCCAGCCTCGTTGCCCTTCTCTGGACACATTCAAGTGTCAACTCCAGCCTGTCCAGGTCCCTCTGGATGGATCCAGTCTTATCAATCACACCACTCAGCTTGGTCTCCTCTGCAAACTTGCTGAGGATGCCCTCAACCTCGCTGCTTGGACCGTTGACGAAGACACTGAACAGCACTGGTGCCAGTGGAGCTTACCAACACATTCCTGCCCATCGGGAAGGGAGCTCAAGATGAAAGGCCCACAGCTCACATTTCCCTTCCCTGAGCCTTGCCAGCCACTCACCACTTGGAAAGCTCTTAAATATCTCCAACACCAAGCATATGCTACAACATATTCCTCTCTGACAAAAATAGACATTTTTGCACCCAAGTGATTGCAGAAACCAGGGGGAGATGGGCAGGGGGTAGAAGTCAAACCCAGGCTGCCTCTCTCTGGGGTTTTGGTGGGATTTGGGGTGGATTTTTTTTTTCTTCATTATTTTTTCTTCCACCTTATTAACTTTGTTTTGCTTTCAGTGTCCACTAATCACTTCAAGCATCATTTTCACCGCATTCTTTTCACAGAGAACATTAGGGGGTTGGAAGGGGTCCCAAAAGCTCATCTAGTCATAGAATCACAGAATCAACCAGGGTGGAAAAGACCTCAGAGATCAGCAAGTCCAACCTCTCACCTAATACCTAACACCTCCTGACAACTAAACCATGGCTCCAAGTGCCTCATCCAAGCCTTTTTTGAACACCTCCAGGGATGGTGACTCCACCACCTCCCTGGGCAGCACATTCCAATGGACAATCTCTCTCTCTACGAAGAACTTCTTCCTAACATCCAGCCTAAACCTCCTCTGGTGCAGCTTGAGACTGTGTCCTCTTGTTCTGGTGCTGCTTGCCTGGGAGAAGAGACCAACCCCCACCTGGCTACAACCTCCCTTCAGGGAGTTGTAGACAGCAAAAAGGTCTCCCCTGAGCCTCCTCATCTCCAGGTTAAGCAACCCCAGCTCCCTCAGCCTCTCCTCACAGGGCTGTGCTCCAAACCCCTCACCAACTTTGTTGTCCTTCTCTGGACACCTTCCAGCACCTCAACATCTTTCCTGAACTGAGGGGCCCAGAACTGGACACAGAACTCAAGGTGTGGCCTGACCAGTGGTGAGTGCAGGGCAGAATGACCTCCCTGCTCCTGCTGGCCACACTGTTCCTGATCCAGGCCAGGATGCCGTTGGCCTTCTTGTCAACCTGGCTCATCTTCAGCTGCTGTCAACCAGTGCCCCCAGGTCCCTTTCTGCTCTCCAGCCACTCTGACCCCAGCCTGTAGCTCTGCATGGGGTTGTTGTGGCCAATGTGTAGAACCCAGCACTTGGACTTGTTGAATGCCATCTTGTTAGACTCTGCCCATCTGCCCAGACTGTCAACCCCCTTGCCATGGCAGGATCACCTAGAGTAGATCACACAGGCAAATATCCAGACTAATACCAATACTGTCTGCAAAAAAAGCAGACAGTGAGGCAAGTGATAGGAGCAGAACAAGAAAAAACATCAGCTAAGTTTTCACAGGATCAGAGAATTTGGGTTGGAAAAGACCTTAAAGGTCATCAAGTCCAACTAGTTACCCAGTACTGCAAGATCACCACCATACCATGTCCCTCAGCACCACATCTCCAGGGCTTTGTAACTCCTCCAGGGATGGGGAGTCCACCATTGCACTGGGCAGCCTGGGCCAGGGCTTGACAAACCTTTTGGGAGAGAAATTATTCCTCATGTCCACCATAAACCTTCCCTAGGGCAACTTGAGGTCATTTCCTCTTGTTCTGTCACTTGTTCCTCGGTGGAAGGGACCAACAACAACCTGGCTCCAACCTCTATTCAGGGAGCTGAAGAGAGCCAGAAGGTCTCCCCTTAGCCTCTTTTTCTCCAGGCTGAACAACTCCAGCTCCCTCAGCTGCTCCTCAAAGGCCTTGAGATTTGAGTTCCAACAGGGAGCTTCCGATGCAGGTGGGCAGGGGAGGAGGCTTCCCTCTGCAACGCTCCACAAGCATTTTGGGTGCAGCTGCTAAACTTTGGTTATTTCTCCTGAAGATGAGATTTCCCTCCCCCTCCTCCCCCCACCCTATCTAGCAATGCCAAGCCAGTTCCCATACTGGCAAAGGTTTCCTGTGACTTTGAATTATTAAACCCAGCCCACGGTTGCAGATGCTCTGTGTGCTCAGAAAGCACCCAGCAAACCTCACTTGGAGACTGAAAAGTGAGACCAGTAGGGGAAAGATCGAAAGGTTTAGCACCTACTTTTCATTTCTGGTTAGTAGAATCATCAAATCAGAGAATCACAGAATGGTCCAGGTCAGAAGGGACCTCCAAAGGGCATCCAGTCCAACCTCCTCGCAGTCAGCAGGGATATCCCCAACTAGATCAGGTTGCCCAGGGCCTTGTTGAGCCTCAACCTTGAATATCTCCAGGGAAGGATCCTCAACCACCTCCCTGGGCTACCTGTTCCCGTGTTCCACCACCCTCACAGTGAAGAACTTCTTCCTGATATCCAATCTAAATCTGCCCTTCTCTAGTTTGAAGCCATTGCTGCTGCTCCTATCACTGCAAATAGTCTCTCCCCATCCTTACTGTAGCCTCTTTCAGGTGATGTCAGGCTGCTATTAGGGCTCCCTGGAGACTTTTCTTCTCCAGGCTGACCACCCCCAGCTCCCTCAGCCTGTCCTTGTAGCAGAGCTGCTCCAACCCCCTGATCATTTTTGTGGCCCTCCTCTGCACCCTCTCCATCAGGTCCATGTCCTTCCTATATTGAGGGCTCCAGACCTGCACACAATACTCCAGGTGAGGTCTCACCAGAGCAGAGCAAAGTGGCAGAATCACCTCTCTGGATCTGCACCTTTGGATGCAGCCCAGGATGTGATTTCCCTTCTGGGCTGCAAGCTCACACTGCCTGCTCATGTCCAGCTTCTCCTCCATCATAACCCCCAAGTCCTTGTCCACAGGTCACATTTCCCCCCTTTTTCCCACCCTTACTTATAAAACCACTGTTACAACAGTTCCTGGGATTTTTGCAAGGCTTTGTTCATCTGGATGAGCATGGCATCATCCCACAGCACCCTGATAGGTGCTGTCACCATGAGGCATGAGCCAGAAAATACCAAACCCAAGCAGCTCAATGTGCTTTTGGTTTGCATTATCTGTTTGTTAAAGCCACACCTACATGTCATTGCTGGAAATCCTGAATTTCCACAGAGGTTCAACCATCCAGCTGGGATTCATCCCTCTCAAAGCAGGGTGCACACCCTCCTGCCAGCTGCCAGTGCCCTGTGGGCTCTGAGTTGGTCCATTCTGGACCTCTCCCTGCCACCAACACAGCAGGACTGGGCCCTGCAGCCGTGCTCCTGCCGAGCATCCTCACTCCCAGCTCTCCCAGCTGCCGGCCTGCTGGGCTGGCACTGGTGTGGAGCTGGGCATGATGTATGCTGAGTGGGGGACTGGCCAAATTGAAGTGGCAGAGATGTCACCATCCATCTATAGCATCCTCTGCTCACCACAGCAGCCCCAGCACTGATAACTCCAAATATAACCAGGCTGATGCTGCACACAGCTACCAGTCAATTAGACATGGAGATTCCAGCCCAGGCTACCAGTAAACAACCTCAGGGAAACATCTTAGACCAGAAGGCTTCTCTGCAGCTCCACACTCAGGCTGATTAGGTGGTGGAGTCACCATCCCTGGGGGTGCTCTAGAAACCTGTGGCCATGGCAATTTGGGACATGGTTTCATGCCCATGGTGGTGTTGGGTTGATGGCTGGGCTCCATGATCTTAGAGGTCTTTTCCAACCCAAACAATTCTCTGATTCTAAGATTTTCAGGCCCCCATAAGGAAAAGTGATAAAGGATGAAGAGGATGGCTAGGGGAGAGGAGTTTGCAGTGGTCCAAACAGCAGTGTTGGTGCTCAGAACACTCACCAGGAACAGAAGCTTCTCCAAGAGCAGGAAAGCAAAGTAAGTGCCAGTCCTGAAGGTGGTCACCCTGACTGCATATCCAAGAAAGGTAGGAATCCAGCCCATAATCTTAGATCATGTCATTAATGCTAGGCTGGTTAACCAGTGCCTGCCAGAGAGACTGGGAACTACTGAAGAGAGTCCAGAGGAGGTTACAAAGATGCTGAGGGGCCTGGAGCATCTCTGTGAGGAGGAAAGGCTGAGAGCCCTGGGGCTGTGGAGCCTGGAGAAGAGCAGCCCCAGAGGGGATCTGATCCATGCTCAGCAAGAGATAAAGGACCTGTGGAGGAAAAGAGGATCAGGCCAGACTATTTTTGGTGGTGCCCATTGACAGGACAAGGGGCAATGGGCACAAACTGGAAGTCAAGAGGTTCCATCTGAAGATGAGGAGAAAATGGTTTGGTGTGAGGGTGCTGGAGGCCTGGAGCAGGCTGCCCAGAGAGGTTGTGGAGTCTCCTTCTCTGGAGAGCTTCCAAAGCCACCTGGCCATTGTGCTGCTGGGCAAGCTGCTGTAGGTGCCCCTGGTGCAACAGTGGGGTTGGACTGTACGATCTCCAGAGGTCCCTTCCACCCCCCACCATTCTATGAGTCTAATTGCTTGAGTTGAGCTTACTGAGATAATTTTAACACTGAAAAATGAATTTCTGCTATTTCACAACTTTACTGAGACTCAAACCATCCACAAATTGTAAGTGGGTGAAATTCGGGAGGAGGCTGATCCCCAACTCCAAGTAGCAGCTGGTAGCTGAAGGGTTTTGGTATTGCTGCTGAATTGGAGAAGGAAATGTCTGCATTAGTCTCCCTGCTAATTAATGCATGAGTTGATCAGCCCTAGCTAGACCAGGACAACATGTTTTTGGGGTTGCCCAGGTTATTTGTGCATCACAGATTACCATCACTGAGTCTTTATAATTATCTGAGCCCAATTCCTTTTGCTTGTCCTAATTGCTGCTGCCAAGGTTCTGGAGAGCAGTCCAGTTCTGGGCTCCTCAGTTTAAGAAGGACCTTGAGATGCTGGAAGGTGGCCAGAGAAGGACAACAGAGCTGGGGAGGGGTTTGGAGCACAGCCCTGTGAGGAGAGGCTGAGGGAGCTGGGGTTGCTTAGCCTGGAGAAGAGGAGGCTCAGGGGAGACCTTATTGCTGTCTGCAGCTCCCTGAAGGGAGGTTGTAGCCAGGTGGGGGTTGGTCTCTTTTCCCAGGCACCCAGCACCAGAACAAGAGGACACAGTCTCAAGCTGTGCCAGGGGAGGTTTAGGCTGCAGGTGAGGACTAAGTTCTTCCCAGAAAGAGTAATTTGCCACTGGGATGTGCTGCCCAGGAAGTCACTGTCCCTGGAGGTGTTCAAAAAAGGCTTGGATGTGGCACTTGGAGCCGTAGTTTAGTTAGTCAGGAGGTGTTAGGTATTAGGTGATAGGTTGGACTCTGAGGTCTTTTCCAAGCTGGTTGCTTCTATGATTCTAACAAGGTTAAGCTCATCACAGTGCTGCTATGGCAGAGGACACCACCTTCTTTCTTCTGGCCATGCTCAAGGGCTGCTGGTTACATTTGGCCGTGGCAACTTTCACTCAGGATTTCAACAATTGATGCTTCAAGCTCCAATGAACCTTTCCTCTGATGCTCTGGGATCCCACTACAGCACTTACTGCAATCACCCAACTGCTTCTGGCAGGACCTGCTGCTTGGGTGGAAAATTTATTATCCTGATTCAGGTCAAATTTCTTTTTGATTCTAAATTTCTTCTATGAATAGTTAATCTCCTCCTCCTCCTCCCTTGCCTTCCTCAACCTTCCCTTATAAAGGATTTAAATACAGGGGTTTTCCTTACCTTGTGCCTCCAGATATGGTCTCTTTGGTCACTGCTACCTTCATCAGTCATTATTTATTAATGAATTGCTGGCTCAGTCTCTGTACTGCTGGTTATTTGAATATTCAGCTTCACTTTCAGCACAGCTTCACTGCTCTTATCAACTTGCATGGGAGATGCTCAAATGAAATCCAGAGCAGATTTTTTTTTACCCACTAGTGGAGCCCCTCTGTTCTTCAGTGTGGCCTTGGGGCACCTCTCTCATGTAGGGCAGCCCTTTCTAGTAGAGCTCTCTGGGGGTTTTTGCAGCCTGGAGAATGGAAACACCACTATTGCTTAATCCCAGCCTGGTGGGGGTAGGAAGGGACCTCTGGAGATCACCCAGTCCAACCCCCCTGCTAAAGCAGGGACACCCACAGCAGCTTGCCCAGCAGCACAATGGCCAGATGGCTTTGGAAGCTCTCCAGGGAAGGAGATTCCACAACCTCTCTGGGCAGCCTGCTCCAGGCCTCCAGCACCCTTAAATTAAGCAAAAAAATACCCTCCTCATGTTTAGATGGAACTTCTGAATTAGAATTAGAGTTAGAATTAGAATTAGCCAGGTTGGAAGAGACCTTTGAGATCATCAAGTCCAACCTATCACCCAACACCAACTAAACCATGGCACCAAGTGCCTCAGCCAGGCTCTTCCTAAACACCTCCAGGGATGGTGACTCCTCCACCTCCCTGGGCAGCACATCCCAATGGCCAATCTCTCTTGCTGGGAAGAACTTCTTCCTAACCTCCAGCCTAAACCTCCCCTGGCACAGCTTGAGACTGTGTCCTCTTGTTCTGGTGCTGCTTGCCAGGGTTGCTTGCTGGCTCATGTTCAGCCTGCTATCAACCAGTTCCCCCAGGTCCCTTTCTTCCTGGCCACTCTCCAGCCACTTGGTCAAGTTTGTGCCCCTTGGCCCTTGTCCTGTCACTGACAGAAATAACAGGTCCCATCCTGCTGACACTCAATGTGTAAGTATTGATCAGCATTGATGAGATCCCCCCCTCAGGCTTCTCTTCTCCAGACTAAAAGAACCCAATTCTCTCAGTCTTAACCCATGAAAGAGATCTTCCTGTCCCCTGGGAATCTATCCCCATATCCTGGGAAAGGAAAACATACTAAGAGAAGCTAAAAATGTACGCAGGGAAGAGGAAAACTATCCAGGGAAGAAGAAAAACCTATCCAGGGAAGGGAAAAACCTACCCAGGGAAGGGAAAAACTATCCAGGGAAAGGGAGAAAACTATCCAGGGAAAGGGAAAAACCTACCCAGGGAAGGGAAAAACTATCCAGGGAAGGGGAAAAAATATCCAGGGAAGGGAAAACTTATTGAGGGGAAACCAAAAAACTCTCCAAGGAAGGAAAAGCATATCCTGGGAAGGGAAAAACATTAAGAGAAGGGGGAAAAAATGTACAGGGAAGAGGAAAATTATTCATGGAAGGGGAAAAATATGAAGGGGAAGGAAAAAAAAATCCTCAAGGGAAATGAAAATTTATTGAGGGAAGGGGGAAACTACTGAGGGAAGGGGAAAATATATTGAGGGAAGGAAAAAAAATGTCAAGAGAAGAGAAAAAACTATCCAGGGAAGGGAAAAAGTATCCAGGGAAGCAAAAACATATGGAGGGAAGAAAAAAAATATCAAGGGAAGGGAAAAACTATCCAGGGAAAGGGAAAAGTTATCCAGGGAAGGGAAAACTTATTGAGGGGAAAACAAAAAAACTCTTCAGGGAAGGAAAAGCATATCCTGGGAAGGGAAAAACATATTAAGAGAAGGGGGAAAAAATGTACAGGGAAGAGGAAAATTATTCAGGGAAGGGAAAAAACATTGAGGGGAAGGGAAAAAAAACTCAAGGGAAACGAAAATTTATTGTGGGAAGGGGGAAACTATTGAGGGAAGAGAGAAACTATCCAGGGAAGAGAGAAGCTATTGAGGGAAGAGAGAAACTATTGAGGGAAGAGAAAAACTATCGAGGGAAGAGAGAAACTATCCAGGGAAGAGAGAAACTATTGAGGGAAGAGAGAAGCTAGTGAGGGAAGAGAGAAGCTATTGAGGGAAGAGAGAAACTATCCAGGGAAGAGAGAAACTGTTGAGGGAAGAGAGAAGCTAGTGAGGGAAGAGAGAAGCTATTGAGGGAAGAGAGAAACTACTGAGGGAAGAGAAAAACTATCGAGGGAAGAGAGAAACTATCCAGGGAAGAGAGAAACTATTGAGGGAAGAGAGAAGCTAGTGAGGGAAGAGAGAAGCTATTGAGGGAAGAGAGAAACTATCCAGGGAAGAGAGAAACTGTTGAGGGAAGAGAGAAACTATCCAGGGAAGAGAGAAACTGTTGAGGGAAGAGAGAAACTATCCAGGGAAGAGAGAAGCTATTGAGGGAAGAGAGAAGCTATCGAGGGAAGAGAGAAACTATCAAGGGAAGAGGGAAACTATCCAGGGAAGAGAGAAGCTTTTGAGGGAAGAGAGAAGCTATCAAGGGAAGAGAGAAGCTATTGAGGGAAGAGAGAAGCTATCAAGGGAAGAGAGAAACTATCGAGGGAAGAGACAAGCTATCGAGGGAAGAGGGAAGCTATCGAGGGAAGAGGGAAACTATCCAGGAAAGGGGAAAATTATCCAGGGAAGGAAGAGAAAAAAAACCCCAACAGCAAAACTACCCAGGGAAGGGAAAAGATATCCAGGAAAGGGAGAGAAGTATGCAGGGAAGGGAGCAGAAGCCCAGTGAGCCCCCCGAGCCTGCTCCCCCCCGCCGCGGCTCAGCGTGCCTCAGCTGCACATCATACATGCGGAACATTGAACCGTCCTCTTAAATATTATGACACAGAGAAAATCACATTGTGCTTTAACCTATCAACAAAGGAGCAAAGCAATTACAGAGCTAAACACAGGCCAAGGAAGAACCCAATAAAGAGAAATCCAAGGAAATTTGGTGAAAATTCTTAAGGGGCCTGCCAATGTTTAATCACGCCGCAGGTCGAAATTAATATTCTGCCTTTTTAATTCCAAAGGCTGAAAGCACCAAGGTACATCTTTGGGCTGGGGTTTTAATAACCATCCTCCAGCACCCAGTGAATTAGCAGCTGGGCTGACTGGTATTTTACTCCTTTAATTTTTTTTCCCCTCTCCTCTTCTTCTCCTTCTTTGCTTACTCAAGTAAAGCAGTTAATATTGGTATAATCATCAAACTAACATTAGTCAGACAGAAGGACAGATTTGTGGCTTCCCACCCCTCCCTGTATTGTAATGCAGAACAGATATATATTAAAAAACAATTAAATAAAAATCAAACCAGGATTAGAGAGGCCTTTGTGTATTAGTTAAAGTATTCCACCCCACCAGGTGTTTTCAAGAAAACAGAGCATTTCTTTGTCTCATTTCTCTGTTTTACACCAAGCACCCCCAAATATTTGTGCAGTATAAACACATGGAATCGTCATGGAATGGTTTGGGGTGGAAGGGACCTTAAAGATAATGGAATCATGGAATGGTTTGGGGTGGAAGGGACCTTAAAGATAATGGAATCATGGAACAGTTTGTTTGGAAGGGACCTTAACGATCATAGAATCATAGAATGGTTTGGGGTGGAAGGGACCTTAAAGATCGTGGAATGGTTTGGGTTGGAAGGGACCTTGAAGATCATAGAATGGGTTGGGGTGGAAGGGACCTTGAAGATCATAGAATGGGTTGGGGTGGAAGGGACCTTGAAGATCATAGAATCATAGAATGGTTTGGGGTGGAAAGGACCTTAAAGATCATGGAATCAGAGAGTTGTTTGGATTGGAAGGAACCTTAAAGATCATAGAATGGGTTGGGGTGGAAGGGACCATAAAGATCATAGAATTGTTGTGGTTGGAAGGAACCTTAAAGATCATGGAATTGTGGAATAGCTTGGGTTGGAATGGACCTTAAAGATCATAGAATCATAGAATGGTTTGGGTTGGAAGGGACCTTAAAGGTCATGGAATGGTTTGGTGAGGAAGGGACCTTAAAGATCGGAGAAACATAGAATGGCTTGGGGTGGAAGGGACCTTAAAGATCATGGAATCATGGAATGGCTTGGGGTGGAAGGGACCTTAAAGATCATGGAATCATGGAATGGCTTGGGGTGGAAGGGACCTTAAAGATTGCCTAATCCCTGTCTCACTGCCATGAGAACATCAACCACTAGACCAGACTGCTTAAAGCCTCAGCCTTGAGCTGTGCAGTGGAACACATGAACCTGATATCCAGCATCATAGAATCATAGCAGGTTTTGTCCCCTGCTTGGAGCAGTTTCCCCTTCCCTGAAGATGTTCAAGGCAGGTTGGACAGAGACTTGAACTCTCTGGTCTAGTGGAAGCTGTCCCTGCCCATTGGCCTTCTTGGCCACAAGGACACATTGCTGCCTCATGGGGAACTTGTTCCCCACTAGCATATCCAGGTCCTTCTCCACAGAGCTGCTTTCCATCAGGTCTCCCTCTCACCTGTACTGGTGCAGGGGGCTTGTTCCTCCCCAGGTGCAAGACCCTGTACTCCACCTGGCTGAACTTCACAAGGTTCCCTCCACCCAACTCTCCAGCCTGTTCAGGTCTCAATGAATGGAAGCACAGCTCACTTTTCCCTCAGCTGCACCTCACCAGTCCTGCTCTCCAGACCCTTCATCAGTTTTGCTGCCCTTCTTTGGACATGCTTGAGCCCCTCAATGTCTTCCTTGGCACTCCAAGGGGACCAAATCCAAACCTAGGATTCTAGGTGTAGCCTCACCAGCGGGCAGTACAGTTGGATAATCCCTGCTGTGCTGCTGCTGGTCACACTCTTGCTGATCAAAGCAGGATGCTGGTGGCCTTGTTGGCCACCTGGGCACAAGGTGACTCATCTTCAGATGGCTACTGGCCAACACCCCCAAGTCTTTTTCCTCTTGGCAGTTTCCAGCCACTATGACCCAAGCCTGGAGCATTCACAGGGTTGTTGTGACCCAGGATGAGCAGGGCCCCTGCTCCCATCGCCTGCCAGGAGAGCTCAGTGATGAGGAATCTATGGATTACCATCAGGAATGGCAGCCCCAGCGCAGCCCTTGGCATGCTCCTCAGTGAGGGCAACCTGCAAGCATGGCCCTTGCTCTGGGCAGCTGTGGGATGGCAAACCTGGGAGCTGAGCACACAGCAATCCTGCTCTGCAATTAGAACTCCGCCATGTGCCGCAGGTAAGGTTTTTAATATCTTCATGGATTAGTGCCCTGGTAAAGCTCAGCTTAGGACAGTGTTTACAAATGGACTTAGCTGAAGAGTCCCATGCTCAGTGCTGCACTGAGTCCCTCTTTGCATGGCCATCTGCTTCCACAGAGCAGCAAAACAAAGAGAGACCAAACACCAGGGGCTTTTCCTCCCCATGCATCTGAAAAGCTAGTGAGGAGCCTCCATCAATCACTTCTCAGCCTCCATCAGAGCTGCTTTAAGAAAATCCTCTCTCTTTATGGTTTTTTTTCCCCCATGGCAAAAAAAAGAGTGCATTTCCAGGCATCTTGGTTTCCCCTACACTGCTCAGCAACCAGCACACTGCTTGTCCTCTGCAGCACAGGGAATGAGCAGAAATGGAGAGGAAAACTAATCCCAGCCCATGGTGGATAACTGCTATCCTTCCCATGATTCTGTGATTCTCCTCGATGTTCCACCAGCATCATACATTCACAGAATGGTTTGGGTTGGAAAGGACCTTAAAGATCATGTAGTTCCAGCCCCCCTGCCATGGGCAGGGACAACTTCCCCTCGGCAGGAGAGAGAAAAGCATTTGATAGAGGCAAGACATTTGACAGAGGCAAGACATTTGACAGAGGAGAGAAGGATTTGGTTATGCAAAGGCTGGTGAAGAGTCCCCAAAAGCAGCAAGAGACTCCAGAGAACATCTAACAACCTTACAATGAATCATAGAGTGGTTTGGGTTGGAAGGGACCTTCAAGATCCTCCAGTTCAAGTCCCTACACCATCCCTACACCTCCTACTAGAACAGGTTGCTCAAGGCCTTGTCCAACCTTTTAGTCTGGAAAAGAGAAAACTGAGAGGGGATTTAATAAATGCTTAAAACTATCTGAGGGCTGGGGGTCAGGAGGGAGGGGACAGGCTCTGCTCAGTTGCACCCTGGGATAGGATAAGGAGTAAGGACAAGGAGTAATGGATGTAAGCCACAGCATAGGAGGTTCCACCTCAACACAAGGGGGAACTTCTTTACTGTAAGGGTCACAGAGCACTGGAACAGGCTGCCCAGAGAAGTTGTGGAGTCTCCTTCTCTGGAGGCTTTCAAGGCCTGTCTGGATGTGTTCCTGTGTGATCCGTGCTGGATTCTATGGTCCTGCTCTGGCAGGGGGGATGGACTCAATGATCTCTTTGCGTCCCTTCCAACTCCTGACATCCTGTGATCCTGTGAACTCGGCCTTGAACACCTCTATAACCTTCTGTGCAGCCATGTGTGCAGCAACACTGATGCCTCTCAGCCATGTCAGGCACACACCCCATCATTCCCAGTAAAATTCAGCTAGATTTAAAGTCACTTCACTTCACTTTTGTCCACAAGTCACAAGTCACGTCACTTTTGTCCACATTTGTCCTACATCACCTTGAAAATACAGTGCCTGTTGCAGAAGGATGAGGAAGAAAATCAAATTGAAACTATTAAACCATGGAATCACAGAATAGTTTTGATTGGAAAAGATCCCTAAGATCATTGAGCCCAACCATCAACCCAACAGCCAAAGTGCCATGGCCACACCTTTCTTGCACACCTCCAGGGATGGGGACTCCACCACCTCCCTGGGCACAGCAAACAACTTTCTCCTCATCTTCATGTGCAGCCTTCTGGGTTCCAGTTTGTTCCTATTGCCCCTTGTCCTGTCACTGGCACCACTGACAAGAGACTTGTCTCATCCTCTTGCCCCCCACAGGTCCTTTAGCTCTTGCTGAGCATTGCTCAGATCCCCTCTGGGGCTGCTCTTCTGCAGGCTCCACAGCCCCAAGGCTCTCAGCCTTTCCTCCTCACAAAGATGCTCCAGGCCCCTCAGCAGCTTTGCAGCCTCCTCTGCACTCTCTTTGTAGCTCCCTGTCACTCTTGAACTGGAAGCTGTTTAGCTGTGTCTCAGCCTTTCCTCATCAGACAGATTCTCCAGTCCCTTAATCATCCTCATAGTGTCTGTTGGGCACTCTCTGGTATACCTCTGTATCTCTGTCCCTTTTGAACTTGGAAGCCCAGAACTGGACACAACCCTGGACCACACTGCCCAGAGAGGTTGTGGTGTCCCCATTGTCTGGAGAGATTCCAAACCCACCTGGACATTGTGGTGCTGGGCAAACTGTTGTGGGTGACCCTCAGTGATCTCCAGAGGTATCTTCCAACTGCTACCTTGCTGGGATTCTGTGGGGTTCTGTCCCTTCCAACTTGAGAGATTTTCTGTGGCTCTGAGGATACTGAACAGAAGAGAACATTATCATACAATCATTTGTGTTGGAAAAGCCCTCTAATATCATCACATCCAACCATCAACCCAACCCCACCATGGCCATCAAACCTTGTCCCAGAGTGCCATGGCCACAGGTTTTTTGAACCCCTCCAGGGATGGGGACTTCACCACCTCCCTGCGCAGCTTACTCCAGTGCCCTGGTGACTGCGTCTCCAACTTGCCCTACCTACTGTCATCCATCTTTTAGGGCGAAAAGAGCCATTTCACCAAAAACCATGCCCTGTTTGCCTGGCTTCTTAAACATTTCCCAGCTAACAGAGTGTTTGCAAGAGAAAGGCTCAACATGAGCCTCTCCGGGTCTCCTCTGTGTGCTCCTGCAGAATGTACCACGATGGGGGTCGCGGTCCCCAGCATCAGCGTGGCTCAGGCAAATAAATTGTAATGACTGCAAAGATGCAGAGACTTCCTTAGCACTCAGAGATATCCAGAGAAAATTAAAGGAAAACATTTTGCTAGTCTGAGCCCAGGGAGGACAACCAGCCCACGAGGCCAGCCGCGCTCAGCTCTCTCCACTGCAAATATTGGAAGGGATTTGGAACAAAGATAGTCATTAAACAGTGGGCTTTAAAAACCCTCTGCACTTAAACCACAGGTTGGCCTCCTTGTCCTGAAGAGTCTTTTTTTTTTCTTCTTCTTTTTTTTCCCTTTTTTTTTCCCTTTCCCCAGTGCAGAGGAAACCTGCAGCCATTTAACTCTCTCTTGAATTCATCTTCCCAAACTTCAAAGCGATGCTGATCATCCACACATGCACCTGAAGGGGTTTCAGGAGAGCTTTTGATACCTTTAATTCAAAGAATCAGGGAATGGGATGGGTTGGAAAAGACCTCTAAGATCGTGGAGCCCAGCCATCAACCCAACACCACCATGGGCATGAAACCATGTCCCAAATTGCCATGGCCACAGGTTTCTAGAGCACCCCCAGGGATGGTGACTCCACCACCTAATCAGCCTGAGTGTGGAGCTGCAGAGAAGCCTCCTGGTCTGAAATGTTTCCCTGAGGTTGTTTACTGGTAGCCTGGGCTGGAATCTCCATGTCTAATTGACTGGTAACTGTGTGCAGCATCAGCCTGGTTATATTTGGAGTTATCAGTGCTGGGGCTGCTGTGGTGAGCAGAGGACGCATCAAGTCCAACTATTAACCAAACACACCCATGGCCATTAAACCACGTCTCCAAGTGCCATGGCCACAGCTTTCTTAAACACTTCCAGGGATGGTAACCCAACATCTCCGTGGACAGCCTGTTCCAGTGCCTGACCACTCTTGCAGCAAAGAAATTGTTCCTAATCTGCCCAAACCACATTTCTTGTACCTCTCCAAGAGATGTCCAGGTCCAGAGAAGGGCAATCAAGCTGGGGAGGGGTCTGGAGCGCAAGCCCTATGGGGAGAGGCTGAGGGAGCTGGGGTTCAGGGGAGACCTTCTTGCTCTCTACAACTCCCTGAAGGGAGGTTGTAGCCAGGTAGGCCTTGGTCTCTTCTCCCAGGCAACCCAGAACAAGAGGACACAGTCTCAGGCTGTGCCAGGAGAGGTTTAGGCTGGATGTTAGGAAGAAGTTCTTCATAGAGAGAGTAATTTGCCATTGGGATGTGCTGCCCATGGAGGTGGTGGAGTCACCATCACTGGAGGTGTTTAGGAAGAGACTGGATGGGGTGCTTGGTGCCATGGTTTAGTTGATGAGATGGTGCTGGGTGATAGGTTGGACTGGATGGTCTCAAAGGACTTTTCCAACCTGGTTAATTCTGTTCTGTTCCATTCCATTCCATTCCATTCCATTCCATTCCATTCCATTCCATTCTATTCTATTCTATTCTATTCTATTCTATTCTATTCTATTCTATTCTATTCTATTCTATTCTATTCTATTCTATTCTATTCCATTCCATTCCATTCCATTCCATTCCATTCCATATTCCATTCTATTCCATATTCCATTCCATTCCATTCCATTCTCCATTCTATTCTATTCTATTCTGTTCTATTCTATTCCATTCCATTCCATTCCATTCCATTCCATTCCATTCCATTCCATTCCATTCCATATTCCATTCCATTCCATATTCCATTCTATTCCATATTCCATTCCATTCCATTCCATTCCATTCTATATTCTATTCTATTCCATTCCATTCTATTCTATTCTATTCTATTCCATTCCATTCCATTCCATTCCATTCCATTCCATTCTCTTTGAGTCGGTTCGGTTCTGGTTCTGGTTCTGGTTCTGTTTTTTTTTCCCAAGCGTGGCCTCTCCAGTACCAAGCAACACCAAGGGTGTCTGAGCTCTCCTCACCAGGACCCCCAAGACACCCACAGTCACTTTTGGAGCAGGCAGAACCCAGCACACTGGGGCTGCTGGGGGCAGGGTTGGGGGTGGGGTGGAGAAGAGCTTCATTACATCCAAGCCCTCTCTGGTATTTATCATGTGCTGAGAGTATTTGCAAAATGCTCCAACCTTGCATATAATGCCTAATGCTATTAAGTGGAATATCTGAAGTACTCAAACTAATTATGCCTATTTTGTAAGATTAATTATAATTAATAATTTAACATATTTTATCATGGAAGTCAGTATCCGTTCTGATCTTTAACTTTAGAGAGCACACTGTATACGTACCACATAATTAGGGCTTATGCATCACATAATTAGGGCTAAATACTAGGAAATCAGACTAATTAGACCAAATCAAACTGAATTATTTAAGCTTTTTTTTTTAATTTTATTTTATATTTTGTTCTTTTTTGTTTTTTTTTTTACTTCTAATTTTTTTTTTCCCCTCTCTTTAATTTTAGATGTAGGAGGGTTAGCAATTAAAGCTCGGTTTCATTTGCTTGCCTTCAGCCCCCCAACCCCTCCCCCACCCCCCCCAACCTTGTAATGAAGCATTAGGGAAGGGTTTGTCACAGAAGCACAGGGTGGGGATTGTTCAGTCAGCCAGAGAAGAAGGCAGGAAGTGAGGAATCTTGGGGTTTAGGAGGAGCTGAGCCAGGAGAACATGGAATGGAATGGAATGGAATGGAATGGAATGGAATGGAATGGAATGGAATGGAATGGAATGGAATGGAATGGAATGAGTGGAGTGGAGTGGAATGGAATGGAATATCACGGAATATCATAGACTAGAATAGAATGGAATAGAATAGAGTGGAATGGAATGGAATGGAATGAGTGGAGTGGAATGGAATGGAATGGAATGGAATGGAATGGAATGGAATGGAATGGAATGGAATGATCATAGAATATCATAGAATGGAATAGAATAGAATGGAATGGAATGGAATGGAATGGAATGGAATGGAATGGAATAGCATAGAATATCATAGAATAGAATAGAATAGAATAGAATAGAATAGAATAGAATAGAATAGAATAGAATAGAACAGAACAGAACAGAATTAACCAGGTTGGAAAAGACCTTTGAGATCACCAAGTCCAACCTATCACCCAACACCATCTCATCAACTAAACCATGGCATCAAGTGCCTCAGCCAGGCTCTTCCTAAACACCTCCAGTGATGGTGACTCCACCACCTCCCTGGGCAGCACATCCCAATGGACAATCTCTCTCTCTACGAAGAATTTCTTCCTAACCTCTAGCCTAAACTTCTCCTGGCACAGCCTGAGACTGTGTCCTCTTGTTCTGGGTTGCCTGGGAGAAGAGACCAACCCCCACCTGGCTACAGCCTCCCTTCAGGGAGTTGCAGAGAGCAAGGAGGTCTTCCTTGAGCCTCCTCTTCTCCAGGCTAAGCAACCCCAGCTCCCTCAGCCTCTCCTCATAGGGCTGTGCTCCAACCCCCACACACCCTCAAGGCTTTTTCCAGCAGCAGTGTCATTATTAGGGAATTTGTTAGTGCCAGCCCAGGGCTGGGAATTAGAATAGAATAGAATAGAATGGAATAGCATAGCATAGCATAGGATAGAATAGAATAGAATAGGATAGGATAGGATAGGATAGGATAGGATAGGATAGGATAGGATAGGATAGGATAGAATAGAATAGAATAGGATAGGATAGGATGGAATGGAATGGAATGGAATGGAATGGAATGGAATAGAATAGAATAGAATAGAATAGAATAGAATAGAATAGAATAGAATAGAATAGAATAGAATAGAATTAACCAGGTTGGAAAAGTTCTTTGAGATGACTCAGCCTGGAGAAGTGAAGCCTGAGAGGAGTTCTTCTCAATGCTCAGAAAGAGCTGAAGTTTGGGAAGCAAGAGGATGGGTCCAGAGTCTACTCCTAAGCTTGTGAAGAGCTTGTTTGCTAGAAATGTTGTGAATTAAGAAGAATGTGGCCAGCAGCTTGAGGGAGGTTCTCCTCCCCATCTGCTCTGCCCTACTGAGTTCACAGCTGGAGTCCTGGGTCCAGTTCTGGGCTCCCCAGTTCAAGAGAGGCAATGAACTACCAGAGAGATTTCAGCAAAGGCACCAGAGAAGCAGAGAGTCCTGGAGCACGTCTGTGAGGAGGAAAGGCTGAGAGCCTTGGGGCTGTTGAGCCTGGAGAAAAGCAGCCCCAGAGAGAATTTTCTCAATGCTCAGCAAGGGCTAAAAGGCCTGTGGGGGGCAAGAGGATGGGGGCAGAGTATTGTCAGTGGTGGCCAGGGACAGGACAAGGGACTAGAGGCACAAGCTGGAGTCAAGAGGTTCGATCTGAAGAGAAGGAGAAAGTTATTTGGTGCGAGGGTGCTGGAGGCCTGGAGCAGGCTGCCCAGAGAGGTTGTGGAGTCTCCTTCTCTGGAGAGCTTCCAACCCCAGCTGGCCATTGTGATGCTGGGAAAGCTGCTGTGGGTGCCCCTGGTGCAGCAATGGGACTGGAAAGGATGATCTCCAGAGGTCAATTCCAGACTCCACTATGGTTTGATTCTGCAGTCTGGAGCTGGTAGAAGTTATTGGAGAAGATAACCTTTGAGGGTCCCTTCCAAGCAGACAGAATCTGTGAATTCTGTACCTTGTGACAGCATTTTGCCCACAGCAGGGTTGGCATCAGGGCAAGCTGCTGGGGTTTGGAGCACAAGCCCTACGAGGAGAGGCTGAGGGAGCTGGGGTTGCTTAGCCTGGAGAAGAGGAAGCTCAGGGGAGACCTTCTTGCTGTCTACAACTCCCTGAGGTTGTAGCCAGGTGGGGGTTGTTCTCTTCTCTCAGGCAACCTGTGACAGAACAAGAGGACACAGTCTCAAGCTGTGCCAGGGGAGGTTTAGGCTGGAGGTTAGGAAGAAGTTCTTCCCAGCAAGAGAGATTGGACATTGGGATGTGCTGCCCAGGAAGGTGGTGGAGTCCCCATCCCTGGAGGTGTTTAGGAAGAGCCTGGATGGGGTGCTCGGTGCCATGGTTTAGTTGATGAGATGGTGCTGGGTGATAGGTTGGACTTGGTGATCTCAAAGGTCTTTTCCAACCTGCTTAATTCTATTCTATTCTATTCTATTCTATTCTATTCTATTCTATTCTATTCTATTCTATTCTATTCTATTCTATTCTATTCTATTCTATTCTATTCTATTCTATTCTATTCCATTCTATTCCATTCCACTCCATTCCATTCCATTCCACCTACACCCCAGCCCCCAAGCCCATGCACAAGGCAGCACCCAGGATCTCGCCCCACGCGCTCGGAGCCGCACCCGCTCTCCCGAATAATCAACATTTAAAGATTAACACACCTCTGGTGTGAGCAACTGAAAATATTTCTTCTATCAAGGTAAATGTTAAGGGAATCCATAGGAGATCAAAGGGGCCATGAAATTGAAAACAAGCAGATGCCAAGGAGCTGGGGTCCCTCCTCACGAGTGGCATCGGCTGCTGCCGCCTGAGCCGGCGCTCAGCCGAGTCAATAAAAGGAATCCCACGGACTTCAAGGGGCTTAGAGGGAGCCCACGGTTCTGTCGTGGTTTGGTTTGAAAAATCAGTGTTCCTCTTGTTTAAAGTGCTTAGGATGAGATTTGCACACTTTGGTTTTATTCTTTTTTTTCCCCCTTTTTCCCAACACTGCCTCCTGAATCAAAAGAAGTTGGGCTTGGGCTGGTTTCTTCTTTATGTTTGAAGCATAGAAATAGAAGCCAGGAATGTGGATGGGCAGCAGAGCTGAAGGAGCAAGTAGCTCCCACATTGATGTCCTGGAGTGAGCCAGAGCTGTACCAGTTCTGGTCAGGGTTGAGACTTCCCAGCTCAGGCTCAGCTCAGTGAGGCACTTGATGAAGTTCAGGGCAGGGTGGCACAGCCAGGGGCTGCTTCTAGCAGGGAGAAGCTGATGGGAGAGGTCCTGCCAAGGGCTGCCTGCAGAAAGGCTCCGCCTCAGACTTGCTCCTCTGCACACCAAGGGCACTGCCACAGCTTGTGCCACAGCTTGGGAGGCAGCAAGGCAGAGGTGGCAGCTGTGGGGAGGAGCAGCCAGGACAGGGGACCCTCAAGTGCACAAAGGATTGCAGCCCATGGAGGGCATCTTCAGGAGCAAGCTGAGGGATGCCCAGGGTCAAGCCCCTTCTTCCCTGGCTGATGTCCCAGCAGGACTCTGCCCCTTCTGCCTTCCATCCCCATCCCTCTGTTCCTGAATCCACTTCCAGAATCCAGCTCCTGAATGTGTTTCCCATCTGCTGCTGAGATCAGTCTGGGACTTACCCAGTGCCTGCCCCCAGCATCAGCGGTGCCAATGGTGCCATCATTGCCATCAGGGGCTGGGTTCCCTGTTGGTTTGTGTCTCTGTCTCTCTTCCATGGCATTGTTCTTCTTTCCACCCCAGATGGTTGAGTTTCTTTTCCAGCCCATTAGCCTCTCTCCCTTCTTCCTCTTCTCTTCCCTTTGGGAAGGCAGAGGGCATCATGGAGAGCCTCTGGCACTGCTGTGGTAGCCAGCCCTTTTCTGACCTTTGCCAAACATCAAATCAACAAGTGTCCTCAAACATAAGACCAAGGGGAAATTGCTACCAAAGCCACACAAGGAGATTAATTTATTTTGGGCAAGCAGCAAGGAAAGCATTATAGAAGGACCATAGAGATGTGGTCCAACCTATCCACTGAATCATCTTCAGCAGCATTCTGGAGGCAGATCCCACTCTGTTCACGTATCTGACATGCTCAAGGTCTCTCTGCAGCTAATAATCATGATTCCCATACTCATAGTTTTTATGAGCACAGGGGCAGAGCTAGGTTCAGGGGTTTGGGGGCTGGTGGGCCCTGCTGAGCTTCATTTTACCATTGCTTTGCATCTTTCTGGCCTTTAAGGTGCTTCTAAAAGAGTTTGGTTGTTTCCTTTTCATCTGACCTTACTTTATCCAAGTAAGAGAAAGGAGGTTGAGGAGAGACCTTATTGCTGTCTACAACTACCTGAAAGGAGGCTGCAGCCAGGTGGGGGTTGGTCTCTTCTGCCAGGCAAGCAGCACCAGAAGAAGAGGACACAGTCTCAAGCTGTGCCAGGGGAAGTTTATGTTTGAAGTGAGGAGAAAGTTCTTCCCAGCAAGAGAGATTGGCCATTGGAATGTGCTGCCCATGAAGGTGGTGGAGTCACTGTCCATGGAGGTGTTCAAAAAGGCTTGGAGAGAAGAGCGGAGAAGAGTGGGGAAGAGAGGGGAAGAGAGGAGAAGAGAGGGGAAGAGAGGAGAAGAGAGGGGAAGAGAAGAGAAGAGAGGGGAAGAGAAGAAAAGAGAGGGGAAGAAAGGGGAAGAGAAGAGAGGGGAAGAGAGGGGAAGAGAGGGGAAGAGAGGGGAAGAGAGAAGAAGAGAAGAGAAGGGAAGAGAGGGGAATTGAAGAGAAGAGAGGGGAAAAGAGGGGAAGAGCGGGGAAGAGAGGGGGAGAGAGGGGGAGAGAGGGGAAGAGAGGGGAAGAGAAGAGAGGGGAAGAGCGGGGAAGAGAGGGGGAGAGAGGGGGAGAGAGGGGAAGAGAGGGGAAGAGAAGAGAAGAGAAGAGAGGAGAAAAGAGGGGAAGAGAGGAGAGGGGAGGAGAGGAGAGGAGAGGAGAGGGGAGGAGAGGAGAGGGGAGGAGAGGAGAGGGGAGGGGAGGGGAGGGGAGGGGAGGGGAGGGGAGGGGAGGGGAGGGGAGGGGAGGGGAGGGGAGGGGAGGGGAGGGGAGGGGAGGGGAGGGGAGGGGAGGGGAGGGGAGGGGAGGGGAGAAACAAACAATGAATGGAGATTGATTTCATGGGGTTTGGTTCCTCCTGTAGCCCTGCAGACAATACCTGCAGTCTGCAACTCAGGAAATTCAGCTGCTTTTGGCGGGGTGGGGGTGGGGGTGGTGTTGCTTGTTTTTAGGTGGTGTGGGGTTTTTAATTGTTGTTGTTGGAGTTTTTTGTGTTTGTTTGGGTTTGATTTTTTGTTTCCTACCACAACATTCTCTAAATCATTACTTTATTTGTAATTTATTGTACATTTCCAACTGGCCTGCAGACATCCTCACACAGGATCAGCCACGCAGAAGTTGTTTTAAAAGTCAATTTTCATTTACTCATGTGGAAGGAAGAAGGATTCCCCCCACCCCCCCCCCATGTTTGCTTTTTGTTGTTTGGTGTTTTTTTTTTTTCTAATCACTTTAATATTCACTTGGAGCTGAGACAGAGCCAGGCAAAAATGCACAATTTCAGCTTAAAAGAAGAATGGTTAACCGAGATTGAACATGTGGGAAAAGGAGGCTGTCACTGAAACTGTAACATATCCTGGTCTGAGCTAGAGCAGAACCAGTTCTGGTCAGGGCTAGGACTTTTCAGCCTCCCTTCAGGTAGTTGTAGAGAGCAATAAGGTCTCCCCTGAGCCTCCTCTTCTCCAGGGAGGTTGTAGCCAGGTGGGGGTTGGTCTCTTCTCCCAGGCAAGCAGCACCAGAACAAGAGGACACAGTCTCAAGCTGCGCCAGGGCAAGTTTAGGCTGGAAGTGAGGAAGAAATTCTTCATACAGGGAATGATTGGCCATTGGAATGTGCTGCCCAGGGAAGTGGTGGAGTCACCATCTCTGGAGGTATTTAGGAAGAGACTGGATGGGGTGCTTGGTGCCATGGTTTAGTTGATTAGATGGTGTTGGGTGATTGGTTGGACACGATGATCTCAAAGGTCCCTTTCAACCTATTCTATTCTATTCTATTCTATTCTATTCTATTCTATTCTATTCTATTCTATTCTATTTTGTTTTATTCTATTCCATTCCATTCCATTCCATTCCATTCCATTCCATTCCATTCCATTCCATTCCATTCCATTCCATTCCATTCCATATAGGCCTGGGGGTTTATACATATATATATATACACCCACAAATCTGGATTGCAGTTCCCCTCAGAAAGCACATATTCAGGTATAATATACACCAAAATAATAATAATAATAATAATAATAATAATAATAATAATAATAATAATAATGATGATGATGATGTTGATGATGATGACAACAAAAGGAAACAAAATGTCCTTCAGCTAAAACAACCATCCAGCGAGGGATCCGTTCGGGGAACTCCCGCTCGAAATTATCTCAGTCTTCCACTGTTCCTCAATAATCTCATCAGGTGGCCTGGAAATGCAGGTGGCCAACCATTTTATCAGCTCACACATTGGAGCCAGTAGAAATACAATTAGAACAAAATTAAATTAAGGACACTTCAATGGGGGCGGCGAGTGGAGCGCCGCCGTCCTTATCGTGGTGCCAGTCTCTCTCTCTCTCTCCTTCTATTTTTTTGCCTCCCCCAGCAAATTATCAAAGGGCTGTCGAAATGGGCCAGGTTTTGGCTGCTGACTGATAGCTGAAGCCCAGATAATTAAGTTGTTAACCATGCACTTCAGTGGTCAACACGGTTATGTATCTTTGTCTTCTCCCTGCCCCTCCTCCTTGTTTCCACGGATCTCAGGGGAAGCAGATGAATGGCACTTGACACTACCCACCTACACGGCGGCTGATTAGAGCCAGGCCTGTTCCACAGGTACACTCAATTATGGGCTCTGCTCAGATTCAAGCCTTTCTCCAGGCTGGCAGCTCTTGGGAAGTGTTTATTTGCTGCACTTTTGTTGCTGAGGGAAATCGCAGCGAAGCCTCCTGAAAACGTCCGACACTTCGATCACCCCAAAGCCCTGCAGGAAAAGTGGCTGGGAAGAGATTGACTTCATTAGGGAACAGATTGGCTTCAATAGGGAAGAGATTGACTTCATTAAGGAACAGAAGAAGAAGAATCTTCTCTCCTTGTAGAATTGTTTGGGTTGAACTCTAAGAAACTACTCCAACCACCAACCCAACCCCACCATGGCCACTAAACCATGTCCCAAAGTGCCATGGCCACAAGTCTTTGGAAGAGACCTCTAAGGTCATTGAGTCCAAGCATCAACAGTCCAAAACACCTCACTGAATGCCATGCCACAATCCTATCATAGAACCATAGAATTGTTTGGGTTGATACAAGCCCTTTAAGGTCATTGAGTCCAACCATCCACCCAACAACACCATGGCCACGAAATCATGTCCCAAAGTGCCATGGCCACATGTCTCTTGTTTCTCTTGGAAGACACCTCTAAGGTCATTGTGTCCAACCATCAACAGTCCAAAACACCTCACTGAATGCCATGCCACAATCCTATCATAGAACCATAGAATTGTTTGGGTTGATACAAGCCCTTTAAGGTCATTGAGTCCAACCATCCACCCAACAACACCATGGCCACGAAATCATGTCCCAAAGTGCCATGGCCACATGTCTCTTGTTTCTCTTGGAAGACACCTCTAAGGTCATTGAGTCCAACCATCAACAGTCCAAAACACCTCACTGAATGCAATGCCATGAGAAAATCCTTTCATAGAATCATAGAATTGTTTGGGTTGGTACAAGCCCTCTAAGGTCATTGAGTCCAACCATCCACCCAACCCCACCATGGCCCCTAAACCACGTCCCAAAGTGCCACGGCCACAGGTTTCTTGAACACCTGCAAGGATGGTGACTCCACCACCACCTTGGGCAGCCTGCTCCAATTCTTGACCACTCTCGCAGCAAAGGAATTTTTCCTCACACCCAACCTAAACCTCCCCTGGTGTAATTCCAGGCCAAGCTCCCTTCACCCCGTTTCAAACACCGGCGTTCACCAGGCTGGTTGCTGCTTTTTCCCCCCACTGTAAACACGTGGAGATTTTACAGAGAGACTTAACCAAGCAGCTTGTGTTACCTGTGGCCATTAGAGTGATTATTAGGGAGGCAAGAGCCAGCTTAATGACACAAAATAGACCTTTTTATAAAGTAGTTGCAGTCATTTCTTTTCCCATTTAACCTGCCTCTGCGCTGAGCATCGGCACGGCCGCAGCGCGACGGCCAAGTACCTAATGGAGTTCCACTTCATCGCTCCAAAATGATTACAAACTAAATATCCTTGGTTTAAAAGAAGAATACCTGGGGTTTTTCCTCATTTGCACAGGAAAGGCTAACACACACAATGCTGCTGGGTTCACAATGTGTCATCAATATTTTTTGACATCCTAACTCAGCTGCTAAGATTTTTATTGTTCGTTGGGTTTGGGGTTTTTTTTTTTCCCCTCCCCCTTTGCTTCCTCCCACCGTGGATAATTTGAGGGGGGAAGAGGGGGGGAACATAAAATAACAATTCCACCCCGCTCTCCATTTTTATTCAGTAATTCAATAAGGTCTAGTGGCCTCCTTTTAAACTTCTGAGCACAGGAAATCTTTCAAAAGGCAAAGGAAGCTCCTCGGCTTGAGGGAGGGCGGGGGAAAAATGACTTTTTCCCTGGAGAGCTTTCCAGGAGAGCAAAAACACACACGTCCATATAGGCTAGGCAAGCAGGATTAAAGAAAATCCTCTCCACACTGCATTTTACTGCTTCTCCTTCTACGTGATCAGACTGAGCCACCTTTCCTAACAAATATCTAATTATTGGCATATAAATGTAGCACCCAGCTACGCCTTGAGGACCGGTCCTCTCTTCATTTCCTTTACTTGCTTCATATGGAAAGTTGGGGGCTTTTGCCTGCCAGTGTTGTTTTGTAGAGTTGAATTTTATTTGTTCCTCAAAATGTTATCTTTCACATGCCTTAGACCTTCCCTTCCCTTCCCTTCCCTTCCCTTCCCTTCCCTTCCCTTCCCTTCCCTTCCCTTCCCTTCTCTTCCCTTCCCTTCCCTTCCCTTCCCTTCCCTTCCCTTCCCTTCCCTTCCCTTCCCTTCCCTTCCCTTCCCTTCCCTTCCCTTCCCTTCCCTTCCCTTCCCTTCCCTTCCCTTCCCTTCCCTTCCCTTCCCTTCCCTTCCCTTCCCTTCCCTTCCCTTCCCTTCCCTTCCCTTCCCTTCCCTCCCCTCCCCTCCCCTCCCCTTCCCTCCCCTTCCCTCCCCTCCCCTTCCCTCCCCTCCCCTCCCCTCCTCTCCCCTCCTCTCCCCTCCCCGAACCTCTCCGAACCTCTCCGAACCTCTCCTCTCCGAACCTCTCTTCTTTTTTTTTTTTTTCTTTTCTCTTCCTTTCTTTCAGCTACTCAGCTGACTTAGAAGCATAGAATCATGGAATTGTAAGGGTTGGAAGGGACATCAAGGCTCAGCTAGTTCCAACCCCCCTGCCATGACCAGGGACACCTCACACTACAGCAGGTTGCTCACAGCCACATCCAGCCTGGCTGCAAACACCTCCAGGCATGGGGCTTCCACCACCTCCCTGGGCAGCCTGTGCCAGGCTCTCACCACCCTCACTCGAAAACATTCCTTGATTACATCATTACATCAATCTTCCCTTTATGCAAGCAAAGACCTGAAGCTCCTGAGAGCCACTACTTTCCCCAGGAGAAACAGAGACCTTCAGTCAGTGAACTTTGTTATGTGCTAAACTTGTTAGAGAAATAACTGTGGACGAAGGCATTCAGAAGTAATGAATTCATGCTGGAGAATGCAGAGGTGATGACTGACCTCAGAGATTCATTTCAGTACCTGAAGGGGACCTACAGGATGAGGGAAAGTTCTTTGGTATGAGGGTGCTGGAGCCCTGGAGCAGGCTGCCCAGAGAGGTTGTGGAGTCTCCTTCTCTGGAGAGCTTCCAAAGCCAGCTGGCCACTGTGCTGCTAGGCAAGCTGCTGTGGGTGTCCCTCCTTTAGCAGGGGGGTTGGACTGGATGATCTCCAGAGGTCCCTTCCAACCCTCACCATGCTAGAATTCTGGGAATGTTTTCTCAGCAGTCACAGTTTATACAAAACTGCTCCCAGAAACCACTGCTCCCAAAAGCCACCAATGTTTATCAAGGAAGTCTTGTCCTGAGGAAAAATCTCTTTAAATGTTTAGTTCAGGGGGATTGGACAAGATGACCTTTGAGCATCTGTAGCATCATGTGGAGCCAGACCACTGATATGGGTCGATATTTAGGTTTTCACTCCACAAGCAGCATGCATTTTACATACAACTTGCACAACAAAAAGTTGCTTCATCAAGCTGAACTTTTAAAGTGATGAGAGAAAGGACAGTGCAGGGGAATTTTTGAGGGTTTGTTCTTTTTTTTCCTGGGCTGTGTGAAATGATTCAGGACAGCAAGGGACCTTTCAGGGTGATCTGTGAATCTGTAGCATCATAGAAACATAGAATCAATAAGGTTGGAAAAGACCTCAGAGATCATCAAGTCCAACCTGTCACCCAACACCTCATGACTACTAAGCCATGGCTTCAAGTGCCACATCCAATCCCTTCTTGAACACCTCCAGGGATGGTGACTCCACCACAGCCCTGGGCAGCACATCCCAATGGCCAGTCTCTCTTGCTGGGAAGAACTTTCTCCTCACCTCCAGCCTAAACCTCCCCTGGCACAGCTTGAGACTGTGTCCTCTTGTTCGGGTGCTGGTTGTCTGGGGGAAGAGACCAACCCCCACCTGGCTACAACCTCCCTTCAGGGAGTTGGAGAGAACAAGAAGGTCTCCCCTGAGCCTCCTCTTCTCCAGGCTAAGCAACCCCAGCTCCCTCAGCCTCTCCTCACAGGGCTGTGCTTGAGACCTCTCCCCAGCCTCGTTGCCCTTCTCTGGCCATGTTCAAGAGTCTCAAAGTCCTTCTTAAACTGAGGGGCCCAGAACTGGACACAGGACTCAAGATGTGGCCTAAGCAGTGCTGAGTACAGGGCAGGATGACTTCCCTGCTCCTCCTGGCTACACTGGTCCTGATGCAGGCCAGGATGCCATTGGCCCTCTTGGCCACCTGGGCACACTGCTGGCTCATGTTCAGCCCACTCTCAACCAGTACCCCCAGGTCCCTTTCTGCCTGGCTGCCCTCCAGCCACTCACGTGGAGCCAGACCACCGACATGGGTTAATACTTGGGGTTTGACTCCACAAGCAGCATGCATTCTACGTACAACTTGCACCACAAGAAGTTGCTTCCTCAAGCTGAACTAGACTGGACAATGCAGGGGAGTTTCTGAGGATTTGTTCTTTTTCTTCTTGAGAAGAATGCCTCTGCTGTGAAACCTGGAAGAAGAGCCCTCTCTTTTCTTACTTTTTTTGGTTCTTTTTTCCTTTCCCCCCCCCCCCGCCTTCCTGTGTGCTGTGTGAAATGATTCAGGATTTTATGGGTCTTAAGATGCTGCACTTACAGCAGGATAAAAAATGTTATCCTGTGGTATTCCAAGCATTAACTGAGAAGAGCTAAAAATAAGCAAAACCAACCGGGGAGACCCATCAGCCTGATCACCTGGTGCCTGATTGGATCATCCCAAAAAGAAAACAAGCAGCAGAAGCAGAAAGTGGGGAAACCCCTGGCTCGGCGGCGGCAGTTAATTTCCTACCACCACCGCTAATGAAGAGAATTATGGCTGCGCAAGAGCAATCTTGTGGTCTCTGCTCTATCACTACAGAGGGCAGCAACAGACAACAGAGCTCTTTAGCATGACAGAGGGAATGCTTAACATTCCCAGTAAACAAGGCAGCTGGGAGAGGCTGGTCCCGCTGCCAGCATCCCTGGATCTTGGCTGGAGCGCAGTCAAAGGGTTTTATTACTCCTTAGCATGTCGACGGGCAGGTGGGTTTGGAGAGGCTTAGGGAAGCCTGGACTGCGGAACAAGGTGGTTCAGACATCATAATAATTATTTTCTGCCTTCTGTCAGTTTATCAAACCCAGATATTAGAACCAAGCAGCAAGCACGAGTCATAATAAAAGAGCTGCACTGTACAGTGCTGAGGTAAATGCCTTCTGTGTTTTCTTTCCCACTTCACATTCAAAACCAGTTGTTGTTTTGTTTTCTGCACAAACCAGCTGTTTTGTTTTCTGCTCAAACCAGCTGTTTGGCTCCCTTTTCAAAGCAGCTGGTTTGTTTCCTGTTCAAACCAGTTGCTTGGTTTTCTGCTAAAACCAGTTGCTTGGGTTTCTGTTCAAGCCAGTGGCTTTGCTTTCTGTCACATCTCATGGTAGGTGAAGGAGCATAAAGCCAAGCAGCTGGGATGTGCATCTTCCACAGCCTGGATATCGTGTGTGGTGAAGAAGTTTAACATTAAGGCATAAAAGTTTGACTCAAAGGACAGTTGCTAGGTTGAAGATTTTGAAAAGAGTTTATAGAATCCTAGGGCAGTTTGGAAAGTAACTCAAAGATCATAGAATCATAGAATTAACCAGGTTGGAAAAGACCTCAGAGATGATGAAGTCCAACCTGTCACCCAACACCCCATGACTAGTGAACCATGGCTTCAAGTGCCATGTTCAATCCCTTCTTGAACACCTCCAGGGATGGTGACTCCACCACCTCCCTGGGCAGCACATCCCAATGGCCAATCTCTCTTGCTGGGAAGAACTTTCTCCTCACCTCCAGCCTAAACCTCCCCTGGTGCAGCTTGAGACCGTGTCCTCTTGTTCTGTCACACGTTGCCTGGGAGAAGAGACCAACCCCCACCTGGCTACAACCTCCCTTCAGGGAGCTGTAGACAGCAAGAAGGTCTCCCCTGAGCCTCCTCTTCTCCAGGCTAAACAACCCCAGCTCCCTCAGCCTCTCCTCATGGGGCTTGTGCTTGACACCTCTCCCCATCCTCGTTGCCCTTCTCTGGACATGTTCAAGTATCTCAATGTCTTTCTGAAACTGAGGTGCCTCGAACTGGACACAGGACTCAAGGTGTGGCCTAACCAGTGCTGAGCACAGGGCAGAATGACCTCCCTGCTCCTGCTGGCCACACTGTTCATGATGCAGGCCACGATGACACTGATCACTTAGTTCCAACCCCTCTGCCATAGGCAGGGACATCTTCCACTACACCTAGCTGCTCATGGCCCCATCCAACCTGGCCTTGATGACCTCCAGGGAGGTGGCATCCCCAACCTTCTTGGGCAACCTGTTCCAGCATTTCACCACCCTCACTATGGTTTTGTTTGGGTGGTCAAAAGGTGGTGGGGGGGGGGGTGGGGACAAGTTGCCTGGCTCGATTCTTCGCAGCGGTCACATCCCTCCCCCAGCTCCAGCAGCAGACGTGAAGGAGGGCAGCAAAGGTCTTGAGATCAAACAGGAAAGGAATGAGTGACAAGAGAGAAGGAGTTCAAAGGAAGGAAGGGAATAATTAGTTTCAGGGGGGGGAAAGAAAAAAAAAAAGGACTTAAAAAAAAAAAAAAGCCTGAAGAATTCATGATGTCATTAAAAAAAAGAGAGAGAGAGAGAAAAGAAAAAAGAGAGAGAGAGAAAAGAAAAAAGAGAGAGAGAGAAAAGAAAAAAAGAGAGAGAACAGAAAAAGAGAGAGAGAGAAAAGAAAAAAGAGAGAGAGAAAAGAAAAGAGAGAGAGAGAAAAAAAAGAAAAAAAAAGAGAGAGAGAAAAAGAAGGAAAAAAGGGAAAAGTAAAAATAAAAAAAGAGAGAGAGAAAGAAAAAAGCCCAAAGCAGAGCTCCTTAAATTGGATTAGAAAATAAAAATGACACGAGGACTGTAAATATTCACAGATCACATCATTGACGTGTAATGTGCCGTTAAATGATGTCAAATTAAAGGGGAAATTACATCTGTAAGAACTGGGGAGAATAAAGGGAAGACATTTTCAAGATGCAGAGCCCTCCAAGTGCAACCCTTCCCCCTTCCCCCCCACCACCCTCCCCCCCCATCCCCCCTGTCGTATATCAGGGCTGATCGTGGCATGGATGAGGAACTATCAGAAGAGAATAAAATAAAAGATGGGAAAGAAAACACAGGCTGAAAACATCTCAATTTCAAGAGGGCGGTGGAAGGTTGTTAAGTTCCCAGGCGGCTCTGCTTCTCCCCAGCGTGGCTTTGTCAAGGCTGCTCCCAGCCAAGGTGTTGTGCGAAGCCAGGAGCTCCCCTTGCTTCATAGAATCCTAGCATGCTGCAGGTTGGAAGGGATCTCGTCCAGTCCGATCGCCCTGCTGAAGCAGGGGCACCCACAGCAGCTGGCCCAGCATCACAATGGCCAGCTGGGGTTGGAAGCTCTCCAGAAAATGAGGCTCCACAACCTCTCTGGGCAGCCTGCTCCAGGCCTCCAGCACCTTCACACTCCATTAGAACTCCTCTCATCCTCCATTAGAACCTCCTGGCTTCAGGTTTGTGCCCACTGCCCCTTGTCCTGTTGCTGGCCAGCTCTGACAAAGAGTCTGCCCCCATCCTCCTGGCCCCCACAGGTCCTTTAGCTCTTGCTGAGCATTGAGAAGATCCCCTCTCACGCTGCTCAACATGCAGGCTCAACAGCCCCAGGTGTCTCAGCCTTCCCACCCTCACCCTGCCGGGGTTCTGGGATACATGCCTCATGCACACCACCCATGGCTCATGGACTCTCGACCAGAGGGAGATACAATCTCACCAACAACAGGCAGAAACGTTGCAGCAATTAGCTTACCTATATTTTGCCCTTTCAAGTGAGCCTGAAAAGAAAATCCTCCTAGCTTCTCCCCCTTCCCTCCACGTGCTATCTGAATCTTCTGCTCCAAAGATGGCATTTCAAACTCCCCCAAACACCTGCATAATAAAGGGTAGAAGATACTCTGCAGATAGATGTATGTACATATCTTTTCCTTCCCTCCTGGTCCTTTGCATCTCAAGACTCTGAGGTGTTAAAAACACATTGCACGTAACCAAGAGACTGGAGATTATCAGCATTATCTCAGCAGCTCTGCCTGCAGATAAGATGGGCTGATGCGCTTGCTGGGGTGATAACAGACACCAACTCCGCTCCTCAGCAGCACTGCCAAGCTGGGGATGGCCTTCCTGAGTCATCTGGACCTTTTCTGCAGGAGATTATTGTCCCCCTCTAATGTAAACCACCCCCGACGTGAGGCAGCGCACATTCACCTCCCTGATCGCTGAATCGTTGAGGTTGGAGAGGAATTCCAAGACCATCGAGTTCAAACCTTGGCTTTATACCACCATGGCCAGTAAGCCATGTCCCCACGTGCCATGGCCACATGTTTCATGAACACCTCCAGGGATGGTGACTCCACCACCTCCCTGGGCAGCCTGGTCCAATGCCTGACCACTCTTGCAGGAGAGAAATTGTTCCTAATATCCAACCTGAACTTCCCCTGGTGCAGCTTGTGACCATTTCCTCTTGTCTTGTCGTTAGTTTGGAGAAGAGGACATCACCAGACTCACTCTAAGCTCCTTTCAGGTGGCTGCAGAGAGCAATAAAGACCTCCTCTCAGCCTCCTCCTTTTCAGGCTGAACAATCCCAGTTCCCTCAGCTTCTCCTCATAAGGCATGCTCTCCAAACCCCTCACAGTATGATCATAGAATCATGAAAGTGTTGAGGCTGGTAGAGACTTTTCCAGGTAGGTAAGACCATTTTCAGTAGGTAAGACCATTTTGGATAGGTAAAGGGTATTTTAGGCAGGTTAGACCATTTCTGGGTAGCTCAAAGCCATTTTGGGCAGGTCAGACCATTCCTGGTAGGTAAAGCCAGTTTTGGGTAGATAAAAGCCATTTGGGGTGGGTAAAGCCTACTTTGGGTAGATAAAAACCATTTGGGGTGGGTAAAGCCTACTTTGGGTAGGAAAGCAAAGCCCAGGACACCTGAGGACAACCCAGGAACTCCAACCCTGCCTGCACACACCCTGGGGTGCTGGCAGTGCCTTTGTGCTGGTGCCTGGGGTAGAGAGAAGGGACATTTTCAAGCTGTAATTTGTATAACTCCAGCCTAAAGCTGTGAGTAATTTCCAAAGTGGAGTTGCCTGAGCCCTGGGAGCAAACAAAAGTATTCTGAGGTCTTCATTTGTGCAATGGCATTTCCACTCTGACTGGAGAAATCTGTTGGTTGCTCTGACATTGTCTCTAGAACAATTACAGAAATGAGATGATCATTGTCCTCTAGCTCAAAAGGATGTGGTGTTCAGAGTCCACTCCTCTGGTTTTTCACTGGCTTTGAACATAAGCACAAGCCCCAGAAGGGTTCCTCAAAACAAAGGCATTCATCAGGGAGAAATTTGCACCTGGAAATCTCTCTGACATAGAAGGAGGTCTGGAAGGGCTGAATATTTGTAGACTCATGGAATGGTAGGAGTTGTAAGGGACCTCTGGAGATCATCCGGTCCAACCCCCCTGCTTAAGCAGCATCACCTAGGGTAGATCACACAGGAACACATCCAAATGTGTCTTGAAAGACTTCAGAGAAGGAGACTCCACAACCTCTCTGAGCAGCCTGTTCCAGGGCTGAAGCAGCCTCACACCTTCAGATGGAGCCTCCTGGGTTCCTGTTTATGTACATTGCCCCTTGTCCTGTCACAGGACACCACTGGAAAGAGCCTGGCCCCTTCTTCTTGACACCCACCCTTCAGATATTTGTAAACATCAATAAGATCTCCTCTCAGTCATCTCTTCTCAAGGCTAAACAGCCCCAGGTCTCTTAGCCTTTCCTCATCAGACAGGTGTTCCAGTCCCTTCATCATCCTTTTAGCCTCCATTGGACATTCTTTAGTGTATCCCTGTCCCTCTTGGACTGAAGAGCCCAGAACTGGACACAACGTTCCAGACTTGGCCTCACCAGGGCAAGAAGAGAAGAGAAGAGCCTCCTTTGACCTGCTGGCCACACTCTTCTTTTTCACCCCAGGAGACCATTTGCCTTCTTTCCCAGGAGAGCACATTGCTGGCTCATGGATAACTTACTGTCCAGCAGCATTCCCAGGTCCTTCACTGTGCAGCTGCTGCCCAGCAAATCACCCCTCACCTGTACCGGTGTGGAGGTTTGTTCCTCTCCAGGTGCAGGACTCCACACTTGCCCTTGTTGAACTTCATTAAGTTCCCCTTTGCTCAGCTCTATATCATGTCCCCAGGAAATATAGAGCAGAGCTAAATAACTTGGGAAATCTGAGCCTTGGAATGGCTTTGCAGAGCCAATCAATTTAAATGCAATAAAGACGACGACAGACAATGAAGAGAAAGTTCAAGGACTTTTCACCTAGGGCTTTGTTACAGCTGTGAGTCAACCTGCTAAGGCTATAGAAGTCTGTAGCACAGAATCACAGAATGAGAGGAGTTGGAAGGGACCTCTAGAGATCATCTAATCCAACCACCCTGCTAAAGCAGGGTCACCTAGAAGCAGGTTGCACAGGATGGCCTCCAGGCATGTCTGGAATTTCTCTAGAGGTGGAGGCTCCACAACCTCTCTGGGTAGCCCACTCCAGTCTTCTAGCATCCTCAAAGTAAAGTTCCTCCTCATGTTTACATGGAACCTCTTACATCCTCTGGAAGTCAACTCTGGGGATCAGAACAACATATGGAAACAAAGGACACCTTTCATTTCAGGGGCAGTGCTTCAAAATTGAGCCAAAAACCCCAGAAAAGCAACTTGAATGGGAATGTATCAAAGAAAAGGACAAAGTTTCATCAGATGTTTTTGACAGGCAATGCTGTAAGTCATCTTTTCTTGGCTTCATGGAACAACAGGCGGGTGGTGGAGTAGCCATCCCTGGAGGTGTTCAAGAAACCTGTGGACATGGCACTTGGGGACATGGTTTAATGGCCATGGTGGTGCTGGGTTGATGGTTGGAGTCAATGATCTTAGAGGTCTTTTCCAACCCAAACAATTCATAGACTCATAGAACCAATAAGGTTGGAAAAGACCTCAAAGGTCATCAAGTCCAACCTGTCACCCAAGACCTCATGACTACTAGACCATGGCACCAAGTGCCATGACCAATCCCCTTTTGAACATCTCCAGGGATGGTGACTCCACCACCTCCCTGGGCAGCACATTCCAATGGCCAACAACTCTCTGTGAAGAACTTTCTCCTCACCTCCAGCCTAAACTTCCCCTGGTGCAGTTTGAGACTGTGTCCTCTTCTTCTGGTGCTGGTTGCCTGGGAGAAGAGACCAGCCCTCACTTGTCTACAACCTCCCTTCAGGTAGTTGTAGACAGCAATAAGGTCTCCTCTAAACTGTGACCAGCAGCTCTGGTCTGGTGACACCCCTGTGGTGGGTTCAAACTACCACACACCCCACCTGGAATGCTGCATCTAGTTCTGGTGTCACCAGCATAAGAGGGACATTGAACTGCTGGAGGAGGTCCGGAAGAGGGCCGCAAAGATGAAGAGAGGTCTGGATCACCTTCCCTATGGGGACAGGCTGAGAGTTTGGGCTGTTGAGTCTGGAGTAAAGAAGGCTCCAAGGAAACCTTATAGCAGCCTCTTACTACCTAAAGGGGTTACAGGAGAGCTAGGAAAAGACTTGAGAAGGACTTGGAGTGATAGGACAAGGGGGGAATGGACTGAAGATAGAAGAGGGGAGATTTATATTGGAGATCAGGAAGACATTCTTTCTAGTGAGGGTGGTGAGTCACTGGAACAGGTTGCCCAGGGAGATTGTGGATGCCTGTTCCCTGGAAGTGTTCAAGGCCAGGCTGGATAAGGCCTGAGCAACCTGGTCTAGTGGAAGGTGTCCCTGCCCATGGCAGGGGGTTTGTACCAAGATGAAGTTTAAGGTCCCTTTCAACTCAAACCATTCCATGATACAATACATTAGGAGAAATTTCTTCACTCAAAGGATTAGCAAAGACTGGAACAGGCTCCTCCAGGGAGGTAGATGAATCCCAATGCCTGGAGGTGTTTAAAAGCTGCAGAGATGTGATGCTGAGGGCCATAGCTTAGCACCAGACTTGGTGGAGCTAGATAGTGTTTGGATTTGATGATCTTGAAGGTCTTTTCCAACCAGATTGATTTTATGGGGACAGACTTCTTAGCAGGGCCTGTTGTGACAGGACAAAGGGTGATCTATGTAGAAATGGGTAGATTCAGGCTGGATGTTAGGAAGAAGCTCTTCACCATGAGGGTGGTGAGACACTGGCACAGGTTGCCCAGGGAGGTAAAAGAAGCCTCATCCCTGGAGGTATCATAGTATCAGTCAGAGTTGGAAGGGACCACAAGGATCATCTAGTTCCAACCCCCCTGCCATGGGCAGGGACACCTCACACTAGATCAGGCTGGCCAGAGCCTCATCCAGCCTGGTCCTAAACACCTCCAGGGATGGGGCCTCAACCACCTAGGTTTTTAAGGCCAGGCTGGATGTGGCTGTGAGTAACCTGCTGTAGTGTGAGGTGTCCCTGGCCATGGCAGGGGGGTTGGAACTGGCTGATCCTTGAGGTCCCTTCCAACCCTAACAATTCTATGATTCTATGATCTTCCGTACTAGAAGAGGGAGATTCAGACTGGAGAGAAGGAAGGAAGTTTTGCCACTGAGGGTGGTGGGACCCTGGCCCAGGTTGCCCAAAGAGGTTCTGTGATTCACTGATTCCTTTTTCACACATTTATGTCCCTACCTCTTGCTTATTCTTCACCACAACACAGGCAAACTGCTAGGACTGCCAGGCAAAGTTTAACAGCCGAGCTAATTTACAGCCACTAGTGGTGGAATCCATTAACTACTTCAGAAGTAAGTGGCAATTTGCACACATACACACACACCATCCCCCAGCCAGCATTTACTCTGAGGAGGTTGGTAGGACGAGGCAGAGCTCAGGCTTTCTATGGAAATGATGTTGTTTGCTGCCGTGGCTGCGAGCGGGGAGCCAGCCGCAGATTGCCATTGGGATTCAGCGCAAGATGAGGCTTGGAAGCGTGAGGTGGAAAAATTGCATCTCGTTTCTTCTTGCCAGGTGGTAAAAAGCTGGCTTCAAAGATTTAGCAAAGTCTCAGATTTCCTCCCCATTTTCAGCCTTTGGAAGAGAAAAGTGAACTTTGGTCTAGCTCCAGGAGTTTGCGGGAAGAGAAAAGAGGAGTTGCAGGATGAGCCCGGACAAAGACCTTAAGGTGAGTGTGCTTTGTGGTGACACAAGGAAGAAATCTTGGAGAGCAGTGTTTGGGTAAAGAAAAGCAAGGAACAATCAGCCTGCTTGGTGTGAAAGGAAAGACTGTAGGAACACACACACACAAAAGAGGCCATCATTATTTGGAAGCAAAGAGGAAAACTACGATAGTCTGAAAAGGCAGAGTGCTGTGCACAACTGAGGACTGAGGTTGTCAGGGAGAGAGCAGCCCTGGACCTTTTCATTTTACACAAGCTTCTTGTGATAGGATGAGGGCAAATGGATTGAAGCCTCAGAAGGAGAAATTTAGATTGGAGATTAGGAAGAAATTCTTTCCGGTGAGGGTGGTGAGACATCAGAACAGGTTGCCCAGGGAGATTGTGGGTCCCCAGAGGTGTTCATGTCCAGGTTGGATTAGGCCTTGAGCCAGCTGGTCTTGTGGAAAGTGTTCCTCCCCATGGCAGGACATTTGAACTAGGTGATCTTTGAGGTCCCTTCCAACCCAAACCATTCATAGATTCTGTGATTGTCCCTCACAGGCCCCTAGAATAGAATAGAATAGAATAGAATAGAATAGAATAGAATAGAATAGAATAGAATAGAATAGAATAGAATAGAATAGAATAGAATAGACCAGGTGAGAAGAGACAAAGCAGAGCAATTAGGACAGAGAAAGGGGGGGTAAATTAAGGTGATCTAAAATTAATTTTGGCCAGGGGTGACCTTATTACTCTCTACAACTACCTGAAGGGAGGTTGTGGACAGATGGATGTTGGTCTCTTCTCCCAGGCAAGCAGTACCAGAACAAGAGGACACAGTCTCAGGCTGCGCCAGGGGAGGTTCAGGCTGGATGTTAGAAAAAAGTTCTATACAGAAAGAGTGATTGCACATTGGAATGGGCTGCCTGGGGAGGTGGTGGAGTCGCCATCACTGGAGGTTTTCAGGAGAAGACTTGATGGGGTGCTTGGTGCCGTGGGTTAGTTGTTTGGGTGGTGTTGGATTGGTTGATGGGTTGGACGCGATGATCTTGAAGGTCTCTTCCAACCTGGTTTATTCTATGTATGTATTAACAGTGGAAGCATGAAAATAAAATACAGCAATGAGAGTTTGGAAACCTTTATTGTGGCATGGTGACCTTTTCTCTCAGTATCTAATCCATATTAACTCTCTAGCACCAAGCTAGAGCCTTGAAACTCAAGCTCCCTGGAAGAATGAGCCCACCAGTTTCACCAGAAAGAGCAGAGAGCTCTTCCAGTCTCCCAAATTCTAGATCATAGATTCTTAGAAAGGGTTGGGTTGGAAGGGACCTTAAAGATCATCTAGTTCCAAACCTCCTGCCATGGGCAGGGACACCTTCCATAAGCCCAGGCTGCTCAAGACTTCACCCAACCTGTCCTTGAACACCTCCAGGGAGGGGGCATCCATAACCTCTCTGAGCAACCTCTGCCCATGTCTCCCCTCTCTCACTGTAAAGAAATTCTTTCAAATCTCCATTCTTAACCTCCCCTCCTCCATCTCAAGGGCCTCAGTGCTGCTCCAGCTATGGAGACAACCATGCTAAACGAAGTGCTCCTCGCAGAGGCACAAAATCAATCTCGCAGCCTTTGCGGCCCCAAAAGGCCACGGAGGGCAATTTCCAGTTTTGACAATTCTACAATTAGCACACAAACTGCCACCACAGTTGCAAACAGCCAATGACATCATTAATATCCTCAACAAGGGAAGCACACTAATGTCACAGAGCAGAGCATTAATATCCCTCCACAAAACCATTCGCCGCCCGCTTTAATTAAAATATGCAAAGTATTTTTGTTTATGTAAAGCACGATGCAGACCGGAGGCATCACTCATGGGCACAGCTTCAAGTACCAAGCCACTCCTGTTACACAAGAGACCTTTCTTTTCTTGCAGCCAAGCCCTGTTTTTCACAGAATCACAAAATGGTAGGGATTGGAAGGGACCTCTGGAGATGATCGAGTCCAGAGCAAACCCGGGGTGCAAGCTGGTGGGCAGACGTCTTCTGTAAACCTCCTTTCGTGAGTGATTAAGTCAGTTCTTCCCCAAAATAGAATAGAATAGAATAGAATAGAATAGAATAGAATAGAATAGAATAGAGTAGAGTAGAGTAGAGTAGAGTAGAATAGAATAGACCAGACCAGATTGGAAGAGACCTTCAAGATCATCGCGTCCAACCCATCAACCAATACAGCCCAGCTAAACAACTAACCCATGGCACCAAGCACCCCATCAAGTCTCCTCCTGAACACCTCCAATAATGGTGACTCCACCACCTCCCCGGGCTGTAAAGCCTTGGACCAGGCTGCCCAGGCAGTAGTAGAGTTCCTATTCCTGGAGGGGTTTCAAAGCCATGGAGATCACAGGCTCACAGGATGTCAGGGGTTGGAAAGGACCTCCGAAGAGATCCTTGAGTCCAACCGCCCTGCCAGAGCAGGACCACATAATCCAGCACAGGTCACACAGGAACACATCCAGATGGGGCTGAAAAGTCTCCACAGAAGGAGACTCCACAACCTTTCTGGGCAGCCTGTTCCAGTGCTCTGTGACCCTCACAGTGAAGAAGTTCCTCCTCATGGTGAGGTGGAGCCTCCTGTGCTGGAGTTTATATCTTGTCCTATCCCAGGGTGCAAGTGAGCAGAGCCTGTCCCCTCCCTCTTGACCCCCAGCCCTCAGACATTTATAAACATTTATTAAATAACCTCTCAGATGCAGCACTGCAGGATGTGGTTTAGTGGTGAGCTGGCAGTACTAGGTTAGCAGTTGGACTTGATGATCCTAGAGGTCTCTTATAACCAAAATTACTCTATTCTATGATTCTATGACTGCTGGCCAGACAAGACCTGATCTCCTACTAGGCTCTGCAGAGTTGCACATCCCCAAGTGTCACCAAAATCCTACATAGCCAGCTTGAGGTAGCCAAGAATGGGCTAACTTCTCTTCTGGGAGCATCCTCCCCATTCATAATGTCTAGGAACTTGCCCACAGTCAGGTATCTCACAGAGGTGACCGAGGCTGAAGTGCTGGCACAGTGCTGGTCATCAGAATCTTCTCATAGAATCACAGAATGGTGTTGGTTAGAAAAGACTTCTGTAGCCATCAAGTCCAACCATCAAACCAACACACCCATGGCAATTAAACCATGTCCCAAAAGTGCCATGGTCACAGCTTTCTTGAACACCTTCAGGGGTGGTGACTCCATCACCTCCCTGGGCAGTCTGATCCAATGCCTGACCACTCTCGCAGCAAAGAAATTGTTCCTAATATCCAATCTTAAGATATTCCACCTGAGGCAAACAGACAGAACAAAAGTCCACAGAAGAGACCTCTGGAGATCATCAAGTCCAACCTCCCTGCCAGAGCAGGTTCACCTAAAGCAGATCACACAGGAACATGTCCAGGTGGGCCTTAAAAGCTTGCAGAGATGGATACTCCACCACCTCCCTGGGCAGCCTATTCCAATGCCTGACCACTTTTACAGGAAAGAAATTGTTCCTAAATTCTTATATTTAGAGAATCTCAACTGGAGGCAGCACTTTGCTTCCCTCTGCCCTGCAAGCTCAGAGAAAATATTACTAACTGGAGCAATAAATTTGAGCCAGTTACTGGAATTAAACTGCTAACTGGTCAAGGGCTACAAGGATGAGCAGAGGGCTGGAGCTCCTCTCCTGTGAGGACAGACTGAGGGAGTTGGGGCTGTTCAGTCTGGAGAAAAGAAGGCTCCAAAGAGACCTAATTGTGGCCTTCCAGTATCTGAAGGGGGCTACAAGAAAGCTGGGGAGGGACTGGGAGTGATAGGACTAGGGAGAATGGAACAAAACTAGAAATGGGTAGATTGAGATTGGATGTTAGGAAGAAGTTCTTCCCCATGAGGATGGAGAGACACTGGCACAGGTTGCCCAGGGAGGTGGTGGAAGCCTCATCCCTGGAGGTGTTTGCAGCCAGGCTGAATGTGGCTGTGAGCAACCTGCTGTAGTGTGAGGTGTCCCTGGCCATGGCAGGGGGGTTGGAACTGGCTGATCCTTGGGGTCCCTTCCCACCCTGACAATTGTATGATTCTAAATCAGCTGAGTAGCCCACATTCCTTTCCATACTGGATTTTAATGCTGGATTTAAACAGCACCACACACTTGGCCAAAGCTTGCTCAAAATATTCCAGGAGGCTGCCTCTGGTCTGCTGCTTGCCGAAGTTCATCTGAGCTCCAAACAAAGGCTGCAACAGGAGCCAGTTGTTGACTCTCTGCACCACGTGTCGCATATTAAATGATTCATCAAATGCTGTGTCACAACCTGGATAAAACTCTCTTACAAAAGGATCCATCCTCCTTTTGTCTGGGTTTTAGCAAAGAATCATAGAATATTAGGGGTTGGAGTGGACCTCTAGGGATCATCGAATCCTACTGCCCTGCTAAACCAAAATCACCTGGAGCAGGTCACAGAGGAATGCATCCAGATGGGTCTTGAAAGTCTCTAGAGAAGGAGACTTCACAATCCCTCTAGGCAGGGGCTCCAGGCTGGGCTCCAGGGCCCAGCACATGCACACAAGGCAAGTTTCTTCTCATCTTCAGATGGAACCTCCTAACTACTAGTTCGTGCTTGTTGCCCCTTGCCCTGTCACTGGGCAACACTGACAAGAGTCTGGCTACATCCTCCTGCCCCCCACAGGTCCCTTACCTCTTGCTGAGCATTGATCAGATCCCCCCTGGGGCTGCTCTTCTCCAGGCTCCACAGCCCGAAGTCTCTCAGCCTTTCCTTCTCATAGAGAAGACAGTTTGCCTCATGGTGCAGTGAGGTGAGATGATGCCTATTCCAATGCCTGCCCACTCTTTCAGTAAAGATGTGTTTCCTAAATTCCTATATAGAGAGCATCTAACTTGGAGGCAGCACCCTTCATCACCATGGCCATTAAACCATGTCCCAGACTGCCATGTTCTAACCCTTCACCACCATGGCCATTAAACCATGTCCCAAACTGCCATGTCCACACATTTCTTGAGCACTTCCATGCATGGTGACTCAGCTACCTCCCTGGGCATCCTAGTGCAATTCTACACAGATTCACAGATTGCATTGGGTTGGAAAAGACCCTCAAAGGTCGTCTTGTCCACCCCCCCTGCAGTCAGAGGGGTTGGACAAGAACAGAACAGGCTGCCCAGGGCCACATCAAGTTTTATCTTGAATTTCTCCAGGGACAGGTCTTCAGCCACATCCCTTGGCAACCAGTATGAGTATTTCACCATCCTCTTTGTGAAGAGCTTCCTCCTGATGCCCAGCCTAAATGTACCCTGCTCCTGTTTGAAACCATAGGCCCTTGTCCTAAAGAGCTATATTAGAACCATAGAATCATAGAATTGTTAGGGTGGGAAGGGATCTCAAGGAACATTTAGTTCCAACCCCCCTGCCATGGGCAGGGACACCTCACACTACAGCAGGTTGCTCACAGCCACATCCAGCCTGACCTTAAAAAGGTGGTGTGGAACTGGGAGTAGTCAACCTTGAAGAATCCTTCTTCCAAGGAGATGACAGGGAAGAAGTGGTGGCCCCGGAGCACCTCGTCCTCATTGTAGGAGGTGCTGGCTTGGCACGTCATCCCTGCAAGCAGCAAGGCACACACAGTGTCACCAGACAAGCACAGAACCAAGGCACTGCCTTGCTTGGAAGGCACCTTCAAGATCATAGAATTGTCAGGGTTGGAAGGGATCTCACGGATCAGCCAGTTCCAACCCCCCTGCCATGGGCAGGGACACCTCACACTACAGCAGGTTGCTCACAGCCACATCCAGCCTGGCTGCAGAAACCTCCAGGGATGAGGCTTCCACCACCTCCCCGGGCAACCTGTGCCAGCGTCTCACTACCCTCAAAGAGTTCCACTATTCCACTCAAAGAGTTATTAGGAAGGGCACTAAATTTGGGTAAAGAGCATTCTGGAGATCCTACAGGAGCTCTCCTCCAAGGATCCTCTGAATGTTATGAATCGAGTTTCCCTGGAAATCCGATAACAGATGAGTAAATAATTCCCCGGGCTTGCTCCGGCAAGGCAACGTGTTATTGTAACCTGCCTTGTATGCTCCTTGTAAAGCACTGTAAATGATGGCTTTAAATGATGATGTTAGATTAGGTTTGCTGCAGCTTTAATATATTGTAATCTAATATAATTGCTAAATGCAAATGAGCTGCTGTTACAGCTCCTCGGCGGAGCGGCGCGCGGAAGCCGAGCGTTTTACACATTACACTGAAGTGCGTGTTATTAAGAAACAAATTAGAACGAAGCTTAATTTAGGTGGGAGACAAGATCCCGTTATCGAGGCTGACAAGGCGGGGAGGCAGCTCACGGCAGCTATTACACCCAACTCCTGCGCAGCTCAAGTGTCGCCGGCGCGACCCGAGGCGGGCGGCAGCGCCCGAGCCTCCGCAGCCCTGCCGCGGGTGAGCTCAGTACCTGAACGTCGAGTAATGCCATAAAGCCATCAGCTGGGCTTCCAATGCCCTCCACCACCAGGGTTGGCAAATCATAGAATCAATAAGGTGGGAAAAGACCTCAGAGATCATCGAGTGCAACCTATGATGCGATGATCTTGAAGGTCTCTTCCAACCTGGTCTCTTCTATCCTATCCTATCCCATCCTATCCTATCCTATCCTATCCTATCCTATCCTATCCTATCCTATCCTATCCTATCCCATCCTATCCTATCCTATCCTATCCCATCCTATCCCATCCTATCCTATCCTATCCTATCCTATGCCATCCCATCCCATCCCGTCCTATCCCATCCCATCCCATCCCATCCCATCCTATCCTATCCTATCCTATCCTATCCTATCCTATCCTACCCTATCCTATCCTATCCTACCCTATCCTATCACCCAACATCATCTAATCAACTAAACCATGGCACCAAGTGCCTCATCCAGTCTTTTTTTAAACACTTCCAGGGAGGGTGACTCCACCACCTCCCTGGGCAGCACATTCCAATGGCTAATCTCTCTTTCTGTAAAGAATTTCTTCCTAACATCCAGCCCAAACCTCCCTTGGCACAGCTTGAGACTGTGTCCTCTTGTTCTGGTGCTGGTTGCCTGGGAGAAGAGACCAATCCCCACCCCCAGCTGCAACCGCCCTTCAGGTCATTGTAGAAGGCAATAAGGTCTCCCCTGAGTCACCTCTACTCCAGGCTTGTTTAGAAGCATTTGTGGTGTCTACACCCAAACTTTTGGACCCACCACAGTGGATCCCACCCCAACAGGCAAAAAACTCCTGGTTTTCCTCTTTGTTTTAATCAGTAAGTCACAAAACACATGAGTTATCATAGAACAGAATCAAAGCTTCATACAGTCAATGAATCATAGAGTCAAAGAATCTAGTGTCAAAGAATCATAGAGTCAAAGAATCACAGAGTCAAAGAATCAAAGACTTAAAGAATCAAAGAATCAAAGAGTTAAAGAATGAAAGAAGCATGGCATCAAAGAGTCAAAGACTCAAAGTTTCAAAGAGTGAACAAATCATAGAATTGAAGAATCAAAAGAGTCAAAAATATCAAAGAATCAGAGTTGAAGAATCTCTGAATGACAGAATACACCAGGTTAGAAGAGACTTCTGGAGGTCATCTTGTTGAACCCCCCTGCAGGCAGCTGAGACATCCCCAACTAGATCAGGTTGCTCAAAGCTCCATCAAGCCTGACCTTGAATGTCTCCAGAGATAGAATAGAATAGAATAGAATAGAATAGAATAGAATAGAATAGAATAGAATAGAATAGAATAGAATAGAATAGAATAGATCAGGTTGGAAGAGACCTTCAAGATCATCGTGTCCAACCTATCATCCAACACCACCTAATCAACTAAACCATGGAACCAAGCATCCTGTCAAGCCTCGCCCTGAACACCCCCAGCGATGGCGACCCCACCACCTCCTTGGGCAGCCCATTCCAATGGGCAATCACTCTCTCTGTGTAAAACTTCCTCCTAACCTCCAGCCTAAATCTCCCCTGACGCAGCCTGAGACTGTGTCCTCTTGTTCTGGTACTGGTTGCCTGGGAGAAGAGACCAACCTCTGCCTGACTACAACCCCCCTTCGGGTAGTTGCAGAGAGCAATAAGGTCACCCCTGAGTCTCCTCCTCTCCAGGCTAAGCAAGATGGGGCCTCCACCACCTCCTTGGGCAACTTGTTCCATTATTTCACCACTGTCACTGTAAAGAACTTCCACCTAATGTCCTACCCATATCTACCCTGCTTCAGTTTCAAACCACTCCCCCTCGTCCTATCACTAGACCCTTGACATGGCAAAAAATCCCACTTCCCAGTTAGGTTTGGGGTGCACATTGGAGTGGGTGGCAGTGGTAGGATCTGCCCTGAAACTCTAGTGACACTCTGTTAGGTTTCATAGAATCATAGAGTCATTAAGGTTGGAAAAGACATCGAAGATCATCAAGTTTAATGTTCCACTGAACACCACCATGATCATTAAACAGTGCCACAGCCACAGGTTTCTCGAACACCTCCAAGGATAGTGACTCCACCGCCTCCCTGAGCAGCCTGTTACAATGTCTTCCCAGTCTTGCACAGAATAAATTGTTCCTCAAGTCCAAACTAAACCTCCCCTCACACAATTTCAGGTGGCTTCCTTTCACTCTACCACCTGATGCTAGGGAGAAGAGCCCAACCCCCACGTGGCTCCAACCTCCTTCCAGGGAGTTGTAGAGAGCAGCGAGGTCTCCCCGCAGCCTCTTCTTCTCCAGAGTAGGAAAAGCCTGCTCTGAAGCAATTCATTATTAATGCCAGAATATTCTTGCTAAACAGTTCTGATTATTTCACAAGAAAGAGGTCAAGGTATTGGAGAAAGGGATTTAATCAAATAAACTCTCAATCTCTCTCCAAACAGTGCGTTCAGCTGGCCGCATGTCAATTCAGCAGCTGAGTGGCCTCCAACTGCACAGCCCAGGTTAAGCTGCCAGGACTGTTAAAACTTCTCTGATGTGCTGCTTGAATCAAGATTGAGAAGAGGAGGAACCTGGGGTGATACCTCAAATTGGTTCCCGTTTCGCATTTTCCACCAAGTTTTGCTCCCCAAATTGTTTCCTATTTCTTCTTTTCCTGAAGGTTTTGCCACCTAAATCACATCATCTCCACTGGCAAGAGGAGACCTGGAAAGCCCAGAATCCCAGCATGGTGGGGGAGTGAAGGAACCTCTGGAGATCATCCAGTCCAACCCCACTGCTAAAGCAGAGCACCCACAGCAGCCTTTCCAGGATCACAACGACCAGGTGGGTTTGGAACCTCTCCACAACCTCTGGGCAGCCTGCTCCAGGGCTTCAGCACCCTCACACCAAACAAGTTTCTCCTTCTGTTCAGATGGAACCTCCTGGCTTCCAGTTTGTGCCTGCTGCCCCTTGTCCTGTCACTGGGCACCGGTGCTCTACCACTGTCAAGGTAAGGAAGCTCCTCCTCATGGGCTGCACTTGTTGGATGGCACAAAGTACTATTTGGTTTGCATTTGTCCAGATTTTGATGACTCTCAATGATGCTTCATCTCTGGGGGTGTTCAAGGCTAGTTTGAATGAGGCCTGAAGCAACCTGGTCTAGTGGAAGGTGTCCCTGCCCAGGGATTTGGAACTAGGTCCCTTCCAATCCAAACCGTCCATATGGATGCCATAATGAATGGGGCATAGTCCCTAGCTGATGGTATAAAATACATAGATATGCCATAATTGATGGTGTATAATCCATATGGCATAGTTAATGGCATAAATTGCATAGAGATGCCATAATTAGTGGTATATAATACAAAACTACCTGAAGGGAGGTTGTAGCCAGGTGGGGGTTGGTCTCTTCTCCCAGGCAGCCAGTACCAGAACAAGAGGACACAGTTTAGGCTGGATGTTAGGAAGAAGTTCTTCATAGAGAGAGTAATTTGCCATTGGAATGTGCTGCCCAGGGAGGTGGTGGAGTCCCTATCACTGGAGGTGTTTAGGAACAGACTGGATGAGGCAGTTGGTGCCATGGTTTAGTTGATTAGATGGTGTTGGGTGATAGATTGTACTTGATGATCTCAAAGGTCTTTTCCAACCTGGTCTATTCTATTCTATTCTATTCTATTCTATATATGCCATAATGTTGTAAGAGCAATATATGTGCCATAATTAATGGTATATAAAGCATATGTATGCCATAATTAATGGTGTATGATCCATATGGCACAACTAAAGGTATAAAATCCATATACATGGCATAATTAATGGTATACCATAAATGCATGTACCAGAACTAATGCCATGCAATGCATACCTATGCCATAATTAATGATATACAATCCAAATACATGCAACAATTAATGCTATACAATCCATATGCCATAATTAATGGCATAAAATCCATATACATGCAATAATTAATGGTATGAAATGCATATAGAATGGAATGGTTAATTCTATATATGCCACAATGGAATACAAAGCATATATATGCCATAATTAATTGGATACAATCCCTATATGTGCAGTAATTAATAGTTTAAAATGCATATATATGTCATAATTAGTGCATAATCTAGATGGCATAATTAATGGTATGAAATGCATATATATATATATATATGCCATAATTAATGGCATGTAATCCACATATATGTCATAATTAAAGGTACGAAATCCACCTCTACGCCGTAATTAAGGGTACAAAGTCCACATATATGCCCCAATTAATGGTATATAATCCACATGCCCTTATCCAGGAGCCAGGCAGCACTTCCAAACTCGTCCTGCTCCGGCTCCGAAGTGTTTTGACGCCGCCGTTCTCGGTCGCCTTTGCTCCCAGCACCTTTCCCTCAGCTCTCCGTCCCCATTTTACATGAGGATGCTTTTCTCCCGAGCCAAATGTAACTGTCTAATTAAGAGGGGGATGATTGGCTAGTTCACGGACTCGGTGACAGCTCTGACAAATACACATATTGGCACAGCCCTAACCTCGCTTCACAGTTTGCAACACAAAGATGGTATTTTTCAGAGCTGTGCAGAACACCCCTGCTACAAAGCTTCACCTTGTCTACTGCTATTCCATTTAATTTTTTATTAACTGCCTGAACATATGCCATTCTAGGAGAGGGTAATAGTTACAAAATGTCAGCAGAAACATTTAAACTGCTAAAATGTAAATGATTTTATAAATTCGTAATGAAAGGTAATTGTCATGTTGTGGGGGGGGGGGGGGTGGTTGGGGGGAAAAAAAAGAAGGTAACAGAAAAACAGAGATGTGGAAAGGTAAAGCTGGCTCCAGAAAAAAAAATATATATATAATAATACATCTTCTTGGTCCGAGGTAGCAAAATTGAAGTGTGTTTTAATGACTGCTCTAAGTAGCAGCGAAAGCAAAATTAGATCCACAAGCTGAAAATGTGAATTCTATAATATTTTATTTGCTACCATTAGCAAAAGTTCATAATAATGAAAAAAAAGAAAGAAAAAAGAAAGCCCTTCATGGAACTTTAATGTGCCCCCCAAAATTCATTAAACAGTAGGACACGAAAAGATTTCTTTGCTTCATTTTAAAGGAATATATTTAAAGGGTAAAAAAGAGAGAGAGAGAGAGAGAGGAAAACTCAAACAAATAAATAAATCAGAATAAGAGAGGTGGCAGGATAAGGATAAGGGGGAAAAAATCAGAGTAAGAAAAGTGGCAGAATGAAAATCAGAATAAGAAGTAGCAGAATGGGAATCAGCATAAAACAGGGGGGAAAATCAGAGTAAGAGAAGTGGCAGAATGAGAATCAGAATAAAACAAGGGGGAAAATCAGAGTAAGAGAAGTGGCAGAATGAAAATCAGAATAAGAAGTGGCAGAATGAGAATCAGAATAAAACAGGGGGGGAAATCAGAGTAAGAGAAGGAGCAGGTTAAGAATGAGAATAAAATCAGAGTAAGAGAAGTAGCAGAATGAAAATCAGAATAAGAGAAGTAGCAGGTTAAGAATCAGAATAAAACAGGGGGGAAAATCAGAGTAAGAGTAGGAGCAGGTTAAGAATGAGAATAAAATAAGAGTAAGAGAAGTAGCAGAATGAAAATCAGAATAAGAGAAGTAGCAGGTTAAGAATCAGAATAAAACAGGGGGGAAAATCAGAGTTAGAGTAGTAGTAGGTTAAGAATGAGAATAAAATCAGAGTAAGAGAAGTAGCAGAATAAGAATCAGAATAAAACAGGGGGGAAAAGTCAGAGTAAGAGCAGTAGTAGGTTAAGAATCAGAATAAAATCAGAGTAAGAGAAGTGGCAGAATAGGAATCAGAATAAAACGGGGAAAAATAGAGTTAGAGTAGTAGTAGGTTAAGAACGAGAATAAAATCAGAGTAAGAGAAGTAGCAGAATAAGAATCAGAATGAAACAACAAAATCAGTGTAAGAGAAGTAGCAGAATAAGAAACAATAAAATCAGAGTAAGAGATGTGGAAGATTGAGGATCAGAATAAAATCAGAATAAGAGAAAGAGCAGAAGAAGAATCTGAATAAAAGCAGAATAAAATCAGGACAAGGGAAGCAGCAGGATAAGAAAAAGAGAATAAAATCAGAGTAAGGGAAGGGGCAGCTTAAGAATCCAAATAAAGCAGACACGAGTCAGAATGCAAGAAATAGCAGATTGAGGCTTAAAACCAGAATCAAATCAGAGGGAGAGAAATAGCAAAGCAATCCTCCAGCCCTGGCTTTAAAAGACCAACATTAGACCGTGGTTAGTTAGTTTCTTTACTTTCCGCTAAAATGAGAAACAATTTGGTGATTAATCCCTTCAGCGACGCGGTGCTGGGTCAGTGCTCTCCGAGATGTCACGGAGGAGAAGACTGGGGCGAAGAAGGGAAAGGTTTGTTGTTCTTTTTTTTTTTTTTTTGGTTTTGTCCTTTTTTTCTTCCCCCCCTCCCCTCCCCCCTTCTTCAGCCACCACACAGAGCTAAACCACCTTCCAGTTAGGTTTGCGGGCAACCATCTTTAAATGCTTGAGCTGTTCTGCGTGGCCATGACAAGATTTGCAATTCCCCACGTTTATTTACACACCATCACCCCAACTAGACATCACATGGAAGTGGCATGGTCGCTGCTGACCCCAGGGTAGTCCCTGTCTCTGCAGATCCAATTTCATCCTGCTCGGCAATTGAACTGCCGGCCGCCCGCCCGGGATGCTCCAACCCCGCGTCGGCGCCGCAATAAAATTAGCAGAAGCTTGTCAGGGGATATTTTCTACTTTTTACGCTGACAGACACTGGACAAATATGTCTGCTTTTCAGAAATTCAGAGAGGGTTCCTGAAATGGATCGCAGCAGGATGGATTTGCAAGTCTACCTGAGCCTGGATGGGGGGGGGGGGGGGGGGGGGCAGAAAAAAACCACCTGGCTGCAGGATGGCGTGGCGTCCCCGCGGGCTTTGATGTGAGAGTTATTTCCCCTCCTTAGGCTGTGGAAAAACAGGATCACAAAATCACAGGATTGTTTGGGTTGGAAAAGACCTCCGAGATCATTGAGTCCAACCTTCAACCCAGCATCATCATGGCCGTTAAACCATGTCCCCAAGTGCAGTGTCCTCATGTTTCCTGTACAACGCCAGGGATGGTGACTCCACCACTCAACTGTTTGGTTTTTTTTTTTTAGCTGGGTTTTCCTCCCAGCAAAAATTAATTCCTCAACCAGAAATTAATAGGATATAAATCTACCATATTTTGTAAACCAAGTGCATGGGGGTGTGGGGGGGTGTGGTGTAATTTGGGTTCCTAGAGGTAACTGGGGCCTATACATGCCCAAATTCCCTTGCAGAGGGAATATCACTCTGGGGTTATTTCTTCTCATTAGGCTATGGAGGAGCACTCAACTAATTTTTGCTGGGTTTTCTTCCCAACAAAAAGGGCTTCTCCATCCAGAAATTAGTAGGGTATAAATCTATCATATTTTGTAAAGCAAGCTGGGGGAGTGTGAGGGGGTGGAGGAGGAGGGCTTGGTAATTTGAGTTCCTGCAGGTAGTTTGGGGTGCTATAGGTGCCCAAATTGCCTTGCAGAGGGGATTTCATCCTCACTCCTAGGGACACAAATCCCCTTCCACAAGGAGATACCATCCACACTCCTAGGGACACAAATCCCCTTCCACAAGGAGATACCATCCACATTCCTAGGGACACAAATCCCTTTCCACAAGGAGATACCATCCATACTCCTAGGGACACAAATCCCCTTCCACAAGGAGGTACCATCCACACTCCTAGAGACATAAATCCCCTTCCACAAGGAGACACCATCCACACTCCTAGGGACACAAATCCCCTTCCACAAGGAGATACCATCCACACTCCTAGGGACACAAATCCCCTTCCACAAGGAGATACCATCCACACTCCTAGGGACACAAATCCCCTTCCACAAGGAGATACCATCCACACTCCTAGGGACACAAATCCCCTTCCACAAGGAGATACCATCCACACTCCTAGGGACACAAATCCCCTTCCACAAGGAGATACCATCCACACTCCTAGGGACACAAATCCCCTTCCACAAGGAGATACCATCCACACTCCTAGGGACACAAATCCCCTTCCACAAGGAGATACCATCCACACTCCTAGGGACACAAATCCCCTTCCACAAGGAGGTACCATCCACACTCCTAGAGACACAAATCCCCTTCCACAAGGAGGTACCATCCACACTCCTAGAGACACAAATCCCCTTCCACAAGGAGATACCCTCCACACTTCCAGGGACACAAATCACTTTCCATAGGAGACATCACCCACGCTCCTAGGGACACAAATCACACTCTGTAGGAAACTCCACCCAGGAGCTCACCTGCAAAGCTGCTGCCTTTCACCAGCTTAAAAAAAAACCCACCCTGCTTTAATATTTTGCAAATAAAATAAAGAAAATAACCATTTGCTTCCAAAAATCTGAAGCCAAGGGAGGCTAACAGGGTAAATAGGAGGAATTTGCCGCCCGTAATGGGAAGGTTTTTAAATCAAACCACCTAATATGTTTTGTAATCTAGACCAATGTAATTTTATTAGCTATTCAGCGCCCTTCTTACATCAAACAGCCTCAGAAGCCCTAGGATCATTTTATATTCACTGGAAGACAGAAAGAAATCCAAAAAACCTAGTTAAATAAATTGTTCATTTATTCCTTTCCTTTTTTATGCACCAAGATCTACATGTGGTCATTAATTATAAAGAGACTATTATAGCACCATATTTTCATTCAATACGATGTCCTGGTATATATCAAAGAAGTCCCATAATTAAAACAGAAGGGCCACAATGACAATTAAAATTACAATCTATATGGGGAAAGAAAGTACAGTTCTGCAATTTTTCACCCTGTCACTGTCAGCACCGGGGGATATTCCAGTCACGTCTCTTCGTGAAGCAGCCTAAATTCTTCTTCACCAATGCAACCTCAAAAGCATTATCAGCACCTAAGCAAAAGCCTATGCAAGTATAATTTAATACCAAGCCACAGTTTGCAAGTAATAGCGTATAAAGTGATATTTAAGTGGTGTTTTAAGCACACTTCTGATGGCTACAGCCGCTTTTTACTGGTAAATGCGTTTTCCTTTGAGTAGTGATTATGAGTCCTGGGTGAAGAGGTCCTGTGTGCAGGTCTGCCTGTAAGCCTTACTTCCAGCTGCCAATCTTTACTTCAGAGTGAAGAAAAAGCCACCTAGCACCTTGTTCTTACTCTTGTACGCTGTCATCCCCTGAGCCTGATAACTGCAAAATCATTTCCACATAACACTTTTCCTGCTTCTGCCTCTTAAACCTCGAGACCTACACATCGTGCACGCACTTGCACCCCCGGCAGTCAGCCCCCTAGAAGCCGCTGAACCACCAAGCCCCTTCCCACAGCCTATTTTTAACACTCCTGCCACGGTAAATATCTGCATTCAACGGAGCTCTCGTGCTGCAATGTGTGTTTGCCACAATTTATTGTCTAGAAAAAGTCACGGGCGGCGAATCGGCGCCGTTAAAACTGTGGGTTTCTTTTTTTCTCTGCTCAGGATGGAGATGGAGAAAGGGTTTTTTGGGTTGGGGTGGGTTTGGGTTTTTTTTTGTTGTGGGTTTTTTTCTGTGGTTTGTTCTTTTTTTTTTTTTTTTACTTTTTTTTTTTTTTTTTAATAAAACAGTGACATGGTCATTTTTCCCCAGTTTTGCATTACACAGACACACTCATGCATGGTGCTTTTTAAATTCTTATTATATGGGAGGTCAGGGGGTCGGATGTCAGAAAGTACTGTTAATTTCACGGGGTTAGGGGAAAGTAAATTCAGAGGGAATACAGATCACTTAGCACAGAAAAGCAGCTCCTCTGAAGTTTGGTTTTACATTTGTTAACCATATCCTTCAGTGAGACAGGGGAGAAAGGGGGGGGGTGGGAGGAGGGGGGGTGTGTGACAATTCTGGTCCATGCTATAATGCTTTGACACACTGGCGGAGGACTTGGGTACCGCTTGCCCCGCGCCGCCGGCCGAGCAGCCAGGGGGGCTCCAGGCAACTGGAACTGAGCAGAGCGTGTTGCCATTTGGGCTGTGATGGTTAAATTCCAGAGAAGGGGGGAAAAAAAAAGCCAGTCAAGATGTCTTAAAGTTCAAGCTGACAAGAAATGTAAAATATCTTGCTGCCTGCCTTCACTGGGAAGGTGGCATCTTGCAGCGCTGAGTCCTTTTAACCCGCTCCTAAATATGTCACCCCAAGGTCTAAGGATGTCCCAAGCACTTGGGAGTAGTGGGGTAGGGTTTGTTTTGCCATTTTGCTGAGGAGTTGCCTTCTAATTATTATTTGTTGTTGATGTTTTGAGGGGTTTGGTTGGAGGGGGGTTTTTTGGGGGTAGCTGTTGGGATTTGGTTGGAGTCTTTTGGGTAGTTGTTGGTGATTTGGGGTTTGGTTGGGTTTTTTCCTTTGGAGTTGTTGATGTGTTGATGTTTGGTTTTGGTGTTTGTTATTCCCCCCCCCCCCAAATAACTGCTGATGTTTTGGAGTTTGGTATTTCCTCCCTCCCCCCCCCCCCCCCCCCCCCCCCCCCCCAGTTGATGACATTTTGGGGTATGTTTTTGTATGTCTTTTTTTTCCCCCCAATAGTTGCTTATGTTTGGAGGTTTGGCTTTGTGGCTTGCTATTTTTCCTCCCCATAATTGCTGATATTTTAAGGTTTGGCTTTGTGGTTTGTTTGTTTGTTTGTTTGGGGGTGGGTGGGCTTGTTTATTTGTTTGGTTGGTTTGTTGGGGTTTGACTTTTGCTTTTGCTTTTTCCCTGGCCAGCCTGATCTAGTGCGAGGTGTCCTTGCCCATGGCAGGGGGGTTGGAACTAGATGATTCTTGTGGTTCCTTCCAACCCTGACTGATTCTATGATTCTATGATTTTTCCCATAGTTGCTGATGTTTTGGGGTTTGCCTGAGCTATTTGTTGTTGGATATTTTTTTCTCCTTCCTCCAGCTCCACCAGTGACAAAATAAAACCGTGGAAAACAGAAGAAATTTTAGACAGTGCCTCTTGGTGTCACAAACAACAGGGGGAAAGGGATAAAAAATGGAGGCAGAGCTGCTCTTTCACCAAGACAAATCCAAAAGCTGCCTCTCTTTTTTTTTCCCCCTCCATGAAAAGCCATTTGCTTGCTAAAAGCCACCTTACTCACACGCAATTTAAAGTAATAAACCATTTAAAAATGCAAAGGTATCTCACACCGAAGATGCTAAAGACCTTTTTGCCATTTCCTCTCTTGAAAGTTCAACGTGAAAGACAAGCTCTGTGAGGCCCATGCTATACATCCATCTGGGAAAGGTATAAAAAAAGAAGGAAAAAGCCTTCCCCCCCCCCCCGCCCCCCAGCTAAATTTAATCAGATTACTCCATTTTAAGAGGCTAGAAGGGGTTATTCCCTGTAAGGGTTTTTCACAGGCTCAGCCTGCAGCTGGGGTGGGTTCGGGTTTACGCATCGGTGTCTCCTACAAGATTCCTCCGAGTCAGAACTCAAGGCAGGCTCAGCTGCCCCCTGGTAATTACATTTTAATGACTGAGGCTGGGTGTTTGTGTTTTGGCAGCATATTTAATAGTGTTAGCATTTAAACGGTCACAACCGGACTCGGAAGGGCAGCGCTCGCTGCTGGTCGGGGTGAAGTTCACCCTCGTCACAGGAGCTGCAGGCAGCCAGGGTGGAGCTCGGTCCAGCCCTCGCCCCCCTCCCCCCCCCTCCCCCCACTCCCATCCCGCCCCTAGCAGATGGGATTCCCCCAAATCTAAGGAAGAGAAACAGAAATACTTGGAATCTATCGACTAGTTAAGTTTGCCAGCTGGAAAGCAACGAGTGGGAGCAGAGCACACTGCGCACCACGCTTTTGTCTTTCTTGCGGTACCGGGAGATGCCAGCGACACACGACCCGGAGTTCACCACCGTCCCTCTCTCTCCCAAATAACCACTCCCCAGACCCACTCAGGCAGACGGCGAAGTGGCGAACGCAACAACATCTCTCTCTCTCTCTCTCTGTTTTGATTAAAGATGCATTCTGAACTGTGCAGTGCTATATTTCACTAGCTGCCTTTCATAATTAAAAACTTTTTTTCCAGCCCTCCCCACCCCTCCTCCCCCCCCCACATTCCAACCCCCTTTTCCTGCAAGTAGCCTGTTGCCTGAAGATTTAATCCTTCATTACCAGTTAAAACAAAATCACCAATTAGGCACATGAACACGTCTGTATTAATCTCATTAAGGTGATGGCACCAAATAAATTGGAACTATTTTTGTGCTTTTACTGTGTTCCTATGGCTTTATCAGGCCCCGTGGTCATATACAAAGACCTTGCAGCTTAGTCATTTAGAGTCATTCGGTTGTGGACTAAATGTGGCATTACCATCTATGGCTGAAAATTGCTTTCAGCTTTTAAACTGCACTGACTAGTCTGTAGTTAATCTTAGATCATTCACTCGCAAAATTAAATGAGCCAGAACGATGGTCTTTTCTCTTTCTTTTTTCCCCCCCTCTTTTCTTCTTTTTTCCTTTTCTTTATTTTTTTTTTACTTTTATTTTTTGTCATTTTTTCCCTTTCCCCCCCTCATCTTTTTTATTTTCTACTCCTCTTTTGTTTTAGTTATTATTTTCTATTCCCCCCCCTTTTTTCTTCCTTTCTTTTTTCCCCCCCTCAGGTTTGTGGTTTGTTGCTTTTTGGTTTTGGGTTTGTGTGGGGTTTGTTTGGTTTGGTTTGTTTGGTTTGGTTTGTGGGGTTTTTGGTTGGTTTTCTTTTTTTCCCTTTTTCTTTTTCTTTTTCTTTTTTCTTTTTCTTTTTCTTTTTCTTTTTCTTTTTCTTTTTCTTTTCCTTTTCCTTTTCCTTTTCCTTTTCCTTTTCCTTTTTCTTTTTCTTTTTCTTTTTCTTTTTCTTTTTCTTTTTCTTTTTCTTTTTCTTTTTCTTTTCTTTCTCTTTTTTTTTTCTTTTTCTTTCCTTTTCTTTTTTTTTTTCTTGTGTAAAACAATACATCACAAAACACTTGATTTGCCCTGCCCAAAAGAGAGATCAAATTCATTTAAAATCCCATAAAGCAGAGTGGTGAATTTTTAATTTTATTTAGGAGCAGGGGAAGAGAAGGGGAAGCTCTCTTTCCATCGCTATAAATTTACATATAGACCATAGTTTGATGCCTAACCAACCTTTAATCTACCTTTGATGTATACTCCTGCTCCAGTATGGATCATGTGATGCACCTTATTAATGCAAATGTAAGAAGGATTGTTTGGGATCTCTGATGTAATTAGCCATAAACCACATTTTAAAAGGGGAAAGGGAAAAAAAAAAGCAGTACTTCCTTTGTCACTGTGGTGGTGAACACGTGGAGACGGAGGGGCTCCAATGAGGGCTGCAACCACCCACCCGAAGCTGCACCCTTACTTTGGCACTATGGTGGTGAACATGTGAAGATGGAGGTGCTCCGATGAGGGCTACAGACACCCACCCAAAGCTGGACCCTTGCTTAGTCACTATGGTGGTGGACACGTGGAGATGGAGGTGCTCCAATGAGGGCTGTAACCACCCAACCAAAGCAGGACCCTTCCTTTGTCACTATGGTGGTGAACATGTGGAGATGGAGGTGCTCCAATGAATGCTGCAACCACCCAACCAAAGCAGGACCCTTACTTAGTCACTGTGGTGGTGGACGCATGGAGACCGAGGTGCTCCAATGAGGGCTGCAACCACCCACCCAAAGCTGGACCCTTACTTAGTCACTATGGTGGTGAACATGTGGAGATGGAGGTGCTCCGATGAGGGCTACAGCCACCCACCCAAAGCTGGACCCTTCCTTTGTCACTATGGTGGTGGACACATCATTGTGGAAATGCTCCAATGAATGCTACAACTGCCCGCCCATGGCAGGATCCTCATCTTCAACTTCTTGGGTTTATGATGCATGGATCATCTGGACATTGCAATGGAAGAAAGGGAAGGGAAAGCAGAGCCAACTTCCCAAACAACACAAGCAGCAAAATAATTAATTCCTGATCCATCTGACATCAAAGCTGATGGAATTGTTGTGCTTTAACTTAATATTCAAGGCCACCTTCTTTAAGTCCTGCTCAGGACATTCTTTTGCCCCAGTGGGCCACTAATACTGCACCCTCCACTTTGCCAGCTCTTCTTCATATGATTATGATTATTAATATTATTGATAGTAATAATAATAATGTTGTTAATAATCACAGATTGCATTGGATTGGAAGGGACCCTCAAAGGTCTTCTCGTCCAACCCTGCTGCAGTCAGCTGAGACACCTCCAACTAGATCAAGCTGCCCAGGGCCTCATCAAGCCTGATCTTGAATGTCTCCAGGGACAGAGCCTCAACCTCTTCCACTGCTTTACCACTCTCATAATATTGTTAATAATGTTGGTAATGATATTATTAATGCTAATATTATTATCCCTGCATTTCAAATTAGGTGATGGCAAAGCCTGGATGCGGCTTTCCCCACCACATGGGCACAAGTGGTCAGGGTAGGATGTGAAAGGGTTGGGAGACTCTTCCCGTGGTGCTTCACTGAGCTCTGGGGGTTAGGTGATGAAAATGGGGTTCATGCTCCTCCGTCAGCCCAGGCTTGACAGGGGCAGCCCAAAGCTCAGGGCTCTGGCAGAGAAATGCAATGAATAAATAACTGAACAAGCAGCCACATAGGGAGCTGCTGTGACCAAAAGCCAGGGATGATGTTGACACCATCAGAAAGGAGGGGCGTCCAAAAAGAAAACACCACTACAAACCCCACTGATCTCTTAGGTTTTAATTCCTTAAGACACAGCCCAGGAGTTGATTCCTCTCTAATGCCAGCATGAAGGATGTGGATCCTGCCCTGCTGCATAGAAGCTGCTCCCGATGACGGGGAACTAGAACAGCAGGGAGGGGGGGGCCGGGAGCGGGGCTGCTGCCCACCCTACTCATGGCACTGCCCCAACCCTGGCCCCAACAGATTGACAGCTTCGGTTATTCCACTGAATCACAGTTCTGAAAGTTAACCACAATGGTCTGGTTGGTGCCACAGCCACGTGCAAGTGAGAGCAGTGATGGGGTGAGGGGAGCTGGCAGGGAAGAAAAGGGAAAGAGAGAAAAGGCAGAAAGAACTTCCAACACCCCCCACCCCCCCCAATCAGGAATATTCATCCCAGGTTTTTTTGCTTTGCCACTCTCTCTGGGAACTTTCAGGACGTGGGGAGGATGGGGAAGGAGGGAGCGTGGTGGTGGAGCCAAGCGGAGCTGAACGCTCCGTCCCTGCTCCCGGGCTGCTCTTGTCAGCGCAGCTGCTGCTGGAAGCCACCAGCTTCCCGAGCGCTTGGTCTTCCGCGGCAGCCTCCCCACCCTACCTAGGACAGAACCCTCTCGGGTCTCTCCACCAGCCTATTTTCTTTTAGAACAACATCATAACAAAACATTAAGATGATATTTCTCGGCCATTTCTGATAATGGTGATTTTATTTATCCCCTTTCTCTCTCAGCAATTCGTGTTAATCATTTTATTCCCCCTTTATTTCCCAGCAGTTTGTGATAATCATTATATATATATATATATATTTATTCCCCTTATTTCTCAACAATTTATGACAATCATTTTTTTCCCCCTTATTTCTCAGCAATTCATGATAATCATTTTTATTTATTCCCCCCCCCCCCCCCCCCCCCCAATCTTTTGGAAATCAAAGTTTGCTCCGATCTCATTGCTCTTCTCTCTCTCTCTCTCACTTGAAGGCACCCAGACACAAAACATTTTTTATCTGCAGGGAATAAAAATTCGAATACAAAACAATTCCCCTCTCATAAAAATCTATTTATTGCATTTTGAGCTGTTTTGGGTGTCTTTTTCCCCTTTTCTTTTGTATTTTGGGCTAGTTTTTTGCGTTTTGAGCTAGTTTTTGTACTGGGATAGTTTGGATCCCACATCGAGTCTGTTTGCATCCCAGATCAAGCCTCTTTGGATCCTCTGTTGTGACAGTTTGGACCCTACATCAACACAGTTTGGATCCCCTATCAAGCTGTTTTGAATCCTGTATTGAGATAGTTTATATCCTGTGCCAAGCTAGTTCATTTCACCTATACAGCTAGTTTATATCCTATATTGAGCTAGTTCAATGCATATGTAGAGCCAGTTTACATCACATATCAAGCTGGTTTGTATCACACACTGAGCTCGTTTTTATCTTGTATTCAGATTGTTTATGTCCTGTATCAAGCTGGTTTATATCCTACATTGAGGTAGTTTAATTAATATGCAAAGCCAGTTTAATTCATGTATCAAGCTGGTTTAATACATATCTATCAAGCTAATTTAATACATATATATCAAGCTAGTTTAATATGTATATGGAGGTAGTTTAACTCCTATACTGAGCTGGTTTAGATCCTATATTGAGGTAGTTTAATTAATATGTGAGGCCAATTTAATTCATGTATCAAGCTGCTTTAATACATATATCAAGCTGCTTTAATAGATATCTATCAAGCCAGTTTAATACATCTATGGAGATAGTTTAACTCCTATACTGAGCTGGTTTAGATCCTATATTGAGGAAGTTTAATTAATATGAGAAGCCAGTTTAATTCATGTATCAAGCTGCTTTAATACATATATACTGACCTAGTTTAATACATATATGGAGATAGTTTAACTCCTACATTGAGCTGGTTTAGATCCTATATTAAGGTTGTTTAATTAATATGTGAAGCCAGTTTAATTCATGTATCAAGCTGCTTTAATATATATATCTCAAGCTAGTTTAATACATATATGGAGCTAGTTTAAATCCTCTATTGAGCTGGTTTAGATCCTATATTGAGGAGGTTTAATTAATATGTGAACCAGTTTAATTCATGCATCAAGCTGGTTTAATGCATATATCAAGCTAGTTTAATACATATATATCAAGCTAGTTTAATACCTATATATCAAACTAGTTTAATGCATATATGGAGCTAGTTTAACTCCTGTATTGAGCTGGTTTAGATCCTATACTGAGGTAGTTTAATTGATATGTGAAGCTAGTTTATTTCACATGTCAAGCTAGTTTAATACCTATATATGGAGCTAGTTTAACTCCTATATCAAGCTAGTTTAATACCTATATATGGAGCTAGTTTATCTCCTATATCAAGCTAGTTTAATACCTATATATGGAGCTAGTTTAACTCCTATATCAAGCTGGTTTAGATCATACATCGAGCTAGCTTATATCATGTATCAGGCTGGTTTATACCATAATATCAGCTACTTTGTGTCATAATATCAAGCTAGCTTATATCATATATCAAGCCAGTTTTCCCTCCTCTTGAAGAAAACCTGCCTATTTTGTTTATCCTCAGGAAAAAAATAACCACTTCTTAAAAACTCTTATTTATTTCTTTCCTTTTAATAGCCTGAACCAAATAATTTCTCATTTTTACAGGCTTCGCTTCCCTTTTCCCACAGCGACTAAATTGCAACTTATTTCCATGAAATCCAGAGATGACACAGATCTTTATTTTGCATAAAGGCATAGAGAAGTGTCTAATATCTTCAATATTCATCCGCTAAGTGGACATTTGCATTGGGTTAGAAGTGGAGAAGGAGCCCCGGCCCTCCCGCGGTGACAGCTGTACGGAGGGATGACATCTGACAGCTGTGACAGTGCTGACGGGAGGGCTGGGATGGCTCCCGCATCCCTGATCCAATTACAGCACACATCCCTCTGACAGGGCCGGCAGCCCTCTCCCGCGCCGCCGGGGAGGACACTATTGATCTCTTGTCAGAGCCCCACCAGCCCATCCGCCTCCCCTCCCGCTGCCTGGACTCTGGAACAACCTCCCCCCAAAGAAGCGGTGAGGTGCCCGGGCTGGGGTGGGGGGACTCAGGTGTGGGGAGCTAAAGGGGCAAAGGGTGCGGGTGAAGCAGGACGGTCGCGTCGCCGCGCCGCTGACAGCCCCATCATGGCCGCCCTGCCCCGCGCCATCCGGCCCCGGCGCTAATGGCGAGACAGCTCCTGGCGGTTAGTGGGGTGAGCCCGCTGCTGAAAAGGCCACCGCAATTAGCGCCGGCGGGGCCGCTGACAGCCAGCCCACGGGCCAATGGCAGCTGCCAATAACCTCAGCGCCCCCAAAACACACAATTAGGGCCTCAGAGCCCCCTCCTCCTGCTCCTCCGGTGCCGGGACTCAACGCAGTGCCCATCACCACCAACGCAAACCGCCTGGCCTGCCACCTCCTCCTCACCGCTATCTTCCTCCACCCGTCACGACCAACACAAACTGCCTGGTCTACCACCACCTCCTCATCACCTTCTTCCTCCACCCATCATGACCAACACAAACTGCCTGGTCTACCACCACCTCCTCATCACCTTCTTCCTCCATCCATCATGACCAACACAAACTGCCTGGTCTACCACCACCTCCTCATCACCTTCTTCCTCCACCCATTGCACCCAACACAAACTGCCTGGTCTACCACCACCTCCTCATCACCTTCTTCCTCCATCCATTGCACCCAACACAAGCTACCCGGCCTACCTGCACTTCCTCCTCCTCATCCTAGAACGGTTTGGATTGGAAGGGACCTTAAAGATCATCTGGTTCCAAGCAACCTGCCATGGACAGGGACAACTTCCACTAGACCAGGTTGCTCAGGGCCCTGTCCAACCTGTCTCTGAAGATTCCATGGTTGATAGATGAACATTTTTTTGCCCTCTACTAATGTTGTCATTTTAGAAAGGTTTGCCTTAGAAATTTTCTCCTGCATTCCTAAAAAAACCACAAAGTTATTCATTCTGGAGAAGAGAAGGCTCCAGGGAGACCTTCTGGTGGCCTTTCAAAGCTTAAAGTGGCCAATCAGGATGACTGGGACAGACTTTTGAGCAGGACCTGTTGTGACAGGACAAGGGGTGATGGTTTGAACTAAAAGAGGGAGATTGAGACTGGAGAGAAGGAGGAAATATTTGACACTGAGGGTGGGGAGACCCTGGAACAGCTTGCCCAGAAAGGTGGAAGATGCCCCATCCCTGGAAGAATTCCAGGTCAGGTTGTTTGAAGAGCTGAGCAACCTGCTCCAGTTGCAGCTGTCCCTTGCTGAGTGCAGGGAGGGCTGGATTAGATGACCTAGAAAGCTCCCTCCCAACCTAAAGCATTCTCTGATTCTACTCCACAGTTTAGTGGCTGTGCTGGTTGTAGGTTGATGGTTGCACCTGATGATGTTGGAGGTGTTTTCCAGCTGAACCAGCTCTATGATTGTTGAATGTAATCCAACTATCATGACTACTTGGTCCAACTTTTTTGGTTTGTTTTCTATTTTTCCCTCTTCCCCCCACCCCCTCCTCCTTCCCCTCCAGCTTTTCAGCAGCAGCCACGTTTTGCCAGCTAGATGTCATTACAAACACAGTTATTGATCACCTCACCCGAGCTGGATCTCAACCTGCAGACAAACTGCGACTCGCTCCCGTGCTATAATTTTATTGATCAGAGCAATCCAGCTGCCAGGGCTTTCTGGAGAATGAAAAATAAAACAAATAAAGAGGGGGGGAAAAAAAAGAAAGAACCTGAATACATCTTCCCTTTGCCCACACGTGAACCAAAACAACATTTTAAAGCCTGAAGTACAACTTTTAATCATTTTTTTTTTCCCTTTTCTTCCATAATTCAGGGATGTTGTGGAAGCTCCCTCCCTGGATGTGTTCAAGGCCAGGTTGGATGAGGCCTTAAGTAATAAGAAGGTCAATGGCATCCTGGCCTGGATCAGGAAAAGTGTGGCCAGCAGGAGCAGGGAGGTCATTCTGCCCTGTACTCAGCACTGGTTAGGCCACACCTTGAGTCCTGTGTCCAGTTCTGGGCTCCTCAGTTTCAGAAGGATTTTGTGACACCTGAATGTGTCCAGAGAAGGGCAACGAGGCTGGGGAAGGGTCTGGAGCGCAGCCCTGTGAGGAGAGGCTGAGGGAGCTGGGGTTGCTTAGCCTGGAGAAGAGGAAGCTCAGGGGAGACCTTCTAGCTCTCTGTAACTCCCTGAAGGGAGGCTGTAGGCAGGTGGGGGTTAGTTTCTTCTCCCAGACAACCAGCACCAGAACAAGAGGACACAGTCTCAAGCTGTGCCAGGGGAGGTTTAAGCTGGATGTTAGGAAGAAGTTCTTCATAGAAAGAGAGATTGCCATTGGAATGTTCTGCCCAGGGACGTGGTGGAGTCCTCATCCCTGGAGGTGTTCAAGAGGGGATTGGATGTGGCACTCTCTGGGCATCCTGCTCCAGGCCTCCAGCACCCTCATACCAAACAACTTTCTCCTTATCCTCAGATGGAACCTCCTGGGTTCCAGTTTGTGCCTGCTGCCCCTTGTCCCATTCCCAGGCACCAATGAAAAATCTAGCCCCATATTCTTGACTCTCAGTCATCACATATTAATGAACATTGATCAGATCCCCCCTGGAGCTGCTCTTCTCTAGGCTCAACAGCCCCCAAGGCTCTTAGCCTTTCCTTGTCACAGGGATGCTCCAGGCCCCTCAGCATCTTAGCAGCCTCCACTGAACTCTCACCAGTAGTTCTCTGTCTCTCTTGAACTGAGGAGCCCAGAATGGGTCCCAGTACACCAAATATGACCTCACTGGAGGAGAACAGACTGACTGATTGATAGCAGCAATGAACCTACACTCACTGACTGATGAGGGTAACACTCACCCACAGGACAAACACCCATCTGAGGAACACATCACAAACGGGAAGGAAATGCAGAATTCGGAGGTGTTAATCAGCAACTATGGCAAGATGAGAATGCAAGAATTTACAAAGCAAATTGCCTACAAACTGTTTGGAGATTCTTTTCACACCTCTCCAGTGAAGCACAGTCAGTTCTTTCTGTTGTTGTTTGCTTTTGGGTGTTTTTTCCTTCTTTTTTTTTTTTTTTTCCTGCCGCCGCGGTTTTAGTGTGAAACAAAAATGTCTCAGAGGTAGAAGCTGTTGAAAGAGCAGGAGCTGAATGCTGCTCATCACCAGGAGAAGGCTCTTCTGAGACAGGGCTGGTGGTGTATCCCATACAATGGAAAAAATACCTACAACTTTCTTTTCTATAAATGGAATGGAATGGAATGGAATGGAATGGAATGGAATGGAATGGAATAGAATAGAATAGAATAGAATAGAATAGAATAGAATAGAATAGAATAGAATAGACCAGGTTGGAAAAGACCTTTGAGATCATCAAGTCCAACCTATCACCCAGCACCATCTCATCAACTAAACCATGGCATCAAGTGCCTCATCCAGGCTCTTCTTAAATACTTCCAGTGATGGTGACTCCGCCACCTCCCTGGGCAGCACATTCCAATGGCCAATCTCTCTTTCTATGAAGAACTTCTTCCTCACCTCCAGCCTAAACCTCTCCTGGCACAACTTGAGACTGTGTCTTCTTGTTCTGGTGCTGGTTGCCTGGAAGAAGAGACCAACCTCCACCTGGTTGCAACCTTCCTTCAGGTAGTTGTAGAGAGCAATGATGACTCCCCTGAGCCTCCTTTTGTCTAGACTAAGCAACCCCAGCTCCCTCAGCCTTTCCTCACATGGCTTGTGCTCCAAACTCCTCCCCAGCTTTGTTGTCCTTCTCTGGACACATTCCAGTAACTCAACATCTTTATATATATAATATATATAATAATATAATATTATAATATATTATATATATATGCATTAAGAAAAACTAAGAATGAAGTTTTATCCTTGAGTTACTGAGGTGTCCCCTATGGTAGAGAAGTCACACATTCAATGTCACAGATAAAAGGACCCCAGTCTCTTCAGAAATGATGAAGAGTATGGAGGGAAAACCTTGACTCTGTGGGAAATCAATAAGCTCATTGCACTGAACTCAGCATTTTAATTATCACCTGGTTGTAGCCAGGTGTAGTTTGGTCTCTTCTCCCAGGCAACCAGCACCAGAACAAGAGGACACAGTCTCAAGCTGCGCCAGGGGAAGTTTTAGGCTCAAGGTGAGGAGAAAGTTCTTCCCAGAAAGAGAGATTGGCCATTGGGATGTGCTGCCCAGGGAGGTGGTGGAGTCACCATCACTGGAGGTGTTCAAAAAAGGACTGGATGTGGCACTTGGAGCCATGGTTTAGTTGTCAGGAGATGTTAGGTATTAGGTGTGGTAGCTAGGGACTTGCGGCCGGAAGATTGCGTGCTGTACGTGTAGATAAGGTTTTCTGTAGCCTATGGTACTCAGGCCATGATGTAAGCAGACGGATGTGACATTGTAACTCCAAGGTTATAAAAGCTGATAACAACCAGCAATAAACGCCATTTGCCATCCACCACATTGGTGTCAGTGTGCCGATGGACCAGCAGCCTGGGTGTGGCCGCTGTACCCCCCCCGGACCAGGTCGTCTTTGCCTGCTACAAGCAATCAGCTTGTAAAAATAAAAGGCAACAATTAGGTAATAGGTTGGACTTGATCTCTGAGGTGTTTTCCATCCTGGTTGATTCTGTGAAATGGCCTTAACTTGCACCAGGGGAGGTTTAGGTTGGACATGAGGAACAATTTCTTCCCCAAAACGGTTGTCAAGCCCTGAAATAAGTGGTGGAGTCCTTATCTCTGGAGGAGTTTCAAAGCCATGGAGATGTGGTGCTGAGGGCTATGGTTTAGTGGTAATGTGACAGTGCTGGTTTACTGGTTGGACTTGCTAATACATAGAATACATAGAATAAACCAGGTTGGAAGAGACCTTCAAGATCATTGCGTCCAACCCATCAACCAATCCAACACCACCCAAACAACTAACCCACGGCACCAAGCACCCCATCAAGTCTTCTCCTGAACACCTCCAGTGATGGCGACTCCACCACCTCCCCAGGCAGCCCATTCCAATGGGCAATCACTCTCTCTGTATAGAACTTTTTTCTAACATCCAGCCTGAACCTCCCCTGGCGCAGCCTGAGACTGTGTCCTCTTGTTCTGGTACTGCTTGCCCTCTTAGCTGCCTGGGCACACTGCAGGCTCATGTTCAGTCTACCGTCGACCAGCACCCCCAGGTCCCTCTCAGCCTGACTGCTCTCCAGCCACTCTGACCCCAGCCTGTAGCACTGCCTGGGGTTGCTGTGGCCAATGTGCAGAACCCGGCACTTGGATGTGTTAAATCTCATGCCGTTGGACTCTGCCCATCTGCCCAGCCTGTTGAGGTCCCTCTGCAGAGCCTCTCTACCCTCCAGCAGATCAACTCCTGCCCCCAGCTTGGTGTTGTCAGCAAATTTATTGATGATGGACTCGATGCCCTCGTCCAGATCATCAATAAAGATGTTAAAGAGCATGGGGCCCAGTACTGATCCCTGGGGCACACCACTGGTGACTGGCTGCCAGCTGGATGTGGCACCATTCACCACCACTCTCTGGGCTCGGCCCTCCAGCCAGTTCCTAACCCATCGCAGTGTGCTCCCATCCAAGCCATGGGCTGACAGCTTGGCCAGGAGTTTGCTATGGGGAACGGTGTCAAAGGCCTTGCTGAGGTCCAGGTAGACTACATCCACAGGCCTCCCCACATCCACCAGGCGGGTCACCTGATCATAGAAGGAGATCAGGTTGGTCAGGCAGGACCTGCCCTTCCTAAACCCATGCTGGCTGGGCCTGATCCCTTGGCCATCCTCTAAGTGTTGTGTGATTGCACTCAGGATGACCTGCTCCATAATCTTTCCTGGCACTGAGGTCAGGCTGACAGGCCTGTAATTCCCTGGCTCATCCAACCGGCCCTTCTTGTGGATGGGTACCACGTTGGCCAGCTTCCAGTCAGCTGGGATCTCTCCAGTGAGCCAGGACTGATGAAAAATAATGGAGAGTGGCTTGGCCAGCTCATCTGCCAGCTCTCTCAGCACCCTAGGATGGATCCCATCTGGTCCCATGGACTTGTGGGGGTCTAAGCTGCTGAGGAGAGCTCCTATCACTTGCTCATGGAACACAGGGAAACCATGCAGCTCCCTGGCTCCCTCTGCCAGCTCTGCAGGCCAGCTGTCTGGTAGACGTTCTTTCCAGCTAGTAAAAACTGAGATAAAGAAGGTGTTAAGTACCTCTGCCTTTTCCTCATCCTGTGTTACAACATTTCCTTCCATGTCAACCAAGGAGTGGAGGTTGTCCCTGCCCTTCCTCTTGCTATTAATATATTTATAGAAGGACTTTTTGTTGTCCTTCACATCAGAGGCCAGTTTAAGTTCCAAATATGCTTTTGCCTCCCTAATTTTCCTCCTACATGCCCTAGCAACCTCTTTAAACATTCCATGGGTTGCCTCACCTTTCTTCCAAAGATGATACACCCTCTTTTTTTCCCTTAGTTCTATTAAAAGTTCATTACACAGGCCTTTTCCAACCAAAAGAGTTCTATGATCAGCATCAGCCTCAGTCTGTTTAGCAGTCTCTGCTCTATACATGCCTAGCAGGTGACACGTGGGCAGTCTGTAAGGTGGCCACCAGATGAGGAGATCTGGACATGTATATTCTACATGTATTCACCCATCTCCTTATCACCAACATCTTACCTCTGCCTCATTTTTATCATTGTAACAATAGCTGAAATAACTTCATTTAAAGTCATTTAGAAGGACTACAATGGCTACAGGTGGCTTTAGTAAGGCAGAGGGGACAAAAAGCATCTCACGGAAGATGGAAGCATGGTAGAGGGTTTACTGTACCTCATTAATTCGTCCTGGGTTGCAGACATCCTTTGGTTGTGATACTCTTTAATGGGAATTCTTAATTGTTGACATTAAAAAATATGCTGAGCTGAGCAGAGAGTGGAATCCTGGCTACAGTGCAGACGCTCCTTGCTGTGCTCCACAATGAAGCATAACGGGCACAGTGGCTTAATAACCTCTCTCAAGAACCATAGTTCAATCCCAAGTGCCATCAGAAAGGTTAGGTGTGTAAATCTTGGCAAGGAGGCAGCTCATGCATTGCAGTGCACATGGGCAACTTAGCCAAGCCTTGAGACTATGGAAGACCACAGAAACAGAAAATTGTTTGGGTTGGGAAAAACCACTAAGATCATTGACTCCAACCATCAACCCAACACACCCATGGCTGTTAAACCATGTCTCCAAGTGCCATGGCCACAGGTTTCTTGAACACTTCCAGGGATGGTGACTCCACCACCTCCCTAGGCAGCCTGTTCCAGTGCCTGACCACTCTTGCAGAGAGTTTAGCATGGAGAAGGAAAGGGTCCAGAGAGACCTTAGAGCAGCCTTCTAGTACCCAAAGTGTCCTACAAGAAAGTTGGGGAGGGGCTTTTTTACAAGGGCTTGTGGTCATAGGATGAGGGGGAATAGATTAAAGCTTGAGGAAGGCAGATTTAGACTGGATATGTGGAAGAAATTCTTCCCATTGAGGGTGGTGAGACACAGGTTGCTCAGGAGGGCTGTGGATCCTGCTTCCTTGGAGGTGTTCAAGGGCAGGTTGGATGAGGCCATGGGCAACCTGGACTAGTGGGAGATGTCCCTGCCCATGGCAGTGAGGTTGGAACTAAATGACCTTTAAGGTCCCTTCCAACCCAATGCACTCTATGCCTTACTCTACCTTCTTCTCTCTTCTTCACTCTCCAGGCTAAGAACCTTAACTCTTGGCGCCTTAACCATGGCTACAGTGCTCAGGAGCTGCTTGCCCACTGAAAGTTTTGTCCAAGACATTATCCTCACCTCGCAAAATTGGAATGTCTGAGCTGCTTCAGCTCAAGCTATATCAAAACCTCAGGTCTGAATTAATCTGCCAAGTTTGTTAGAAATGAAGGTCAGGACTTGGAGTCGCCGCAATTAGGGTCACTGATATTTTCATGGCATCAGCCTCCTCTTCCTGATTATCAGCTTCCATGGTGCTAACACCTAAAAACTTTGTCCCTTTGACCCTGCTTGGGTTTAGATGTGGGCTATGTAATGCTGAGAAGGTTTCTGCATGACTTTTGGTCAGCTGAAGGAAATTTGGTTGAGAAAACAACCACAAAGAGAAATTCTGTGTGTGGGGGGGGGTGGGGGGTGGGATATATCATTTTGCATATTTTAATTAAATATTAGAGTCAAGTCAAATCCTGCTCTGGATTCTGCCTCCTCCAACCTTTGCCTCAACACTTAATGCAATTTATTACTGGTGTTCTGACCTATGAGGGAACTAAGCAGGAGATCAACTCTCAGCACGAACTGCTGGGAATGAGCTTGTCAGTCTTCAGCTATTGACTGAAAGCAAGGACAGAAGGCTGACCTGCTAGTGGGAAGCCTGAAAAGAAATGCCTTCCCCTGAGATCCCTCCAAAAAGACAGATATGGTGGGCATCAGAGTCAGGAGCAAGAGATCCTTGAAGTCTAGGCTTGAGGCGAGGAGAAAGTTCTTCCCAGAAAGAGTAATTGGCCATTGGAATGTGCCGCCCAGGGAGGTGGTGGAGTCACCGTCCCTGGAGGGGTTCAAGAGGGGACTGGATGTGGCACTTGAAGCCATGGTTTAGTTAGTCATGAGGTGTTGGGTGACAGGTTGGACTTGATGATCTCTGAGGGCTTTTCCAACCTTATTGATTCTATGATTCTATGAAAGGCACCAGTGCAGTGATAGAAATTAAAAGATGTCTCAGAGGTTTATGACTCTCACAAGCATGAGAGATTGGTTCTCTATGTTCCTTTTGACCCACTGGTGAGGCCACACCTTTAATACTCTGTTCAGTTTTGGGCCTCTCACTGAAAGACCTGCTGGAGCAGGTCCAAAGTAGAGCAACTAAGCTGGTAAAGAGCACTGAACACAAGCCTTAAGAGGAACAGCTGAGGGAAGTGGTTAGACTGGATGATCTCAAAGGTCTCTTCCAGCCTCAACAGTTCTGTGATTCTATGCAAGTCCAATACAGCTCATAGAGTCCAATGCCATGACAATCTTTTAAGGGGTCATAGAACTGTTCTGGTTGCAAAAGACCTCTAAGAATCCAACTGTCAACTCAGCACCACCATGGCCATTAAACCATGTTCCCAAGTGCCATGTCCACACATTTCTGAACACCTCCAGGGATGGGGACTCCACCACCTCCCTGGGCAACCATTCCAATGCCTAAACACTCTTGCAGCAAAGAAGTTGTTCTCAACAACTAAACTAAACCTCCCCTGACACAATTTGAGGCCATTTCTTCTTGTTCTATCATCTGATGTTAGGAAGAAGAGACTGACCCTCACCTCACTCCAAACTCCTTTCAGGGAGTTGTAGAGAGCTATGAATTCTCCTCTCAGCCTCCTAAATCTATCATCACAAGCCCTTCTGAACAGCCTCTCCCCAGCCTTCCTGTAGGTCTTCTTCAGATATTGAAATGCAGCTCTAAGGTCTCCCCAGAGCTTTTTCTTCTCCAGGCTGAACAGCCCCAGTTCTTTTCAGGCTGTCCTTGAAAGAGAGGTGTTCCAGCCATCTGATCCCCTTACCAGAAATGAGGGGGGAAAATCCCCCAAAAGACAGAGGAGAAGAGAGGCAGTAAGTGGGAAATTTCCATCCCCTGGATGCACAGTAAACAGATGGAATGGTAGAACCTGATTTTTTTCTTCCTCCTTGCTAACACACCTCAACTCTGACCTTTGTGCAAACCAGGACCTCCTGGATAATATGGTAATTTAATGGGAGCTCTTCTCTGCTGCTTTCTGCAGAGTGGGCTGGCTCTGTGAAATACGAGGTGGTTTACTTTTAAATAGAGCTCAGCTGAGACTTAGAAAAGACCTGGAAAGAGGCCTCCAATGGAGAGAGATAAATGCCTAATTTACTGTCCCACTTAATCCAGCCCTTTTTCCTTGTGTCATTATCTCCCATTCCTCATTATTGTGGCAGCACAGTCCTGAAAGACATGTGTGGTGAGATCAAGATTTGAGGGCATCTGTTTACAGTAGCCACAATTTATCATGAAAAAAACCCCCACCCTGGAATAGCTGAGCTGCTAGTGAAATGCTGAAGATAAATAGGGTGAGGTCTGGTAGTCTATGTCCCAGCTCAAATATGCCTTCACCAGGAGAATATCACACAGCTGGAGCTGGAAAATGAGTTGGAAAAAGACCTCTAAGGTCATCCAGCTCAATGATCAACCCAGCCCCACCATGGCCATTAATCCATGCCCCAAAGTGCCATGTCCACACATTTCTTGAACACCTCCAGGGATGGCAACTCCACTACCTGCCAGGGCAGCCTGTTCCAATGCCCGACCACTCTTGCAGCGAAGAAATTGCTCTTAACATCTAAACTAAACCTCCCCTGACATGATTTGAGGCTGTTTCCTCTTGTTCTATCATCTGATACTAGGGAGAAGAGACCAGCCCCCACCACACCGCAACCTCCTTTCAGGGAGTTGTGGAGAGCTATGAAGTCTCCTCTCAGCTTCCTCTTCTTCAGATTAAAGAACCCCAGCTCCCTCAGCTGCTCCTCACCAGCTCTGTTCTCCAGACCTTTCCCCAGCTTTGTTGCCCTTCTCTGGACCTGCTCCAGCCCCTCAGTGTCCTTCTTGGAATGTGGGTATCAAACAGAACCCAGGATTCAAGGTGTGATCTCACCAGTGCTCAACACAAAGGCACGATCACTTCCTTACTCCTGTTGGCCACACCATTGCTGACCCAGGCCAGGATGCTGGTGACCTCCTTGGCCTGCTGCTGGCTCCTGTTCAGCCAGCTGTACACCCGACTGGTGCAGCCCATATGACACTCACCACCCTACACCACAGGAATGGAGATCACCTCCCCATCACCACAGGAGTTCATTTACATCAGAGAAATCTCTTCATTGATCCACTTGACAGAGAGCCCAAATCTTCCCTCCCCAGCCAGCCTCACGCAGTGACAGGTTGCAAGGCACCAAAGTGCTGAAACGCTCTGAAGCATTTTGAGGCTGCCCTCACCATCAGACCTGCGAGGAGAAGCTCTTCAAGGCACCTCCCCAGCCATCCCAAGAGACCAAAAGGGACACAAACAAAAGCCCTGCTTCATCACTCTCTGAAATGGCACCATCTCCATATGCAAATGAGCTAGTTAATTCCTTGCAAGTCTCACATTAATTATTACTCTTTATCAGCTTCCATATCCGTGTCATGTCTGCAGTTATGGGGCGACTTGTCGGCGTGGTTGGAACAGCTGCTTTGAGAAATGTGGAGTGTAAATATTTATGGCTGGAGAGAAGAGACTTTGTCACTTAACGAGCTCTACTGATGGCTCTCACCCTGCCTCACTCCAGACTTCTGAGAACCACTTTTCCCTGGGTTTCTTCTGGAGACAGTGAAACGCTTCCTACGTGCGGGGAAACTGCCACTCACAACTTCTGCTTCCCCCAGCACGAAACATCGAATGTGCAACACGTGCAGGGCGAGAGCAGGAGGAGGGGGTTTCCAGGAAGGCTTCTCCACTTGCCTTTGCACAGAATCACAGAAACATTCAGGCTGGAAAAGACCCTCAGGATCACCAAGTCCAACCCAGAACCCTACTCTACAAGGTTCACCCCTAAACCATATTCCCAAGCGCCACATCCAAACCACCTTTGAACACCTTCAGGTTTGGTGACTCCACCACCTCCCCGGGCAGCACATTCTCAAGCTGTGCCAGGGGAGGTTTAGGCTGGATGTTCCCATAAAGAGAGATTGGCCATTGGAATGTGCTGCCCAGGGAGGTGGTGGAGTCACCATCACTGGAGGTGTTTAAGAAGAGACTGGATGAGGCACTTGGTGCCATGGTTTAGTTGATGAGATGGTGTTGGAGGATAGGTTGGAGTGGATGATATCAAAGGTCTCTTCCAACCTGGTTAATTCTGTCCTATCCTATCCTATCCTATCCTATCCTATCCTATCCTATCCTATCCTATCCCATTCCATTCCATTCCATTCTATTCCAATGCCTGATCACTGTTGCTGGGAACATCTTTTTCCTACTGTCCAGCCTAAAGCTACCCAGTCACAGTTTGAGGCCATTCCCTCTTGTTCTATCACTAATTACCTGTGAGAAGAGACCAGCAGCAGAGTACTGTGTCCAGTTCTGGGCCCCTCAGTTCAAGATGCTCATCCAGGCTGGTCACCTTCCCTGCCAGCTCATCTTTGGGCATGTGGGAACTGCCAGTTCCTGTGCCATCAAGAGGTCCTGTTTCAAGTAGGTCCAATTATCCTGGACCCCTTTGTTCCTGAGGGCTGCTGCCCAGGGTACTTCCCAAATAAGTTGCTTAAACAAGCAGAAGTTTGCCCTCCAGAAGTCCAAAGTGTGGGTTCTGCTATTGCTCCTCCCTATTTCCCTGCATATTGAAAACTCCACTAGCTCATGGTCACTGCACCCTAGACAGCCTCCCACCATCACATCTCCCACCAGCCCTTCTCTATTTGAGAACAGCAGGTCAAGTAGAGCCTGACCCCTGGTAGGTTGACTTAGCAGATGCATCAGGAAGCTGTCCTCCATACATTCTAAGAAGCTGCTGGACTGCTTCCTCTCTGCTCAGTTAAGTTCCCAGCAGATGTCTGGCAGGTTAAAGTCACCCACAAGGACAAGATCTGATGATCTTGAGACAACCTCCAATTGCTCATAGAATATTTCATCTGCCTCCTCATCCTGGTTGGGTGATCTATAACAGACTCCAACCAGGATGTCAGATTTGTTAGGTCTCCCTCTGATTTTAACCCACAGGCACTCAATCCTTTCATCTGCAACCTCAAGTTCTGTGATATCAAGAGATTCTCACAAGTAGATCAACACTCCCACTCAGTATAGTGTCATCTTCAAACTTGCTGAGGGTACCTCAATCTCCTCATCCAGATCATTGATAAAGACATTAAAGAGAACTGTCCCCAACACTGAGTCCTGGGGAACACCACTTGTAACTGTCCACTGGCTGGATTTAAGACTATTAGAATCATAGAATTGTTAGGGTTGGAAGGGACCTCAAGGCTCAGCCAGTTCCAACCCTCCTGCCACGGCCAGGGACACCTCACACTGCAGCAGGTTGCTCACGGCCACATCCAGCCTGGCTGCAAAAACCTCCAGGGATGAGGCTTCCACCACCTCCCTGGGCAACCTGTGCCAGTCTCTCACCACCCTCATGGGGAAGAACTTCTTCCTCACATCCAAGCTGAATCTACCCATTTCTAGTTTTGTTCCATTCCCCCCAGTCCCTGACGCCCTCAAAAGTCCCTCCCCAGCTTTCTCATAGCCCCTTTCAGATACTGGAAGGCCACAATTAGGTCTCTTGGGAACCTTCTCTTCTCCAGACTGAACAGCCCCAACTCCCTCAGTCTGTCTTCATAGCAGTGCAGCTCCAGCCCTCTGCTCATCCTCGTGGCCCTTCTCTGGACACCTTCCAGCACCTCCAGATCCTTCCTGTGCTAGGGGCTCCAGAACTGGACATAGTGCTCCAGGTTGGGTCTCACCAACGCACTTTGATGGGGAAGAATCACCTGCCTCGACCTGCTGGCTATGCTTTTCCATTACACTTTGGGTCTGGCCATCATCCTGCTTTTAACCCAGCAAAGCACCCACCTACCCAAGCCACGTGCAAGCAGTTCCTCCAGGAGGATGCTGATGGTCCTCATAGAGTCATGTGCTCGTGTTTGTAAGAATTGACACCTTGTAAAATGATTAAATGAATAAATATTCCACCATATGTATAAATGACCTATCCTGGGGGACAAGAGCAATTATTCACCCAGCAGAATGCATCTCAAGGAAAGCAAGGAAATTAATCAGAGGTCTGGGGGAAAAAAAAAAACAACCAACCACAAACCTGACATCTGAGGAAAGATTAAAAGAATTGGGGTTGTTTATCCTGAAAAAAAAAGAAAGTAAGAAGAACAGATCATTTAGGAGGAGATGCCATCTACAGCTACCTGAAGGGAGGGTGTAGTCAGGTGGGGGTTGGTCTCTTCTCCCAGAACAAGAGGACACGGTCTCAAGCTGTGCCAGGGGAAGTTTAAAGCTGGATGTTAGGAAGAAATTCTTCTCAGAGAGATTGGCCATTGGAATGTGCTGCACAGGGAGGTGGTGGAGTCAGCATCCCTGGAAGTGTTTAAAAAGAGCCTGGCTGAGGCACTTGGTGCCATGGTTTAGTTGATGAGATGGTGTTGGGTGATAGGTTGGACTCGATGATCCCAAAGGTCTTTTCCAACCTGGTCTGGTCTGGTCTATTCTATTCCATTCCATTCCATTCCATTCCATTCCATTCCATTCCATTCCATTCCATCCTATCCTATCCTATCCTATCCTATCCTATCCTATCCTATCCTATCCTATCCTATCCTATCCTATTTAAATTCCATCCCATCCCATCCCATCCCATCCCATCCCATCCCATCCCATCCCATCCCATCCCATCTCACCCCATCCCATCCCAATAATTTTCAGGTACGCCGACAGCTGGAGCAAAAATGGAAGAGGAAAAAACATCAGGTCTTTTTGCATTTAGGGTGGATTGAGCCAAAAAAATGAGCTCTCCTGACAAGGAAGCAAAAAAGAAATTAAATTGAACAACATGGGAGAGTAAAGCAGTGGAGAAAAAAAAGGGGTTGGGGGAATGTCTAACACTGGGGAGTAGGGAGAGCGTAGACCTTGTCAGCAGTGAGATGGCTAAGGTGAAGCTCGCCGGGAACGCGGCCCCGATGACATCCCCTGGTGCCTTTCCAGCCATGTTCTCCTATGAGCCACACAAAAGCTCACTCTATTGGAGAGGAGTAGAATGTCTTGCTAATTGAATGTCAAAGCAATTAAAGTGGGTATAGACTCCTCTCAACATTATCTTGACTTGATGAAATAAAGTTGTTTTGACAACGCGCGCTGACAATTCCCCGTTTCCAGCTGCCGCCGCTTCTCTTCAGGCAAGGCATGAAAAATGGTGAGACCTGAGAGTGGGTTTGCAAAATCCATGCAGAAACAGCCTGATTAGGCAAAACTAATCCACGATTTTCAAGGTATTTCCACCATCATCGCTACCTGTAACCCAAAGCTCGCTTCCCTCCTGCCCTCCCCACTGATGTTATGTGCGAAGCATTCCACGCACGGTGGAACAGGTTGGAGCTCCAGATGTGTTCTAGCTCATGGCACAGTCCACATGATGTCATTCTGCTCCTCTGCTCTTCTCTGGTGAGGCCCCCACCTGGAGTACTGCATCTAGTTCTGGTACCCCTAAGACAAGAAGGGCTTGAAACTCTTGATGCAAGTCCAGAAGGGGCCACGAAGATGATGAGAGGGCTGGAGAACGTCCCACATGGGGGACAGGCTGAGAGAGTGTTGGGGCTGTTCAGCCTGGAGAAGAGAAGGTTCCAGGGAGACCTTGGAGCAGCCTTCCAGTACGTGAAAGGGGCTAGAGGAGAGCTGGAGAGGGACTTTTGACAAGCACTTCTAGTGATGGGATGAGGGGCAATCGCTTTGAGCTGGAAGAGGGGAGATGTAATGTGGACATTGGGAAGAAATTCTTTTTGGTGATGGTGGTGAGACACTGGAACAGGTCACCCAGGGAGGTTGTGGATGCCCCACCCTGAAGTTTTTCAAGGCCAGGTTGGATGGGGTCTTGAGCAACCTGGTCTAGTGAAAGGTGTCCCTGCCCATGGCAGGGAGGTTGGAACTAGATGATCTTGAGGGTCCCTTCCAAACCACTCTGTGATTCTATGATGAGACCTACCTTAAAACTCAAATATCTCTTCATTTGCAATAGTCTTACTTCCACTTGTGTTTTAACCACATGTACAAACAAAAGAGTTCAACATATATCATTTTGTCAGTATTTGCATCTTTTCCTTTTGCATAATCTTCTGTGCAGAGCCAATTCAATATCACCCTTCATTCATGCTTTGAAATTCACCTCAATAATACTTGATATTTTGGGGTGCATGAAGAAGAGTGTGGCCAGCAGGTCAAAGGTGGTTCTCCTCCTCTTTTACTCCTCTCTAGTGAGGCCACAGCTGGAGCATTGTGTCCAGTTCTGGGCTCCTCAGTTCAAGAGAGAGAGGGAACTACTGGAGAGAGTCCAGTGGAGGCTCCAAAGATGCTGAGGGGCATGGAGCATCTCTGTGAGGAGGAAGGGCTGAGAGCCCTGGGGCTGTGGAGCCTGGAGAAGGGCAGCCCCAGAGGGGATGTGATCAATGCTCAGTGAGAGCTAAAGGACCTGTGAGGGGCAAGAGGCTGGGGCTAGACTCTTGTCAGTGGTTAGAGGCAGGATGAGGGGCAATGAGCACAAACTGGAAGCCAGTTCCATGTGAAGATGAGGATAAACTTGTGATGTGAGGGTGCTGAAGCCCAGGAGCAGGCTGCCCAGAGAGGTTGTGGAGTATCCTTCTCTGAAGAGATTCCAAATGCAGCTGGACACTTAACCTGGGCAAGCTGCTGTGGGTGCCCCTGATGTAGCAGCGGGTTTGGACTGGATGATCTCCAGAGGTCTCTTCCAACCCCCACCATGCTGGGATTCTGTGGTTTTGTGAAGGCAAAAATGTTTTAAGTGGTGCTGGAAGCACTCAGGAGAGCATGGCAGGAATGTAAGGAGGATTTGGATGAGTTTTTCCTGGCAATGTTCTGACTTGTGCCACCCAACTCAGTAAGTGCAGGCATTAGGAAGGAGAGAGCTGCATTTAATCGACTACTTATGCAAATGATGGGAAGGGGAAGGGGGGAAGACAATAAATAAAGGCATTTATTTTTTATCTGGTGTAGGCCATGCTGTGGAAAGGTGTGCAACCAGAGCTCAGGAAATGCAATTTGCAAAGGTCAGAGATTGATAGCAGAATCCATAAATGCCCTTATTTAACACAACTGGCCAATTATTCTTCCTAAGTAACTTACCAAACACTTCTGCATCTTCTGTCAGACACATTATGAGCTATTGGATAACCCTTATTCGCAGATTTTTCAGCCCACCCTCTTCCCCAGGTTTCTCTGGCTTCAGAAAACCTTCTCCCAGGCTCTTCTCCACAGAGCTGCTTTCCAGCAGGTCAAGCCTAACCTCTATTGGTGCAACACCCCCACCTTCCATTCACCCTACCTCCACAATACTCTGTTGTAAAAAGTGACTCTCACAGAATCACAGAATCACCGAGGTTGGAAGAGACCTCGAAGATCATCAAGTCCAACCCATCACCACAGACCTCAGGACTAGACCATGACACCAAGTGCCACGTCCAATCCCCTCTTGAACACCTCCAGGGATGGTGACTCCACCACCTCCCTGGGCAGCCCATTCCAATGGCCAACAACTCTCTCAGCGAAGAACTTTCTCCTCACCTCCAGCCTAAACTTCCCCTGGCGCTCCTACCAAAACACAGAATTGTTTGGGTTGGAAGTGACTTCTCCAATCACTGAGTCCAACCATCAAACTGCTTACAGCTGCAAACAAACTTCTTCACCCACGGCACTTTGGCCGCAGTTTAATGGCTGTGCTTTTGTTGGGTTAAGCTTGATGACCTTAGAATCATTTTGGTTGGTAAATGATATGATAATCATAGAATCCTTTGGGTTGGAACAGACCTCTAAGATCACTGAGTCCAACCATGATCCCAACACCACCATGGCCATGTCAACATGTTCCTTGGGCACCACCAGGGATGGTGATTCCACCACTTCCCTGGGCAAACTCTCTTGGGGTGCTTTATACCATTTCCCTTCCACCACCTACAGAAAAATCCAAGCTCATCCATCTATTCTTCTTCTTTTCATTCCACAGGACAAGCCACCCCAGGCCACACAGATGTTCTGTGCTGGGAGCTGGGATCTTGCTCATCCACGCTGACAAATCCAGAGCAACTCCACTGATATTAAAGGTATTGGCCCAGACTTACACCAGAGCAAACGAGCACACAGCTTGACCTTTTCTCTCTCTTCCTTTCAGGCCTCCTAATGGTTTTTTTAATAGAAAAGATAAAATATTTGTAAAACAAAAGGAAATCCCTCAAATACAGTGTAAATTCCCTTTCTAATTTTCCCAGAAACTCCTTTCCCTTAAAAAGAAAAGGGGGGGAAAAATAAAGAGGAAAAAAATTAGCAAAATTGCAAAGAGAAGTTGATTGCACTTTCACCTTGGGCTCTGCTCTTCTGTTGCATCTCCAAGCCTAGTACCCACATGCTCTGCCCAGCTCCCTCCCACGCCCCCCCTCCAGAAAGCCCTGCTCAGAAATCAGGGACAGAGATAATTCATAGAATCATAGAATTGTCTCAGTCAGAAGACAAACTCTCAGATCATCCAGCCCTCAACCCAACATCACCATTAAACCATGTCCCAAAGTGTCATGTCCACACCTTTCTTGAATGACTCCAAGGATGGTGTGGCCAGAACCAACCTGAGCAGCCTGTTCCAATGCCTGACTACTCCTGCAGCAAAGAAATTGTTCCTCATGTCCAACCTAAAGCCCTCCTGGCACAATTTCAGGCCATTTCCTCTCATTCCATCACCTGATACTAGGGAGAAGAGACCAAGTCCTCACCTCACACCAACCTCCTTTGAAGGAGTTGTACAGAGCAATAAGGTCTCCCCTCAGGAGACAACCCCAGGTTCCTCAGCTGCTCCTCACCAACCCTATTCTCCAGACCCTTCACCACCTTCATCATCCTTTTCTGGAAGGACAATGCCCACATTTGGAGCTGCCCTTTCAGTTCCCATATGAAAATCCTCCTTCAGCTCCACTGATGCAGCTTTGCTTTTGCCTCTGAAACTTAATGAAACTAAAGATCCCATTCAGCTGAAGACATGGATTGCTTTGGATGACAAGCTTCTCAGGCAACCCAGAACAACACAGCATCTTTTCTCTGCCCAACATTTTCCATCTCCTCATGTTTGCTTTTAACCCATTCCTTTCCCCAAGCCATGGAGGTTTTCCTCTTTGGATTCATTTAGAATGGAATGGAATGGAATGGAATGGGATAGGATAGGATAGGATAGGATAGGATAGGATAGGATAGGATAGAATAGTATAGAATAGAATAGAACAGAATATCAATGATTCTATGCATTGTGCCTCATTCCCTGTTGCAGGATTGTATCCCAAATGGCATGTCTGGCCCAGGTCTCAGCACAGCACCTGTGGTATGTCAAGGGACGTGGAGGGGTTCCTTTCTAGGCTCAATAAAATTCATGTTGTCTGTGTTCCAGGTCGAATTCTAGAATCATAGAGTTGTTTGGGTTGGAAAAGCCACAAAGATTGTCCTGCCCAGCCATCAACCCAACACCACCATGGCCATTAAACCATGTCCCAAACTGCCATGGCCACAGATTGCTTGAACACCTCCAGGGATGGGGACTCCACCACCTCCCTGGGCAGCCTGTTCCAGTGTCTGACCACTCTTGCAACAAATAAATTGTTCCTCATGTCCAACCTAAACCTCCCCTGGTACAATTCAGGCCATTTCCTCTCCTTCTATCATGGAATAGAATAGGATAGGATAGGATAGGATAGGATAGGATAAGATAGGATAGGATAGGATAGAATAAAATAGAATAGAATAGAATAGAATAGAATAGAATAGAATAGAATGGAATGGAATGGAATGGAATGGAATGGAGTGGAGTGGAGTGGAGTGGAATGGAATGGAGTGGAGTGGAATGGAATGGAATGGAATGGAATGGAATGGAATAGAATAGAATAGAATAGAATAGAATAGAATAGAATAGAATAGAATAGAATAGAATAGAATAGAATAGAATTAACCAGGTTGGAAGAGACCTTTGAGATCATCGAGTCCAACCTAACATTTAGTTGCACTAAGTGGTTTATTACTGCTAGCTTCGTTCTGTCCTTTAAAGTTATCAGCAAAGCTCAGCTCTTCTGAAAGCCAACAATAAAATAAACCACTTTCATTCTCCTCCTCAGACAAAAAGTACTTTTGCTGCCATCAAAAAGTCCCACTTTCAGTCATGCCTCTATTTTTTTTTCATTCCACCCAGTAAAATCACAGGGAAGCAGCATTGCTGACTTTTGAGTCATGAGCAGCACAAATAAAGCTTTCACAAATTGCAGTAATTTCTCATCAAGTCTTCCCCACAGGGAGGGGGAAAAAAAATAATCAACAAAAAAACACCCCCCCAGCAAACCAAACCCAATTAAACACAATGTCAAGTAACAAGAGCCAAAGACTGGGACAGAACGTTTGGGGAATAAAAGAGATTGAAGAAAACAGGAGGAGAACATCTATGGGAGAGCAGAGAGTGAGAAGGATCCTCTGTTACAGCTCCATGTCCTTCAGAGAAGGCTGCTGGAAAGAACAATCTTCCCTATTCACAGACCACAGTCTCACAGAATCATGGAATCATGGAATTGTTTGGGTTGAAATAGGCCTCTGAGGTCATGGAGTCCAACCAGCAACCCAACACCACCATGGCCATTAAACCACATCCCATGGTCACATAATTCTGGAAGCCCTCAAGGGCTGGTGACTCCACCACCTCCCTAGGCAGCCTGTTCCACTGCCTGGCCACTCTTGCATCAAAGAATTTTCTCCTCATGTCCAACCTAAACCTCCCCTGGCACAATTTCAGGCCACTACCTCTCATTCTATCACCTGATACTAGGGAGAAGAGACCAACCCCCACCTGGCTCCAACCTCCTTTCAGGGAGTTAAACGAAGCCAGAACGTCTCTTCTAAGGCTCCTTTTCTCCAGGCTGAACAACCTCAGTTCCCTCAGTTCTGGGTTCCTCAGTGCTCTGGACCCTTCACCAGCTTCATAGCCCTTCTCTGGACATGCTCACAACCGTCTAGAAACACCAGCTTGGCTGCAAGGTTAAACCAGTGAGGGCAGGCAGGTTCAGGTTCCTGCTACAACCACCTAACCATAGTGCTTACTTTCAGCCTATTCTCTACTACATAAAACTCTGAATCCTTTATGCCATTATTGTCCCAAAACTGCACCTTTCCAAATTCCAGGGCTCACTACACTGGGCAGTGTTAAAAGAGACATTCCTGGGACTGGAGCATCTCTGTGAGGAGAAAAGGCTGAGAGCCCTGGGGCTGTGGAGCCTGGAGAAGAGCAGCCCCAGAGGGGATCTGATCAATGCTCAGCAAGAGATAAAGGACCTGTGGGGGTCAAGAGGCTGGGACCAGACTCCTGTCAGTGGTGCCCAGGCACAGGAGAAGGGGAAATGAGCACAAACTGGAGGCTAGAAGATTCCATCTGAAGATGAGGAGAAAGTTGTTTGGTGTGAGGCTGCTGGAGGCCTGGAGCAGGCTGCCCAGGGAGGTTGTGGAGTCTCCTCCTCTGGAGAGCTTCCAACCCCACCTGGCCATGGTGATGCTGGGCAAGCTGCTGTGGGTGCCCCTGATGTAGTAGGGGGGTTGGACTGGATGATCTCCAGAGGTCCCCTCCAACCCTCACCATGCTGGGATTATGTAATTCTATGAAGCAGCTTCACAGGCGCTGCTGAAGAGACAGTGAGGCAAAACCAGCCCTCCACTGATCCAGACTGAAACTTCATTCACCAGAGAAGTTTTACCCTTGGAGGAGACTTGAACACACTTGAAATTCTCCAGCTCCCATCCTGCACTCCCCTTTAACAGGTCTTTTCCCTTCAGCAGCAATTTACAAGCACAAAAGGGGGGATGAGGGGCGGGGGGGGGGGGAGAGAAAGAAACATCTTTTCATGTCTTTAGAAATGAAACCTCTTACTTACTGCTTTCCCAGGTTATCTGCAAAATGTCAATTCTTTTAGGAATTATTGTTGCAAAAGAGAAAAATCAAGATCATTCCCATCCATTTTATGCCCCAGCCAGCCCCAACCCCAGAGCAACCCAGCTACTTCTTTATTTACTGCTATTACAGGATGACTACGAAAAGGTCTTTCTCCTCCCCTCCAACCTAGGCAGCCAGAGGGAGCAATCCAAAAAATCCATGGGAGGGGAAGAATCCCTCAAAGTGACTCTAAGTGCATGTCCTCTGAGGATCTTGGGTACCTCATCTCACCAGCCAGGCAGATAATTAGCCATTGGAGCACACGGATGTTGTGTGATGTCTCTGAGAGGTGCCATGGATTATGGTATCAAAACTGCCTCCTGTTTGTCACCGGAACAGCCCCTGCTGCAGCAGAGCACCTGGCCACAGGCACCCTCAAAGAGAAGCACCAGGTCAGTAGAGTTCAGAATCCCAGAATTCCAGAATCCCAGAATCTCAAAATCCTGTGGGTTGGAAGGGATCCTCAAAGGTCATCTTGTCCAAACCTCCTGCACATCTCCAACTATATGAAGCTGGTGAGGGGTTTGAAGCACAAGCCCTATGAGAAGAGGCTGAGGGAGCTGGGGTTGCTTAGCCTGGAGAAGAGGAGGCTCAGGGGAGACCTTCTTGCTCTCTCCAACTACCTGAAGAGAGGTTGTAGCCAGGTAGGGGTTGGTCTCTTCTCCCAGGAAAGCAGCACTAGAACAAGAGGACACAGTCTCAAGCTGTGCCAGGGGAGTGTGGCCGTTTGACGCTGTGCCTTTAAGAAAGGGGCACACTGGCTGGATTTGGGAAGAAGTTCTTCCCAGCAAGAGAGATTGGCCATTGGAATGTGATGCCCAGGGAGGTGGTGGAGTCACCATCCCTGAAGGTGTTTAGGAAGAGACTGGATGAGGCACTTGGTGCCATGGTTTCATTGGTTAGATGGAGTTAGGTTATAGATTGGACTCGATGATCTCAAAGGTCTCTTCCAACCTGATTAATTCTATTCTATTCTATTCTATTCTATTCTATTCTATTCTATTCTATTCTATTCTATTCTATTCTATTCTATATCAGGCTGCCCAGAGCCATATGAAGTTTGATCTTGACCAGGCCTCCCCCACATCCCTGGACATCATTTCCAGTATTCCACCACTTTCATAGTGAAGAATTTTCTCCTCATATCCAGCTTATATCTCCCCTGATCCAGTTACAAACTATTGCCCCTCATCCCATTACCACAGTTTCTTCTGAGCCTTCCTGTAGGTCCCTTTTGGATACTGATATGCAGCTCTAAGGTTTTCCTTGAACATTCTCTCCTCCAGGGTGAACAACCCCAACTCTCTCAACCTGCCCCTGTAAGGAGCACACTGCTCCTCACCATTAGATACAGGTCAGATTTGGATCTTCTGACTTATTTCTGATTGCATCCTGCAGAATTCATAGAATCATAGAACTGTTTGGGCTGTTCTCCAAGACCATCCAGTCCAAACAGCAACCCAACACCACCATGGCCATTAAACTACGTCCCAGAGTGCCATGGCCACAGGTTTCTTGAACAACTCCAGGGATGGTGACTCCACCACCTCCCTCGGCAGCCTGTTCCAGTGCCTGACTACTCCTGCAGCAAAGAAATTGTTCCTCATGTCCAACCTAAACCTCCCCTGACATAATTTCAGGCCATTTCCTCTCATTCTGCCACCTGATGCTTGAAAGAAGTGACCAACCCCCACCTCACTCCGGCCTCCTTTTTGGGCGCCGTAGAGAGCAGCTTAAGGTGGGTGAGCTAAGACGAAACACCAGGAAAACATCAGTATGGGTGGAATTAGGCATTCAAGGCTTATTCTTCACACACACCTAAATCAAGCAGCTTTATCACCTGGTTTTTATTCTGCCCCTCAGAAGTGGCCCTTTTCATCCAACACGCGCACTGCCGGAGCAGCCCTGTGGCAGCAGGAGATGCTGAGCAGGTAATCAGCTACAAAAGGAAAGTGCAATAAGCAAAGCAGCTGATTTTCAATACTCTATTGGAGGGGGGAAAAAATGTATAATAATAATAATAACAACAACAACAAAAAAAACCCCAACCCTGGACAAAATGTTCAGAAGTGGATAAAAATAAACTCACTTTGATTTCCTTCGCCTTTAATGATGCGAAATGAGGATGGCAGGAGGCAGCGGTGGTTAAGTTTAGTTCTAAGGAGCCTCTTCCAGTGGGCAAAGAATGAAATTAAGAGAGAAAATACAAATTAAAAAGGCAATTGGGCATTAAATTACACAATGAAAAGAAAAATAATGAACTGCCACTAGGAGCTCAAAAGTTGTATAGCAGGCACGTGGCAGGTGGTTGGCAGGTTGCTTGTGGCACAAGAGGGAACTGGACACATGGTTTGAGGCACAGCACAGCTCTGAAGAGCTCTGGTGGCACCTGAGCTTCCCCCATCCGCTCAAAGGCTCCCCTACAGGAAGGCAAAGCTCATCCTGGAGATCCTCCAGGCAGATCCCAGCATCTACCCCTTCTTTAAGCCTTCCAGTAGGGTGGGGCTTGGAAGGAACCTCTGAAGACCATCCAGTCTAACCCCCTTGCTAAAGCAGGGACATCCACAGTAGCTTGTCCAGCAGCACAACGGCCAGGTGAGGTTGGAATCTCTCCCAGGAAGGAGACTCCATGACCACTCTGGGCAGCCTGCCCCAGGGCTCCAGCACCCTCACACCAAACAAGTTTCACTGCAGACAACCACCAAAGTCTTGCAGCGACAGGATGAGGAGAGGCTGAGGGAGCTGGGGTTGCTTAGCCTGGAGAGAATGCTCAGAGGAGACCTTCTTGCTGTCTACAAATACCTGAAGGGAGGTTGTGGTCAGGTGAGGGTTGGTCTCTTCTCCCAGGCAACCAGCACCAGAACAAGAGGACACAGTCTCAAGCTGCACCAGGAGAGGTTTAGGCTGGATGTTAGGAAGAAGTTCTTCATAGAAAGAGAGATTGGCCATTGGAATGTGCTGCCCAGGGAGGTGGTAGAGTCACCATCCCTGGAGGTGTTTAGGAGGAGATTGGATGAGGCACTTGGTGCCATGGTTCAGTTGATTAGATGGTGTTGGGTGATAGGTTTGATGATCTCAAAGGTCTTTTCCAACCTGGTTAATTCCTATTCTGTTCTATTCTATTCTTAGTTTGCAAACCAGACAAAACAAAACCACAAGAAGAAAAGAAAATAATCTTAACTATTCTTAATTCTGGCATAGTTTCTTTATCCTGATTCTTGGAATACTTTGGAATAGAAGGGGGATTGCCAATAAAGGTAGGATTTTATGACCACAAGTGGATCAGCAAATCTCTACTGAGAACTAGAGAGAAAACAGCTTCATTTTTTAAAGCACTTTGGTGTGTGCTCACTGCACACAAACATCTCTCTGTGTGTGAGTTCAGGAACATTTATGTATGGTCATAATTGGGGGAGGGGGGGAGCCAAAAACCAGAAACAAACCAAAATAAACCCACAAAGAAGCAATAAAGCACAGAGATTTATCCAGAAGCCCTCAGTAATTCACATCAAAAGCTTCAAGAAATTTACCAGGAGGGACTATGATGCAGCTTTCTGTCAAGGTGAGTTTTCTCACTGGGGTTGGAATAAATGAACTCCAGAGGTCCTTTCTAACCACCACCAGTCTATGGCTGGAGGAAGTGAGGTCAGGAAAGATCATTCCTCTTCTTGGTTCTGAAAGCCAAACCTAGGTAGGTTTCCAGATCAAGCAGATGAAATGAGCTGAGGAAGAAAGCATTCCTGCTTTGGATTTGATTTCTTTTATCACGTAGAACAGTCGTTGTGCCCTGTACTGGGCACTGGTGAGGCCGTACTTCGAACCCTGGATTCAGTTTTTGGCCCCTCAATCCAAGAAGGATATTGCTGGAGAGAAGGGCAGCAAAGCTGGTGAGGGGTATGAAGAACAGGACTGGTGAGGAGCAGCTGAGGGAACTGGGGTTGTTTAGTCTGGAGGAGGCTGAGGGAAAAGCCCATTGCTCTCTACAACTCCCTGAAAGGTGGTTGGAGTGAGGGGGTGGGTGGGGGGTGTGTGTTGGTCTCTTCTCCCTAGTATCAGTTTCAGGAAATGGCCTGAAATTGTGCCACAGGAGCTTAGATTGGAGATTAGAAACAATTTCTTTGCTACAAGAGTGGTCAGGCATTGGAAGAGGCTGCCCAGGGAGGTGGTGGAGTCATTATCCCTGGAGGGGTTCAAGAAACCTGTGGGCACAGCACTTGGGGCCACAGATTAATGCCTGTCGTGCTGTTGGGTTACTGGTTGGCCTCAATAATCTTAGAAGTCTTTTCCAACCCAAACCATTCTCTGATTCTCTCCACCTTTTTCCCCCTTCCCTGAGCCCTGTTGCTGGTAGCAGAGGCAGTGACATCTAGACAGGGAAGGGACATGACATCCATAAAGCAAACAGAAGCTGAACAAAACAGGAGGCGACGGCATTTACAAGCCAGCTGACAAAGGCAGTCACTTCACTTTAAATAATGTGGCAGGCAGTAAAAATAAAAGAATTAAAAAACCCCACAAAACCCACTCCACAACAGAAAAATAAAAAGGAAAAAAAATTTTAAAAGGAAAAATAAAGGGAAAAAAAAAGGAAAAATACAAGGAAAAAGTAAAAAGGAAAAATAAAAATAAAAAATAAAAATGAAAAAAATGAAAAAGAAAACAAAAAATAAAAAGGAAAAAATAAAAAGGCAAAGTGAAAAAAAAAAATTAAAATAAAATTAAAAGGAAAAATAAAAAGGAAAAATAAACAGAAAAATAAAAAGGAAAAATAAAAATAAAAAAGAAAAATAAAAAGGAAAAGGTAAAATTAAAAGGAAAAAATAGAAAGAAGGAAAAAGAAAAAAGAAAAAGAAAAAATAGAAAGGAAAACTAAAAGGGAAAACTAAAAGGGAAAAGGAAAATTAAAAGGAAAAAATAAAAAGGAAAATAAAAAGGAAAATAAAAAGGAAAAATAGAAAGGAAAAAAAAGGAAAAAAGAAAAAGAAAAAATAGAAAGGAAAACTAAAAGGGAAAACTAAAAGGGAAAAAAAAGAAAGAAAATTAAAAGGAAAAATAAAAAAGAAAATAAAAAGGAAAAATAAAAATAAAAAATAGGAAGAAAAATAAAAAGGAAAAAATAGAAAGAAAAAAGAAAAAAGAAAAAGAAAAAACAGAAAGGAAAACTAAAAGGGAAAACTAAAAGGGAAAAAAATAAAAAAGAAACAAAATAAAAAGGAAAAAAGTTAAGAGGAAACAAAATAAATAGGAAAAAGAAAAAGAAGATAAAAACAACAAGAGAAAGAAAAAGAATGAGAGAAAGAAAAAGAACAAGAGAAAGAAAAAGAAAAAAGGAAACAAAGTAAAAAGGAAACAAAGTAAAAAAGAAACAAAGTTCAAAGGAAACAAAATAAAAAGGGAACAAAGTTAGAAGGAAAAATAAATAAAAAGGGGGAAAAAAAAACAGAGAGAAAAAAAATTAACTACCTCCTAATGACCAGAATTTCACTTTCATTAACTAATAAACCAAGGCAAAACAATTTGAGTATCTGCAGGTCTTCCTTTTTTTTTTTTCCCCCCTCTTTTCCAGCTGAAAATAAACGGTAAACATTTGAATAGCATCACAGCAGGGATAATATACCTAAGGAAACCCTATTGAAACCCAGCAGCAAACTCAGCCTCTTTTATCACATTAAAACCGCAATTGACTGTAAACCTCCTACCACTCTCCGCCGAGACTTTAATTGTAAAGATTCCTGTTACAGATCATATTAGGATTTAGTTAAAATTGTAGAACACATTATTTCCAATCAGACAGCCAACCATCACTCACAAAGATTTTTAAAAAGGTGATTAATAATTCATCTCAGATAAGGAAAAGATCTATATTTATACCATCTTCTCAGCCACCATAAACTACCTGACAATTGTTCAGTAATGATGCCCAGTAAATTCTTTAAAATGGTAATTTGTCATTCTGTCACTTCATTTGTGACCTAAAATTCCTCACTTGAGGCATCATCAAATAAATTAATCACTTTCCAGGATCCATTTCTCTGTTCTGCACGTTATTATGCCCAGGCTCTCTTGTGTTTCTCTTCATTTACATATATTTAATGGCTCAGCAGTGGTTCACTATGGCACATAACGCACACATCTCATTACAGGTGAAATATTCTAACTGCCACTATCACTGGGAAAGAAAATAACTCTCCCAATTTAATTTTCCTGATGTAACAAAACCATGATTCTTCACTATGAAATGTTGATGCCATCCATCAGTCACAATCAATAAAATCATCATCGGAGAACGCCTTCTTTAGCATCATCCCTTCCGAGCGGGATTATTTGAGGGAGGTAATTAAACTCATAATATGTAATGAATGTAAATGAAGGGGGGGGGGAAGGGGGGGGGGAGAAAAAAACCCCAACAAACCAAAAAAAACCCCACCCCACCCCAATGACACCCACCCACCCTCCTGTTTTCCCTCTACCTACCCTTCTTTTACTGCTTTGGTTTCAAGTATTTTTTACATCCCCCCCATCTATGAAACACACAAAGCCCTGAAGGAACGGCGTCAGAAGTACAGTAAGCATCAATCAATACCTATAATGACTAATTAAAAAGGAACATATTTTAGCATTCAAAACCCCACCAAAAGCTGTTATTTATAGATTTTTCACTTAAAATGATGCATCCCCTCGGGACTAATATATTTGCTGTCTTCCTGAAATATGGATTGCGCCGCACTACTTTTTTTTAGGGACTGTTGCTTTGCGTGCGGCTGAAAGCCAACCCAAAGTGACTTGATGGGGGTTTGGTCCAGGGCAAAAAAACACCCCACACATCCCAAAATCCCAGAATCTTAGGATCATACAATCTCAGGATCCCCAAGTCCCAGAACCTCAGAAATCACAGAGTCTCAGAATCCCAGCGCTGGTCTCAGAATCCCAGCATCCCAGCATCTCAGAATCAATCTCACGCTCCCCAAATCAGTCTTAGAATCCCTAAATCCCAGAATCTCATAATCCCAGAATCCCAGATTTTTAGAATCTCAGAATCCAACAATCTCAGAATCCCAGAATCCCCAAATCCCAGACTCTCAGAATGTCCAGATCCCAGAATCCCAGAATCTCAAGATCTCAGAATCCCAGAATCTCAGAATCCCAAGATCTCAGAATCTCAGAATCCCAGGATCACAGGATCTCAGAATCCCAGAATCTCAGGTTCCCAGAATCCCAAGATCCCAGAATCCCAGGATCTCAGAATCCCAGGATCCCAGAATCTCAGAGTCTCAAAATCCAAGAATCCCAAAATCTCAGAATCCATCCCAGCATCTCAGAATCCATCCCAGCATCTCAGAATCCATTGGGTTGGAAGAGACTATCAAATCCCTGCTTTGTGCTGCCTCCAGCCTAGAGAAGGCCTCATGGCACTGCCCTTGTGGCACAGCCCTGCACTTCTGCTGCCACCAAGAAACTTGGAACTGCACCAGTGACAATGCCACCATTCTCAAGCCAGGGAAATGGTGAGCACCTTTCTTTTTGATATGTATTTTTTTCCCACTGCTTTTCCCTCTCCTTTTCCCTCTGCTTCAGTTCAATCTAATGAACTCAGTTCATTAGCTGCTTGGCAATGTTTCTCCTTTGTTTACTCCAAGGGAATTATTTGAACCTTAGCACGGCCATCCCCCACACCCTGCTGAGCAGGGTTTGTATGGGGGACACTGGGTCCTAACACCAGCCACCCTGCAGTCAGCAGGGACACCTTCAACTAGAACAAGTTGCTTTATAGGGCCCCCATCACATCTGTAGGTAACCTACTTCTACTTCTCTCATTGTGAAGAACTTAGAATCATAGAAGCATTAATGTTGGAAAAGACCTCAAAGACCACCAAGTCCAACCTGTCACCAAACACCTCATGACTAACTAAACCATGGCTCCAAGTGCCACATCCAATCCCCTCTTGGAACACCTCCAGGGATGGTGACTCCACCACCTCCCTGGGCAGCACATTCCAACGGCTAACAACTCTCTCTGGGAAGAGCTTTCTCCTCACCTCTAGCCTGAACTTCCCCTGGTACAGCTTGAGACTGTGTCCTCTTGTTCTGGTGCTGGGTGCCTGGGAGAAGAGACCAGTCCCCACCTGGCTACAACCTCCCTTCAGGGAGTTGGAGAGAGCAAGAAGGTCTGCCCTGAGCCTCCTCTTCTCCAGGCTAAGCAACCCCAGCTCCCTCAGCCTCTCCTCACAGGGCTGAGCTGCAGACCCCTCCCCAGCTTTGTTGCCCTTTTCTGGGCACATTCAAGTGTCTTAATATCCTTCTTAAACTGAGGAGCCCAGAACTGGACACAGGACTCAACCTCCTCCTAATATCATCAGGGACATCTCCAACTAGAGCAAACCTCCATCATTTCATCTCTCACAGATGTGCTTGTGCCTGTTCAGTAAGGAATTTTCCTCACATTCAGGTAGAACTTGCTGTGCTGCAGTTTACATCCATCGCCCCTTGTCCCATCACAAGGCATAAGTGAGTAGACACTGTCCCTTCCTTCCTGACACCAAGCCCATGGCAGGGGGTTTAGAACTGGCTGATCCTTGATGTCCCTTCCAACCCTGACAGTTCTGTGATTCCATGATTCTATGACTGTGAGAGGGGTCCTGGGGCTGTCTGTGTAGGCAGGGATGACCAAACACTACCTCATGAATATGTAGTAGGTAGGGGGAATGATTGTATTAGGTAGGTGTGACTTTGTGATGAAAGCTGCTGTGTAAATCACAGAATGTTAGGAGTGGGAAGGGACCTCCAGAAATCATCAAGTCCAACCCCACTGCCAGAGCAGGAATCCCTAGGGCAGGCTGCAAAAGGTGCCAGCCAGGACAACATCTGTGGTAACATTCTCCTTATATACACCTGGCATTTCTCAGCTCACTCGTGCACTGTGGCCAGAGGAGCCCTTTAGCTTCACATTTTGTCTGTTTAACTTCATCCAGCACTCAAACATTTATGATCCTCATGATGTCTGGCAATCATAGTGCCACCAAAGTCAACAGCAGAACTCCCTTTGGTTTCTCCAGGACCAAGACTTCACCGCCACAGCAATTTCCAATGACAGAGAAGAGGAAATATTACAGCAAGGTGTTGCTGTTTCCCTCCTTTCATCCCCAAATAACTGCAAAGCCCAGGAGATCCACTAGGACTAGCAAGGTTCTTCTCACAGCCATTACAATACTTGCTCATAATACGTCGTGTGAGGGGACTATGATTCATTTTTACTACTCATTAGGTGGCTTTGATGCTACACTCTGATTAGCCAAGTTTATGCATGAAGAGGCTGCCACCTGCAATATTTATAATGCTTAAATTCCTCAACAGCTACTCAGATATCCACCCAGAGTGCACATCAGGGTATGTTGTGGAGAACAGGACCGTTATTAGACTCAGACTGGCAACTCTGCTCCCATCCTCGGGGTGTTAATGAGTTTGTTGCCAATTAGGAAAGGCAGGTTTTGACTGTGGTTGCTTCTCTCTCTGCAGCTCCCCTGGAACTGCAGCAGTTTCCTTTTTAAAACTTTACTTCTGATCCTTTTGGGGTTTGTGCTTGAAGTCTTTGCCCAATGAGGACTTCAAAAGTGCTGAGCACAAAACCAAGCTGATAGAAAAAACAAAAGAGCAACACTGACTGCTGGTGTTACTGAGGACAACAAAGGAACAAACAAGCTCCCTGTCACCCCAGTGAACTTATCACAGAATCATGGAGTTGTTTGGGTTGGAAAAGACCTCTAAGACCATCAAGTCCAACCATCAACCCAACAGTATCGTGGCCATTAATCCATGCCCCATAGTGCCCTGTACACATGTTTCTTGAACACCTCCAAGGATAGTGACTTCACCACCTCCATGAGTGGTCTTCAGACAAATGTTGTGGTTCTTTGGTCCTGCTCAGGCCACATCTGCAGTTCTGAGTCCAGTTCTGGGCTCCCCAGTACAAAAGAGACAAGGAATGGAACACCTTCCTTGTGAGGAAAGGCTGAGGGAGCTGAGGCTCTTTAGTTTGGAGAAGAGGAGACTGAGGCTGACTTCATTAATGGTTATAAATATGTGAAGTGCAAGTGTCAACAGGACAGAGCCAGGCTCTGCTCAGTGATGTGCAGACAAGGGGCAATGGGTACAAGTTGGAGCAGAGTAGGTTCCATGCGAACATAAGGAAAAACTTTTTCACTGTGAGGGTGACAGAGCTCTGGAACAGGCTGCCCAGAGAAGCTGTGGAATCATCTTCTCTGGAGACATTCAAAACCCACCTGCATGCATTCCAGTGTGACCTGCTCTAGGTGATCCTGCTCTGGCAGTGGGGGTTGGACTGGATAATCTCTGGAGGTCTCTTCCAACACCTAAGATTCTGTAATTCTGTGGAGAGAGTCCAGTGAAGACCCCAAAGACACTGAGGGGCCCCCAGTGAGGGCCATGAAAATGCTGAGGGACCTGGAGCATCTCTGTGAGGAGGAAAGGCTAAGAGCCCTGGGGCTGTTGAGCCTGGAGAAGAGCAGCCTCAGAGGGAATCTGAGCAATGCCCAGCAAGAGCTAAAGGACCTGTGGAGGGTAAGAAGTTGGGCTGGAGTGAGTGCAGAGAAGGGCAACAAAGCTGGTGAAGGGTCTTGAGAACAGGTTTGGGGAGGAGCAGCTGAGGAATCTGGGGTTGTTTACTCTGAAGAATAGGAGGCTGAAGGGAAACTTCCTTGCTCTCTAAAAACCCCTGAAAAGAGGTTGCAGCCAAGTGGGGGTTAGTCTTTTCTCCCTACTATCAAGTGAGAGAACAACAGAAAATGGCCTGAAATTGCACCAGGGGATGTTAGGTCAGAGATGAGGAACAATTTCTTTGCTGCAAGGGTGGTCAGGCGTTGGAATAGGCTGCCTGGGGTAGTAGTGGACTCCCCATCTCTGGAGGTGTTCAAGAAACCTGTGGCCACGGCACTTTGAGACATGCTTTAGCGGCCAGGGTGGCGTTGGGCCGACAGTCGGACCGGATGATCCTAGAGGTCTTTTCCAACCCAAACAGTTCTGTGGTTCCCTAACAGTGTCCTTTAAACTTCAGCTTTCCCTTGTCTGCAGGGGCAGGCGGGAGATTGACAGTGCAGGCACCCAGCCCTCGGCAGCAGGATGAGCAGCCTGGGGGTACCACAGCTGACACCCCCCAGGCAATCTGCAGCGAGGCTGCTGTGATCTGAGGCAGCAGCTCGAGCTGGGGAGCACCGAGCAGATTTGCTGGGGTTTTATTTGCCTTCTTTTTTTCTTCTTTTTTTTTTTTTTATTCCTTTTTTTTTTTTTTTCCCCTGCTGTGTACAAATTGGGGCAATGATTTTGCTGTGACATTTAAATAACAGCGATGAGAAGTCGGCTGCAGCTCCTGGGGAAGGTGTTCTTCTCCCGGTGTCTGCGCGTAGCTCCCACCGGCATTGGGGAAGAGTTTTGCAGATGTAGCCAAGAAAAGGGAAAAAAAGAAAACACCCAACCCACAACCCTTTTGCATTGCATAACCAACCTGGATTTCTCCTGGGACCTCTGGATACTGAAGCAGTCAGCTCAGATTGCTGCATGAGGGAAGTTATTTGTTTTACCTGCTTATCAAACTCCAACTTTCCACAGCATCTGCAGAATTGTTTGGTTTGAAAAGACCTCTGAAGATTAGTGAGTCCGACCAGCAGCCCACCACCACCACAGTCATTAATCCACCTCCCCAGCTGCCATGGCCACACATTTCTTGAACACCTCCAGGGATGGAGACTGCACCACATCCCCAGGCAGCCTGTTCCAACTGATTTTTTTTTAAATACATATACATATATATTTATTTATGTTGGGAGCACCTTGCTCAGCCTCCTGATGGGGAAAACTCCACACATGTGTCAGAGCTAGATGAGGAGGTTGGAGCCAGGTGGGGCATTGGTCTCTTCTCCCCAGTATCAAGTGATAGAAAGAGAGGCTATGGCCTGAAGTTGTGCCAGAGGAGGTTTGGGCTGGAGGTGAGGAACAGTTTCTTTGCTGCAGGAGTGGTCAAGCAATAGAACAGGCTGCCCAGGGTAGTGGTGGAGTCACCATCCCTGGAGGTGTTCAAGAAACCTGTGGCCATGGCACTTTGAGACATAGTTTGATGGCCATGGTGGTGTTGGGTGGATGGTTGGACTCGATGACCTTACAGGGCTTTTACCAACCCAAACAATTCTATGATTCTATGAAAGGACTGTGTCATGGCATGGCATTCAGTGAGGTGTTTTGGACTGTTGATGGTTGGACTCGCTGATCTTAGAAGCCTCTTCCAACAGAAACAATTCTCTGGTATTTCACACTGTGCCTAAATACATCCACTGAAATGAGATTCAGACAATTAACAATGTCTTCTATGATTTTTCTCTCTCTTGGTCCAGCAGCCTAATAATTATCTCCACTAGTTTGAATTTGACCTACACTACATTGTCAATTTATTTCCTTGGAATTACTTTCCTTTTCTCATTTCCTTTTCTGTTTCTGTTTCTGTTTCTGTTTCTTTCTCTTTTTCTTTCTCTTTTTCTTTTCTCTTTTTTTAGTTTTCTTTTTCTTTTTCTTTTTTATTCTATTTTTTTCCTTGTCCTTTTTTCCTTTTTCTTTTTTTTCCTTTTTTTTATCTTTCTCTCTCTCTTTTTCATTTTTAACTACTTTTTCTCCTTTTCCTTTTCCCTTTCCCTTCCCTTTCTCCTTCCCCTTTCTCCTTCCCTTTCTCTTTCCCTTTTTTCTTTTTTTTTTTATTTTATTTTTTCCTTTTCCTTTTTTCCTTTTTCTTTACTTTTTCTTTTTTTCTCTTTCTCTCTTTCTCTTTCTCAAACTTCTTTTTCTTGTTCTCCTTTTCCTTTTCCCTTCCCCTTCCCTTTCTCCTTTCCCTTTCTCCTTCCTTTTTTTTATTTTATTTTTTCCTTTTCCTTTTTTCTTCTTTTTCTTTTTCTCTTTCTCTTTCTCTTTCTCTTTCTCTTTCTCTTTCTCTTTCTCTTTCTCTTTCTCTCTTTCTCTTTCTCTTTCTCCTTCTTTCTCCTCTTTCTTTCTCTTTCTTTTTCTCCTTTTCCCTTCCCCTTCCCCTTCCCCTTCCCCTTCCCCTTCCCCTTCCCCTTCCCCTTCCCCTTCCCCTTCCCTTTCCCCTTCCCCTTCCCCTTCCCCTTCCCCTTCCCCTTCCCCTTCCCCTTCCCCTTCCCCTTCCCCTTCTCCTTCCCTTTCCCCTTCCCTCTTTTTCTTTTTTTAAAAAATTTTTTCTTTTTAATTTTTTTCTTTTTCTTTTCTGTTTTCTTCTTTTTCTTTTTTCTTTTTCTTTTTCTTCTTTTTCTTTTTCTTCTTTTTCTTTTTCTTCTTTTTCTTTTTTTTCCCTTGTTTTTCTTTTCTTTTCTTTTCTTTTTTTTTTCTTTTTCTTGTTATTTTTATTTTTCCTTCTTTTTCTTTTTCTCCTTCTCCTTTTCCTTTTCCTTTCTCCTTCCCCTTTTCTTTTCCTTTCTCCTTCCCCTTCCCCTTTCCTTTCTCCTCTCCCTTTCTCCTTCCCTTTCCCTTTCCCTTTCCCTTTATCTTTTCCTTTTCTTCTCCTTCTTTTCTTTTTCTTTTTCTTCTTTTTTTTTTCCCCCTTTATTGTAAGTGTTGCCTGTTTACTTAACAATATTTGGCTTTGCCTAATGATATGTACAGAAGCCAGGGCTAAGTGGAACATCAGCTGTTTACATCAGCTCCAACAATTAATGCATGTTAATTTTTAATTACAGTGATTGTACACGAGGCAGAATGTATGTTTTCTCACAGAACAGATGTACCAGTCAGCCTTGCTGCTGAACATGCATATCGATTAGATGTTGATGCTGCCAGCGTTTCCGAGGGTGGCAGCTCCTAATGTACTTGCAGATGTATGGATCGGAGCCCTCAGACAGACGGTTCCGCGCCACCTCCCCACATACCTCATCTTCTTGGTGGTGGTGGGGAAGATGCTTTTACACCAGCATCCATAATCACAGAATCCCACCATGGTGGGCTCTGAAGGGAGATCATCCAGTCCAAACCCACTGCTACACCAGGGGCACCCACGGCAGCTTGCTCAGCAGCACAATCTTCAGGTGGCTTTGGAAGCTCTCCAGAGAAGGAGACTCCACAACCTCTCTGGGCAGCCTGCTCCAGGCCTCCAGCACCCTCACATCAAACAAGTTTCTCCTGATCTTTAGATGGAACCTTCTGGGTTCCCATCTGTGCCTGTTGCCCTTTGTCCTGCCACTGGGTACCACTGACAAGAGTCTGGCCCCAGCCTCTTGTCCCCCTCATGTCCTTTAACTCTTGCTGAGCACTGATCAGATCCCCTCTGGGGCTGCTCTTCTCCAGGCTCCACAGCCCCAGGGCTCTCAGCATTTTCTCCTCACAGAGATGCTCCAGGTCCCTCAGCATGTTCATGGCCCTCACTGGGGTCAAGTGATGTTTGATGCCCACAGCTGCATGGTTTAGTTGATTAGGTGGTGTTGGATGATACGTTGGACATGATGATCTTGAAGGTCTCTTCCAACCTGGTCTGGTCTATTCTATTCTATTCTATTCTATTCTATTCTATCCTATCCTATCCTATCCTATCCTATCCTATCCTATCCTATCCTATCCTATCCTATCCTACCCTATGCTGTCCTATCCTATGCTATGCGATGCTATGCTATGCTATGCTATGCTATGCTATGCTATCCTATCCTATCCTATCCTATCCTATCCTATCCTATCCTATCCTATCCTATTCTATCCTATTCTTTGCTCCATAATGGGCAGAAGGAAAATCCCCCAGATGCAGCCACAAAGTGCATGAGAACCCTGGAACCACCACACATCCCTTCAGGAACTGAATTCAGAGGCTTGAAGAGTAAATACTCATTATTTAGTGGCTCTTGTCATTTCAATGAGTCAGGAGGCAGTGAAATTTAGGCATGGTATGAAAGAGGAAATTTTGTTTGTTTGTTTGTTTACAAAAATTACCTTGAAGTGGGAATAGCATGAAGGCTTCTTAATTTTCATAGACAAGAATAATTTAGTTCAGTGATTATGACTGAGGAATCTACTGATCTTCTCCAGTGTCATTCCTGCACTATGCCTGGCACAGGTTCTTCTCTACCACACCAATCTGAAGCCAGTGCTGGACTGGGACCCACAGCAACCCAACTTCTCACAGAATCCCAGAATGGTAGGGATTGGAAGTGACTTCTGGGGATCATCCACTCCAATCTCTCTGCTAAAGCAGGGACACCTACAGCAACTAGGCTGGATGTTAGGAAGAAGTTCTTCCCAGCAAGAGAGATTGGCCATTGGAATGTGCTGCCCAGGGAAGTGGTGAAGTCACCATCCCTGGGGGTGTTTGTGACTGGATGAGGCACTTGGTGGAGGTGTTCAAGAAACCTGTGGCCATGGCTTGGTGGCCATGTGGTGTTGGGTTGATGGTTGGACTCAATGATCTTAGAAGTCTTTTCCAACCCCAACATTTCTCTAATTCTACAGGAAACATCCACTAGCCAGGTGGGGGTTGGTCTCTTCTCCCAGGTAACCAGCACCAGGACAAGAGGACACAGTCTCAAGCTGCACCAGGGGAAGTTTAGGCTGGAGGTGAGGAGAAAGTTCTTCACAGAGAGAGTCATTAGCCTTTGGAATGTGCTGCCCAGGGAGGTGGTGGAGTCACCATCCCTGGAGGTGTTCAAGAGGAGGTTGGACGTGGCACTTGGTGCCATGGTTTGGTCATGAGGTCTGTGGTGACGGGTTGGACTTGATGATCTTTGAGGTCTCTTCCCACCTGGGTGATTCTGTGATTCTGTGATTTAAGCCAATCCTTCAAGGTTAGCCACTTCCCCAATGCCTAGCACACCTCATGGATGAAGTTCCCACCCAACCCTCTGCCCTGAAACCCCTTTTAAAGCTTCGCAGCGCTGCTCAGCTGCTTCATAACAATCTGAGGCTCGTGATGAGCCAAATGAGTTCTGATTTGTGCTATTTAATGTCCTAATGGCTCGACTAGTTAGCTAGATAATTACACCCTGTGATTTATCCAACCCATTTATAAATATTTATAATAATGGATAGATTAACCTTTGGGATTTCTAGCTTGCAATCCCTTGGGTGGAAGAGGGATCACTCCACTGCAGCAGCAAGTGCTGCTTACCTGCCAACGAGCACCGGTGTGGGCAGTGGGCATGAGCATGCAGCTTCCTCCATGGGGCACAATCACCAGCACCCAAAGCCTAGAGGTTCTGGTTGGTACCCATCAGTATCATCACACTTCTTCCTTCCCCCCTCCTCTTCCCCCCCAGGTGAGCTCTGTGGGGAAGAAGTGTATCCCCAGTTTTGTCTCCCACTCCTAATCAGGAAAAGAAAAGGCACAAGAGATCAGACCCTGGAACAGGCTGCTCAGGGAGGCTGTGGATGCCCTGTCCCTGCGGATGTTCAATGCCAGGCTGGATGGAGCCTTGAGCAACCTGGGCTAGTGGAAGTTGTCCCTGCCTGTGGCACAGGTTTGGAATTAGTTGTTCTTTAAGGTGCCTTCCAACCCAAACCATTCTGTGAATCTATGAATCAGAGGTCTGCAGCTGACCACCACCACAACAACATAAAGCATGGGAGGAAACTGTACCCTCAGACCTCCACAATCACTTATTGTTCACAGAATCATAGAATGGTTTTGGGTCAAGGGACTTTTCAAGCTCATCCAGTCCAACCTCTGCACTCAGCAGGGACATCTGCAGATAGAGCAGGTTGCTCAGAGCTCCAGACAACATGACCTGCAATGGTTCCAGGGATGGGGCATCTCCTACCTCTCTGGGTAACCTGGGACAGGGTCTGGCCACCCTCAGTGTCAAACATTTCTTCCTTCTCTCCAGTCTGAATCTCCCTCTTATAGCTCAAACCATCACCCCTTGTGCTGTCACAACAGGCCCTGCTCAAAACCCTGTCCCCAGCTTTCTGATCAGCCCTTTGAGCACTGAAAGGCCACCAGAAGGTCTCCCTGGAGCCTTCTCTTCTCCAGGCTGAACAAGCCCAACCCCCTCAGCCTGGCCTCACAGCAGAGGGCTTCCAGCCCTCCCGGCATTGCTGTGGCCTCTTCAGGCCCTGTTCCAACAGCTCCATTGTTGAGCAGAGCTCCAGAGAGACATTTAGATGCATTTGGAGCACAGTCTGCGTGGTGGGAAGAGGCATGTGGCCATTCAGGACCAGCCATGGCACCCATGAGTGCTGGTGAGTCACGGAAGCCCCCAGCACCCCGAGTGGGCACAAGCAGCCCATTGTCTGCTGCCCTGATGTCTCCAGCAGTGCTCTGCAGCCTGGGGATGGGAACGCCAACGCTCTGCTCAGAGACAACAAAGGGTCAGTGTTTGGTGAGGCTGGAGGAAGGGGCTTGACCTGCAGCACCCAGCAGTGGCCTGCAGACAGCGAACAGCAGCTCAGAAGAATCATCACAGAATCGACCAGGTTGGAAAAGACCTTCAGTATCACCAGGTCCAACCTATTACCTATCACCCAACACCTCCTGACAACTAAACCATGGCTTCAAGTGCCATATCCAAGCCTTCTTTGAACACCTCCAGGGATGGTGACTCCACCACCTCCCTGGGCAGCACATTCCAATAGCCAATTAGTCTTTCTGGGAAGAACTTTCTCTGCACCTCGAGCCTAAACTTCCCCTGGCACAGCTTGAGAATGGCAGTCTCTGATGCCAACAGGCTCCAGCAGCCATTCAGAGAAGCTGGAATTCAGAGGATCAGAGGGCCAGAGCACTTCCCCTATGGGGACAGGCTGAGAGAGATGGGGCTGTTCAACCTGGAGAAGAAAAGGCTCCAGGAAGACCCTCTTGTGGCCTTCCAGTACCTGAAGAGGGCTACAGGAGACATGGGGTGGACTTTTGACAAGGGCTTGTAGTGATAGGATGAGGGGCAATGGTTTTGAGCTGGAAGAGGGGAGATTCAGAGTGGATATGAGGAAGAAATTCTTTACAGTGAAGAGTGGTGAGACACTGGAACAGGTTGTCCAGGGGGGCTGTGGGTGCCCTCTCTCTAGAGGTGTTCAAGGCCAGGTTGGACAGGACCTTGAGCAACCTGCTCCAGTGGAAGATATCCCTGCCCATGGCAGGGGGGTTGGAACTAGATGCTCTTTAAGCTGTCTTCCAACCCAAACCATTCCACGAATCTATGAAGTAGGTGTATGTTGCAAAACTGCTCCTCCAGATTTGGAGTCCTGCTCCAAATCCATCTTTTTAATTTTAAAACCCATCAAAATACAGGAGGGGAAAAAAAAAAAAAGCAGCAGACAAAAAAAAGAGAGAGACAATAAAACCCAGAGCCAACAGAAAAAGCCAACAGAAAAAGCCAACAGACCTAGCACCTTGTCTGGCAGAAGTGCTCCTTAGGACTAGCAAAAATATGCCAAATCCACATGAGATCCCAACAAAGGAGAGAATTTAGCCTTCCAAGGTAATTATCATTTGGATGGTTTTGGTCTTTGCTGGCCTAGATCCAAGGCTGTCTGTCACATCTCTGAATTCTGATCCAGCACGAGCTCTCCACACGCAGGTTTTGCATCCCAGTAGCGTAACGAGACAAGACAGCCCCAGTCCTTGGCTAACATCAGCTCAAACTCCACCAAAAGCAGACACAGGTCTGGGCAAACACTTTGGAAGACTCTTCCTGACATCCCTTAGCGTTATGGTATTTTAATGTTACCAGGTCCTGTCTTTTCTAATACATTGAAACATATCTCTTGGCTCTAGGGGGAGCGTAAGAGGGCCAATGGCATCCTGGCCTGGATCAGGAACAGTGTGGCCAGCAGGAGCAGGGAGGTCATTCTGCCCCTGTACACCACACTGGTTAGGCCACACCTTGAGTCCTGTGACCAGTTCTGGGACCCTCAGGTTAGGAAAGATGTTGAGTTGCTGGAAGGTGTCCAGAGAAGGGCAACAAAGCTGGGGAGGGGTCTGGAGCACAGCCCTGGGAGGAGAGGCTGAGGGAGCTGGGGTTGCTTAGCCTGGAGAAGAGGAGGCTCAGGGGAGACCTTCTTGCTCTCTACAACTCCCTGAAGGGAGGTTGTAGCCAGGTGGGGGTTGGTCTCTTCTCCCAGACAACCAGCACCAGAACAAGAGGACACAGTCTCAAGCTGTGCCAGGGGAGGTTTAGGATGGATGTTAGGAAGAAGCTCTTCATAGAAAGAGAGACTGACCATTGGAATGTGCTGCCTGGGGAGGTGGTGGAGTCAGCATCCCTGGAGGTGTTTAGGAAGAGCCTGGCTGAGGCACTTGGTGCCATGGTTTAGTTGATGAGATGGTGTTGGGTGATAGGTTGGATGCAATGATCTTGAAGGTCTCTTTCAACCTGGTTTATTCTATTCTCCTGCCAAGAAAGGGTGGACCACATGTTCCTCGAGGTCCCCTCCAAAGTACTGTTCTATGTCACACAATCCCAGCATGGTGAGGGTTGGAATGGACCTCTGGAGATCATAGAATCAATAAGGTTGGAAAAGACCTCAGAGATCATCAAGTCCAACCTGTCACCCAACACCTCATGACTAACTAAACCATGGCTCCAAGTGCCACATCCTATCCCCTCTTGAACACTTCCAGGGGTGGTGACTCCACCACCTCCCTGGGCAGCACGTTCCAAAGGCAAATCTCTCTTTCTGGGAAGAGCTTTCTCCTCACCTCAAGCCTAAACTTCCCCTGGCACAGCTTGAGACTGTGTCCTCTTGTTCTGGTGCTGGTTGCCTGGGAGAAGAGACCAAACCCCTCCTGGTTACAACTCCGCAACCTCTCTGAGCAGCCTGCTCCAGGGCTCCAGCATCCTCACATCAACCAGGTTGCTCCTCATCTTCAGATGGAACCTTCTGGATTCCAGTTTCTGCCTCTTACCCCTTGTCCTGTCACTGAGTGCCGCAAGAGTCTGGCCCTATCATCTTTTACTTCATAAGCTCTTTCTCTCTTGCTGAGCATTGCTCAGATCCCCTCTGGGGCTGCTGTTCTGCTGGCTCAGCAGCCCCAGGGCTCTCAGCCTTTCCTCCTCACAGAGATCCTCCAGGCCCCCTCCACTGAAGTCTCTTCAGTAGTTTCCTCTCTTGAACTATGGAGTGCAGAACTGAACTCAGTATTCCAGATGTGTCCTTACCTAGGGCGAAGTAGAGTGGGAGAAGATCTTCCCTTGACCTGCAGCCCACACTCTGAATACACCCCAGGAAACCTCTGGCAGTGATGCAGAGTCAGTTTCTGCCCACAAGCACTGGCCCTAACCTCCCAGTAAGGCTAAAGGATGCAGCCCACATCCCATGTGACATGAGGATTGTTGTCTGCTGGGTTTTTAGGCTGGTGACAGGCAGGGGACTACTCCTTGACATGCACTTGTCACAGTATTACTGAGTGTGGCATCAGATCTGCATGGTTGTTTGAGGATAACCTGTTTGCACACCTGTTTGTACTGAGCTGCCTCCTCCTCCTCCTCCTCTTCCTCATGCTGCCAGGGCTCTCCCTCATGCAGCATCTCCTTCTGAGCTCAGTGTCTTGCCAAGCCCAGGGTGTCCAGGTGATGGGAGCTGCCACATCGCCCTGGCATGATCCAGGTGCAACTCGGGGTGGAACTGATCCAAATGCTGAAAGCAAGAAGAGGCAGTAGACTAAACCTGCCTCCAACAACTTAACAACCCCTTCCCAGTATGCACAGAGCTCCACACCAGTCAGGCTGTTTAGATCAGCCACCAAGAGATGAGACCTATTTAGAGATGGACACACATGGCGTAGCACAAGCTGACACCAGTGTTTGATGCAAACAAACTTCCCCAGCAGCGTGGAACTATTTTTTTGCCTCCTGCTATTGATCCTATCCCTGCCTATGGCAGCTTTCACATGCCTCCTAATTCTGCATCCTGCTGGGGATGCTGGGATAGGGTCTGGGGATGCTGGGAGGTCTTCATCCAGCCCTAGAGAGCTGAGCTGCAGCCAGCAAGTGTGGGAACCTCAGGGCTTGGCACCGCTGCCGAGAAGTTGCCTGTGCACCAAAGAGGAGCTGAGCCCTGGGGGAGAGGAGAGCTCCAAATGAGCCGCTGGAGACCTCCTCCAGCTGTGCCACGCGTTTGTGGGGACAGAGATGAGGTTTCCTTTGTGCCTGGGTTGCTTTAGGCAATAACAGATCCAGCCGGCTGGGAAGCCCCGGGGACAGCATAGCCCTGCTTGGAGGGGAGGGAGAGAACGTGGAGCACATGAACATAAACCCTGCTGATAGCCTGGCTCAGGATATCCAGTTACTGATGGGAACAGGCAATCATAGAATCACAGGATGGTTTGGGTTGGAAGGGACCTTAAAGATCACCTAGTTCCAACCCCCCTGCCATGGACAGGGACACCTTCCCCTAGATCAGGTTTATAAAGGCTCCAAGCAAGCTGGCCTTGAACACCTCCAGGGAGGGGGCATCCACCACAGCCTCCCTGGGCAACCTGTCCCAGTGTCTCCCCACCCTCACTAGAAAGAGTTTCTTCCTAATCTCCAGTCTAAATCTCCCTTCTTCCAGCTACACAACGGGTCAGATCTGAAACCACTCTTGTACCTTCTCCAAAGCACACAAGCATCCAGACTGGCAAACACTTCAGATTACAAAGGAGTGACATTTATTGCTCACATGATGACAAGACCATAGAATCACAGAATTATTTTGGTTGGAAAAGACTTCTAAGACAGTGACTCCAAAAATCCACCCACCACCACCATGGCCATTAAACCAAAGTGCCATGCCCATCCTCCAGGGATGGTGACTCCACCACCTCCCTGGACAACCTGTTCCAGTGCCTGACCACTCTAACATGAATGAAATCATAGAATGGCTGGCATTGGAAGGGATCTTGAAGGTCATCAATTTTTTTTCACCATGAAAGCAATCAAATATTGCAATCATCTCCCAAGGGAAGCAGTGGATTCCCCTCCATTGGACACTTCCAAGGATGGCAACTCCACCACCTCCCTGGGAAGCCTTTTTCAATGCCTGTCCAGAGAAGGGCAACAAAGCTGGGGAGGGGTCTGGAGCACAGCCCTGTGAGGAGAGGCTGAGGGAGCTGGGGTTGCTTAGCCTGGAGAAGAGGAGGCTCAGGGGAGACCTTCTTGCTGTCTACAACTACCTGAAGGGAGGTTGTAGCCAGGAGGGGGTTGGTCTCTTCTCCCAGGCAACCGGCACCAGAACAAGAGGACACAGTCTCAAGCTGTGTCAGGGGAGGTTTAGGCTGGAGGTTAAGGAGAAGTTCTTCCCAGAAAGTGAAATTGGCCATTGGAATGTGCTGCCCAGGGAGGTGGTGGAGTCACCATCATTGGAGGTGTTTAGGAAGAGACTGGCTTGGTGCCAGGGTTTAGTTGATTAGATGTTGTTGGGATGGAATTGGAATTGATCTCTAGAGATCATCCAGGCCAACCCCCCTGTTAAAGCAGGGGCACCCACAGCAGCTTACCCAGCATCACAACGACCTGGTGGGTTTGGAAGCTCTTCAGAGGAGACTCCACAACCTCTCTGGGCAGCCTGCTCCAGGCCTCCAGCACCCTCACACCAAACAACTTTCCCTGTTCATATGGGGACCTCCTGAGTTCCAGTTTGTGTGTTCTCCTGTCACAGGGCACCACTGAGAAGAGTCTGGTCCCATCCTCTTGCCCCCCACAGGTCCTGGATGTTAGGAAAAAGTTCTGTACAGAAAGAGTGATTGCCCATTGGAATGGGCTGCCTGGGGAGGTGGTGGAGTCGCCATCACTGGAGGTGTTCAGGAGAAGACTTGATGGGGTGCTTGGTGCCGTGGGTTAGTTGCTTGGGCGGTGTTGGATTGGTTGATGGGTTGGACGCGATGATCTTGAAGGTCTCTTCCAACCTGGTTTATTCTATGTATTCTATGTATTGATCAGCACTGAGAAGATCCAAGCTGTAGCAAGCCAGCTGAAAATGAGGACAGGGAGATGCCCTCTCATGGACTGTAAGCACTGCCAATGCCCTCAGGATGTCAAGTGAGATGCTGCCACATCCTAGCATCAGCGATGCCCTACCTGGGGGAGCTCCCAATTGCTCACCACGGAAAGAAAAGAGGCTTAGAAGGGTCTAGGAGAGATTTCAAATCCTTCAAGTAAATAAATCCTTGCAAAAGTAATTCCTCTGGTGAGACAATAGCCTCTTGACAGAGCACCAAAGGAGTCCCACCATCCCCAGGACAAATGAATTGCTTTCTGTTTTCCTGGGTTTCTCTGCTGCGTGGCAGGAGGCTGTGGAAGCAGTGTGGAGTTATTTTTTCCTCTGATCTATAATCAGACAGTTCATTAAAACAAAAAAATCCCAATGGAAATGAAGGGGGTTTATTTTTTTATTATATTAGTTTCTTCCCTTTCTTTTTTAAATTTGTTTTTATTTATATTATTTTCTTCTCTTTCTTTTTTCATTATATTATTTTCTGCTCTTTGTTTTTTCCTTGTTTTAAATTCTATTTTTCCTTTTCTTTTTTCCTTTTTTTCATTATATTATTTTTTCCCTTTCTTTTTTCCTTTTTTTTATTATATTATTTTTCCCCTTTCTTTTTTTCCTTTATTTAATTATATTATTTTTCCCTTTCTTTTTTCCTTTTTTTCATTATATTATTTTTCCCCTTTCTTTTTTTATTGTATTATTTTCTTCCTTTTCTTTTTTCCTTTTTTAATTATATTACTTTCTTCCCTTTCTTATTTCTTATATTATTTTCTTCCCTTTCTTTTTCCTTTTTAATTTTATTATTTTCTTGCCTTTATTTTATTATTTTCTTCCCTTTCTTTTTATTTTTTTTAATATTATTTTTCCATTTTTTTCCCTTTTTGTATTATATTATTTTCTTCCCTTTCTTTTTTCTTCCCTTTCTTTTTTCTTTTTCTTATATTATTTTCTTCCTTTTTTTTTCCTTTTTAAATTATAATATTTTCTTACCTTTTCCCCCCTTTTTTATTATTTTCTTCCCTTTCTTTTTTCTTTTTCTTATATTATTGTCTTCCTTTTTTTTCCTTTTTAAAGTATAATATTTTCTTACCTTTTCCCCCTTTTTTTATTATTTTCTTCCCTTTCTTTTTTCTTCCCTTTCTTTTTCTTATATTATTTTCTTCCTTTTTTTTCCTTTTAAAATTATATTATTTTCTTACCTTTCCCCCCTTTTTTTATTATTTTCTTCCCTTTCTGTTTTCTTCCCTTTCTGTTTTCTTTTTTCTTTTTCTTATATTATTTTCTTGTTTTTTTTTCCTTTTTAAATTATATTATTTTCTTACCTTTTCCCCCCTTTTTTAAATTATTTTCTTCCCTTTCTTTTTTTTATATTATTGTCTTCCTTTTCTTTTTCCTTTTAAAATTATATTATTTTCTTCCCTTTTTAAAAATTATATTATTTTCTTCCCTTTCTTTTTACTTTTTTATTATATTATTTTTATTATATTTTTCCCTTTCTTTTTCCCTTTTTTTAATTATTTTTTCCCTTTCTTTTTTCCTTTTTTTATTATATTATTTTTTCCCTTTCTTTTGTCCTTTTTTATTATATTTTTTCTCTTTTTTCTTTTTTCTTATATTATTTTCTTCTTTCTTTTTTCATTATATTATTTTTCCCCTTTCCTTTTTCCTTTTTTATTGTATTTTTTTCTTCTCTTTCTTTTTTCTTGTTTTAAATTATATTTTTCCCTTTCTTTTTTCCATTTTTTTGTTATATTATTTTCTTCCCTTTCTTTTTTCTTTTATTTTCTGTTACATTCTTTCCTTCCCTTTCTTTTTTCCTTTTTTATTATATTATTTTCTTCCTTTTATTTTTTCCTTTTTTATTATATTATTTTCTTCCTTTTATTTTTTCCTTTTAAAAATTATATTATTTTCTTCCCTTTTTTCTTTCTTTTTTAAAAAATTATATTATTTTCTTTTCTTTCTTTTTTCCTTTTTTCATTATATTATTTTCTTCTGTTTCTTTTTTCCCTCTGTCCCCCCCCACCTTTCCCCCCCCCCCCCCCCCCCCACTCCCCCTTTTCCCTTTCTTTTTCTTTTTTCTTATTTTTTTTTTTCCTTGCTATTTGGAGTGGTCAAATTTCCATTTCTCAAACACATCACATTTTAAAAGCCCTGGGTTGGCATTTTGGTTTGCTGAGAGTTTTAGGATAATAGCAAATTACACAGAAAATCTCCCAATTCTTTGTCAAGTGAACTATGCAAAAAGGAACCATTAGTTCATAGTTCACCTGCGAGATGGGGAGACATCCTGAATAATAATTCCTGGAGAAGACAAAGGGCATTTATTCACAAATAACGCTCACAGCTGCAGAATTAAGCCTGGCTGTGGAACCACTGCACTTGGATTTCACTGAGGGGAGCTTGGTAGAAATTCTTTTCCCTGACCAAAAAGGGTAGGTTGGACTCGATGATCTCAAAGGTCTTTTCCAACCTGGTTAATTTCTATTCTATTCTATTCTATTCTATTTTATTCTATTCTATTCTATCCTACCCTATTCTACTCTACCCCACCCCATCCCATCCCACCCCATCCCATCCCGTCCCGTCCCACCCTACCCTACCCTACGCTACCCTAACCCACCCCACCCCACCCCACCCTATCCTATCCTATCCTATCCTATCCTATCCTATCCTATCCTATCCTATCCTATCCTATCCTATCCTATCCTATCCTATCCTAAACACCCTCTGTCAGATGGGTTTGCACTACACAACATCACAGAATGATTTAGGGATGGAAGGGACCTCAAAGATCATCCACTTCCAAGCCCACTGCCATAGGCAGGGACACCTTCCACTAGGACCACATTGCTCAAATCCTAGTTGTGGCTCTGAGCAACCTGATTTAGTGTGAGGTGTCCCTGCCTGTGGCAGGGGAGTTGGAACTAGATGATCCTTGAGGTCCCTTCCAACCCTGACAATTCTATAGTTGTATGAAATCCCCATCCAGCCTGGCCCTGAACACCTCCAGGGAAGGGCAATCCACAGCCTCCCTGGGCAACCTGTTCCAGTGTCTCACCATCCTTACTCTAAGGAATTTCTCCCTAATCTCCAGTCTCAATCTCCCCTCTTCCAGCTCAAAGCCATTTTCCCTCATCCCATCACTACAAGTCCTTGTCAAAAGTACCTCCCCAGCTCTCCTGTAGCCCTATTCAGGTACCGCAAGGTCACAAGAAGATCTCCCTGGACCCTTCTCTGCTTCAGGTCGAACAGCTCCAACTCTCTCTGCCTGTTCCCACAGGGGAAGTGCTCCATCCCTTTGATCATCTTCATGGCCTCCTCTGGACGCACTCTGACAGTTTAATGACTGTAATACATCACAGATCCCAGCATGGTGGGGATTGGAAGGGACCTCTGGGGATCAATGAGTCCAATCGCCCTGCTAAAGCAGGGTCACACACAGCAGCTTGCCCAGGATCTTTGGAGAGCACCCAGAACTGGACCCAGGACTCCAGATGTGGCCTGACAAGGGCAGATTAGAAGGAGAAGAGAACTTTCCTTGACCTGTTGGCCACACTCTTCTTCATGCACCCAAGGAGACCAGGGCACATTGCTGGCCCATAGGGAATTCGTTCCCTACCAGCACTGCCAGGTCCTTCACAGAGCTGCTTTGCAGTAGATCAAGCCCTCACCTGTACTGGTGCAGGGGGTTATCCTCCCCAGGCACAGGACCCTGCACTTGCCCTGGTTGATCTTCATAAGGTTCCAAACCACCCAACCCTCCAGCTAGGCCAGATCTCCCTGGCTGACAGAACATCCATACAACATCATGGATGAAGAACATTAAGACGGCTTAGCATCATTTTATGATCCCAAGGTCAAGCACCACAGATCCTATCACACCTGAGGAAGGAGAGCTTCTTCCATCCACTCCTCCTGCCAATATACCAAGTGAGCTGTTGACAGGTGTCCTCAAACACAACTTTTGCAGATTTCCCCTCATACTTCCCTACTTTTCCACGGCTGCATTTTCCCCTTCTGCTAAGATCAAAGGGATAAAAACCAAATCTCAAAGACAACAGAGGTTGTTCTTTTGTTCTGTGCAAAAAAAGTTAAACTCTGCAGCATGGAGGAGACTCCCAAACCAGAGCTTTGGGCCCTGTTATTTAGAAAACAAACAACTCTTCCTGGAGCAGACTATGAAGAAAAAGTCTAAAAGGATGGGTTGAGGAGGTGGCTCTGCTTTGCTTCCCCCCCCTGTAATAACAGCGCCCTAAGGCAGAACCCAGACAGAAAATAGTCTGCAGCTCAGGCTTTGAAGTGAGCATGGGAAAGGAATCCCACTGGGAATTTGCTGCCTTTGTGACAGTGCTGGGACATGCTCGTCTGTAAATGTATTTATTTTGGCTTTGGGGATCTTGAGGGAGCTTAAATGTGATGTTTGTAGCAAGCCTGGGCTAAGGGCATTCCTCAAACACAGAGCCTGGAAGTGATGGAAAGTTTGTTGTAAAACATAAGAACGTTGATTACCTTCACTTTGTAAAACCACAGAATGGTTTGGGTTGGAAAAGACCTCCGAGATCATCCAGTCCAACCATCCAACACCACCATGGCCGTTAAGCCACGTCCCAAGGTGCCACGGCCACATATTCCTTGAACACCCCCAGGGATGGTGACTCCACCACCTCCCTGGGCAGCCTGCTCCAATACCTGACCACTCTTGCAGCAAAGAAATTGTTCCTCATGCCCAACCTAAACCTCCCCTGCAAAGCCATTTCTGCTTGTCCTGTGATGTATTCCTTGTGAGAAGAGACGTGGCTCCAGCCTCCTTTCATGGAGCTGCAGAGAGCAATGAGGTCTCCCCTCGGCCTCCTTTTCTCCAGACTGAACAACCCCAGCTCCCTCAGCCGCTCCTCACAAGACTTGATCTCCAAACAAGCCTCCTGAGCTAATCCATCCTGCCTCCGAGCTTTTCTTGGGCTCCAGGCTGCGGATTTCCCTTCCCACACGGCAATCAGCTCAGGTTACTCCACGCCTCACGGCAGCAATCAAGGAGCCTCGGCTGGTTTTTTTGCCTTCTCATCTCTCCCCTGGATTACAGCTTCAGCTGCAGCGTTAAATGAACCTGGTTCCCCGGGCAGGTGCTTGCTGGGTTTTCAGCCTTAAACGGCACCATTACTCCCATTTATAAGGACAACATCACAATTAAGGAGGGATGAATAATTTAGAAACGAGCAAGTAGCTGTTTAGCTTCCCACCTCCACTCACTCCCCCCCACGTCCCCCCTTCAGCCCACTGAAGAGCCTTTAGGACTCGGGGTGTTGATTTTATTGCAAAACAAGGGCTCTGCTGGCTGGGAAGGGATGAAAAGTTGCTAATTTCAGGCTTTAGTTCAAACCTTTCTTAATCTTCCGAGTAAGTGAGCGCCTCCTTATCTCCTAAAGCCATCACGGGGCTGTTGCTGAGCTTTGCCTCCTTCCCAGCTTCCCACCTTTATCCTAGGTGAGCCCGATGAGACAAAGGGGCTGAGGCCACCTGAGAGAGCCACGACTTAAAGAGGCTTTTCTCCTTAAACCCCTGCCTTGTGCTGCTGGCAAAGGTGCCGGAGCGAGCTCCGTTTTCGCCGCGATAAATAACGGCGCCTAATTAAAATTCCATTGCAGGGGTGATAAACTGTTTGGGAGGTGGTAATTCTATTTATTAAAAGCAGGGGCATTAGTTTTGACACGTTGAATTATCCCACAGCCAAACAGATCTTGTGTTTTAATTAAATTTGCTTCTGCTTGATGAGGGAGGTTTGGAGACGAAGATTTAAGAGCGGGGTTCCGCAATCCCTGCTCTTCTCTGCCTGGGTATGATCCCAGTGGGGTGCCCAGCCCTGGAAGTGTTTAAGATCATTGAATGGTTTGGGTTGGAAGGGACCTTCAAGATCACCTAGTTCCAACACCCCTGGACAGGGACACCTTCCCCTAGCCCAGGTTGCTCAAGGCCTCATCCAACCTGGCCTTGAACACCTCCAGGGAGGGGGCATCCACAGCCTCCCTGAGCAACCTGTTCCAGTGTCTCACCACCCTCACTGGAAAGAATTCCTTCCTAATCTCCAGTGTGAATCTGCCCTCCTCAAGCTTCAATCCATTCCCTCTCATCCTACCATTACAAGCCCTTGTTAAAAGTCTCTCCCCAGCTCTCCTCTAGCCTACTTCAGATACTGAAATGAAGCTCTAAGGTCTCCCTGGAGCCTTCTCCTCTCCAGGCTGAACAACCCCAACTCTCCCAGCCTGTTCCCATAGGGGAGGTTCTCCAGCCCTCTGATCATCTTTGCAGCCCTCCTCTGGACTTGCTCCAACAGCTCCACGTCCTCCTTGTGTTGGGTGCACAAGAATTGGACACTACTCCAGGTGGGGTCTCACCAGACCAGGACAGAGAGGGGAGATTCACCTCTTTCACCCTGCTGGTCACAATTCTCAGCTGGGTGAGGCTATTTGATCATGTTGGACAAGGCTTTGAGCAGCCTGGTCTGGTGGGAGGTATCCCTGTCTGTAGCACAGGAGTTGTAACTTTACAGAATCACAGAATTCCAGGTTGGAAGGGACCCCAATGATCATTTTATCCAGTCTTTCTGGGTAATGGTATATGTGGAATGAGATGCCCCAGAACCCTGTTAAGCTGAGTCTTGAAACTGTTCAGTGGAGGGGAATCTACTGTTTCCCTTGGGAGATGATTGCAATATTTAATTGCTCTCATGGTGAATAATTCATGACCTTTAAGATCCCTTCCAGTGCAAGCCATTCTATGATCCTACTCATTTTAGAGTGGTCAGTGATCTTCGAGGTCTTTTCCAACCTGGTCTATTCCATTCCATTCCATTCCATTCCATTCCATTCCATTCCATTCCATTCCATTCCATTCCATTCCATTCCATTCCATTCCATTCCATTCTTCCATGATTCTATGATTTCATGATGGAATAGAATAGACCATGTTGGAAGAGACCTTCAAGATCGTGTCCAACCTATCATCCAACATCATCTAATCAACTAACCCATGGCACCAAGCACCCTATCAAGTCTCCTCCTGAACACCTCCAGGGATGGTGACTCCACCACCTCCCTGGGCAGCCCATTCCAATGGGCAATCACTCTGTGTAGAACTTCCTCCTAACCTCCAGCCTAAACCTCCGCTGGCACAGCCTGAGACTGTGTCCTCTATGATTCCACGATTCCCTGATTCCATGATGCTATGATTCTCTGATTCCATAATTCCATGATTCTGTGATTCCATGACTGTATAATTCTGGGATCTCTGAGCTTCCCTGGCTGTCTGCCTCCCCTTCAGGGTTAAGTCTGACCCCTTTCCCCCCTGCCTTTCCCCCCTTCTCCTTCATATCCCCTCCTTTCACGATCTTTTCGAGCCGCTACACCGTTCCTCATTTTCTAAACACCAAAGCAGGGCTGAAGAGCTGAAGAAAAAAAAAAACCTAAAAATTAAACCCCCCCAACCTCCCAACCACCCTGCTTTGAGGTTTCTTTCACATTAAGCTACATTTAATATTCATTTCACATTTTTTTTCCTATTAATTAAAAGTAAACCGTGTATTGTATGGTACATTATCCCTCTAACAGCCCCATGTGGAGATCATGAAGTGGAAGACTAATGGTGTAGACTTTAGCATTTAGTTTTAACCAGAATAATTTACATATCTGTGAGAAGAGTCCAAGGCATGTGTAAATAAGCAGAACTCTGAGAGATGGGCAAGAGCCCCTCGCTTCAGTTTGCTGTGGGCTGGAGGGCCACGGAGCTGGGCATATTTATTCCATCAGTCAGCTAATTTAATGAGACTTTATACAGCATCTACTTCTGCAGAAGACACAAAACTTATTATTAAGGAGAGGCAGGTGGCAGTAAGAAAAATGTGTTTGTTTGCTTCTTTATTCCATTACCCCCAAGTAGCAAAGGTGATTCTCTTCACTGTTCATTAAAGTTTACCTTTATAATTCATCAAAGGGGACCCACATCAACAGCTTTATGCTGAGATTTCAAAAAACTCGAGGCTGATTAAAATTTAATGGAAAAGGCCACGGATTTGGGGTGGCTCTCCAAGAAAAATCACTTCCCCCACTCCAAAGTACAGATTCCATTAGTCTGCATCTCTGTATAACATATTAGAAGCGCTGCCCAAGGCCTGGGTTGGAAGGCACCTTAAAGATCATCCGGTTCTAACCCTGCCTGCCGTGGAACTGGATGATCTTTAAGGTCCCTTTCCAATCCAGGCCATTCTATGAATCGATGAATGCTGTGAAATGCCACTTCCCCTTCAAAAAGCCACATGGAGCTCACAGAATCACAGAATGGTAGGGGTGGGAAGGGACTTCTGCAGATCATTGAGACAAACCACACCCCCCCCCCCCAAGCCAGGTTCACCTAGAGAAGGTGACACAGGAACAAGTCAAGGCAAGTTTGCAATGTCTCCAGAGATGGAGACCCCACAATCTCTCTGGGCAGCCTGTTTCAGGGCTCTGTCACCCTTAAAGAAGTTCCTCCTCGTGTTTAGATGGAACTTCTGATGGTCCAGTTTGTGCCTGTTACCCCTTGTCTTGTCCCTGGGCACCACTGAAGAAAAGCCTGGTCTCATCTTCCTGACACCCACCCTTTATGTATTGATCAGCATTGATGAGTTCCCCCCTCAGGCTTCTTTTTTTTCCAGGCTAAAAGTCCCCAGTTCTCAGTCTTTCCTCACCAGAGAGATGTCCCCTTGGCATATTTGTAGCCCTGTTCTCTCTCTCATAAGTTTCAAGACCAAGAAAGATGGGCTGGAGCATGAGGAAGTGGCACCAGCACTGTCACAGAGCTAACCCAGCTGGACCGTGCTGAGGATGCACCACTTACTGTGGAAATAAAACTCAAATCTTCTGTATGGGTGTTTCAAAGCTCAACAGGAGACCATCGACCTTCTTGCCCATGAGGACACAGTGCTGGCTCACGGGGAACTTGTCCCACTCTGGTTACTCCCAGGTCCTTTCCAGTTTGCTTATGGAAGAAGAAAGCTTTCATTCAAGAGGTACAACTCAAATGACTTAATTTCTCATTGAGGTTTGGTCAATAAATTGAGGAACTGGTGGTGGAGATCACCCTACTCCTTCTTCCACCATCTGGAGTCACCCCTCCACCAGCATCCCTCCTACACTTGCCTTGCAAACTCCTCTCCAGATTATTTCAGGTGGCAGAACCATAACAAATATTCCTCCAGGTTATTTATGAAGGGGGGGGAGGGAGGGGATTTGGGGTTAAGACCACCAGAATATGGAAAATGAATTAAAAAAAAAGAAGTAAGTTTTGAAACCAGAAGAAATTGAGAGGGAAAAGGGAAGAGGGAAAAAGGCAAAAGGGAAAAAGGGGAAAAGGGAAAAGGGGGAAAAGGGAAAAGGGAAAAGGGGAAAAGGAAAAGGGAAAAGGGAAAAAGGGAAGAGGGAAAGGGGAAAAGGGGAAAGTGAAAAAGGGAAAAGGAAAGAAAGAAAAAGGGAAAAGGGGAAAGGAAAAGGGAAAAATGGAAAGGGAAAAGGGGAAAAAGGGGAAAAGGAAAAGGGGGAAAAGGAGAAAAGGAAAAGGGGGAAAGGGAAAACGGGAAAGGGAAAAGGGGAAAATGGAAAAGGGGAAAAGGGAAAGGGGAAAATGAGAGGAAAAAGGAGCTGCCTTTTAGCAACTGGAAACTTCAAATGTGATTGATTTTCATGAATACAAATTTCAGTAACTCTGAAGCTGTGCAAAGCTCCAAGGACATGAAGCAATCTGTGCTTTCTGAGAGAACCATAGCAGGAGCAGAAAGTCCATCTGCACACCTGCAGTCAGAGGTGTCAGGAACTCCTCTTTCCAGATCCTGGTAGTCTGTGTACAGAGCAAGACCTCAGAAAGGCTCCCTGATGTGTCATCCTAAGGAATTCTCTCTGATTCCCAATGGTGTCCTTCCCTGTTCTATCACTGTTGTGCTGAATGTGCTCAGAGATGCTCCTGGGAGCAGGTCAGCAGTGACCAGGGCTGGAAACTCTTCCCCAGCAGATTAGTGGTAATTCTAACAGCTTCAAGATGCATTTAGTGAGAAACACAACCCCTTAAGTCATAGAATCAGAGAATTGTTGCAGTTGGAAAAGACCTCTAAGATCATTCAGTCCAGCTGTCAACCCAGCACTACCATGGCCATGCAACCATGCCCCAAAGAGAGACGTCCACATGTTTCTTGAACTCCTCCAGGGATGGTGATTCCACCACCTCCATAGGAAACATTCCCATGCTTAATCATGGAGTGGTTTGAACTGGAAGGGACCCTTCAAGGTCAGTTTGTCCAACACCCCTGCAATCAGCAGGGACAGATGCAACTAGAGCAGGTTGCTCAGAGCCCCAAACAACCTGACCTGCAATGGCTGCAAGGATGGGGCATCTACCACCTTTTTGGGCAGCCTAGGACAGGCTTTCACCAACCTCAGTGTCAAACAGTTCTTCTTTTTCTGCACTGTAAATCTTCCTCTTTTAGCTCAAACCATCACCCCTTGTCCTGTTACAAGAGGCCCTGCTCAAAAGCCTGTCCCCAGCTTTCTGATCAGCCCTTTAGGCACTGACAGGCTGCCAGAAGGTCTACCTGGAGCCTTCTCTTCTCCAGGCTGAACAGGCCAAACTCTCTCTGTGAAGAGGGCTTCCAGTCTTCACAAGTCTTTTGGCAGGCTAAGCCTGCATGGTAAGACCTTCCCCAAAATACCTTCCACAGACAAATTTGTCCCAAAGTGTTTCTTCCAAAGCTCCAAGCACCATTTCTTAAGCACTGTTCTTCTCATATTGCTCCTGCACAAAAGGAGAGGGAGTGGAGGCTCCAAGTCTCTGTCTCTGCTAGGTGATTAGTCCCATGAATCTCATTAGAACAATAAAAATATGGGCTACTTATTGCTTCAATTAAACACTTCTTAAGTGTGGAATAATTAAGGATTGCTGCATCTGGTCTAGGGCTAAACTACAGCAGCAAATCCTGGTCTCCTTCTTGACACCAGAAATCTGCTGATCAGAATAGACCTGTGCAAGTGCAGCCAGCAAACAGGATTCAGCCTTGTCTCCTGCAGCAGGAGAACAGGATTTGCTGGGATCCTATCAGCTCTCTCATCTCTCCTGTTCCCAAATTCAACCATAAGACATGGTTTTTCATAGCTACTATAAGGGTGGACTTCTTACAAGGGCTTGCAATGATAGGATGAGGGGCAACAACTTTGAGCTGGAAGAGGGCAGGGTTTAGATTGGAGATTAGAAAGAAATTCTTTAAAGTGAGGGTGAGGAGACAGTGGAACAGGGTAGATTTAGAGTGGACATTAGAAGGATGTCCTTTGCAATGAGGGTGGTAGAACACTGGAACAGGTTGTCCCCGGAGGTTGTGGATGCCCCCTCCCTGGAGGTGTTCAAGGCCAGGTTGGATGGGACCTTGAGCAACTTGGTCTAATGGAAGGTGTCCCTGCCCATGGCAGGGGGGTTGGAAGTAGATCATCTTTAAAGTCCCTTCCCATCCAGCCCATTCTATGATTCCATGAATTATCACTGCTCAAATTGAATCCCTGTGCTGCTGGCTACGTGTCACTGGTGTTACTTCCCAGTTCAGACAACAAAGCTACTCCAAAGCTTTGAAAACAAGCTTCTGTGGTGTAAACAGGATGTGTTGTGAAAGAACTTCAGTAGAAAACATGGAATCATAGAATTGTAGGGGATGGAAGGGACTTTTGGAGACCACTTATGCCATGGGCAGGGACACCTCCTTGTTTTCTTCTGGTGTGTTAAGGATTTGTAGTGCAATATTAACATAGCAATGGTTTGAAGGGACCTTAAAGATCATCTAGTTCCAGCCCCTGTGCCATGGGCAGGGACACCTCCTTGCTTTCTTCTGGTGTGTTAAGGATTTGTAGTGCAATATCAACGTAGCAATGGTTTGGAAGGGACCTTAAAGATCATCTAGTCCCAGCCCTTATGCCATAGACAGGGACACCTCCTTGCTTTCTTCTGGTGCGTTACGAGGCACCGCCAAAAAGAGCCTGGCACCTTCACCTTGCCACCCACCCCCAGATATTTATAGACAGTAGCATGACCAATAACTGACCCATAAATGAATAGATACGGGCCATGCATTTCATGGTGTAAAAAAAGCACCTAAAATGGTTTGGAAGGGACCTTAAAGATCATCTAGTTCCAGCCCCTGTGCCATGGGCAGGGACACCTCCTTGCTTTCTTCTGGTGTTTTAAGGATTTTAGTGCAATATTAACATAGGAATGGTTTGGAAGGGACCTTAAAGATCATCTAGTTCCAGCCCCTAAGCCATGGGCAGGGACACCTCCTTGTTTTCTTCTGGTGTGTTAAGGATCTGTAGTGCAATATTAACATAGGAATGGTTTGGAATGGACCTTAAAGATTATCTAGGTCCAACCCCTATGCCATGGGCAGGGATACCTCCTTGCTTTCTTCTGGTACCTTACAAGGCACCGCCAAAAAGAGCCTGGCACTTTCACCTTGACACCCACCCCCCAGATATTTATAGACAGTAGCATGACCTATAACTGACCCATAAATACATAGATATGGGCCATGCATTTCATGGTGTAAAAAAAGCACCTAAAATGGTTTGGAAGGGACCTTAAAGGTCATCTAGTTCCAGCCCCTATGCCATGGGCAGGGATTCCTCCTTGTTTTCTTCTGGTGTGTTAAAGACTTGTAGTGCAATATTATCATAGAATCAGAGAATGGTTTAGAAGAGACCTTAAAGATCATCTAGTTCCAGCTCCTATGCCATGGGCAGGGACACCTCCTTGTTTTCTTCTGGTGTTTTAAGGATTTCTAGTGCAATATTAACATCGGAATGGTTTGGAAGGGACCTTAAAGATCATCCAGTTCCAGCCCCTATGCCATGGGCAGGGACACCTCCTTGCTTTCTTCTGGTATTTTAAGGATTTTAATGCAGTATTAACATAGGGATAGTTTAGAAGAGACCTTATAGATCATCTAGTTCCAGCCCCTATGTTGTGGGCAGGGATTCCTCCTTGCTTTCTTCTGGTGTTTTAAGGATTTTAGTGCAGTATTAACATAGGAATGGTTTGGAAGGGACCTTAAAGATCATCCAGTTCCAGCCCCTATGCCATGGGCAGGGACACCTCCTGGCTTTCTTCTGGTGCATTACGAGGCACCGCCGAAAAGAGCCTGGCACCTTCACCTTGCCACCCACCCCCCAGATATTTATAGACAGTAGCATGACCAATAACTGACCCATAAATACATAGATATGGGCCATGCATTTCATGGTGGGGGGAAAAAAAAAGCACCTGAAATGGTGGTGCAGCGCCAAGGAGCGACGCCGGGTAACGACAGCACATTCGGCTGGGACGCGGTGGACAGGAGCTTGGAAAAGTTGAGAAGCCTCAATTAAAAAAGCCCCAAGTCCTGTGCAGCCAGCATCAAAAATTGATAAAAAAGCCCCCTCAAATTTCGTTTTTTTCAGATTCAGTGTTTAAATCAATCAACTGCAAACAAGATTTAATTAAAGAATATTATTTCAAAGTGTAATTACCTACTGGGATTAGAATGAACCTCTATTGCCCATAATGTTCTCCTACTGTGATCCCACACTGAAAAATGTTGAGTTTTAGATTAATATGCATCTTGTAAGTACAAGTCCTAATCTCAATCTTAAAGGACATTTAAAACACACTTGGAACCTTCTATGCAATCAAGCACAGTGTGACTACAATGTCCACCATGCTAAATTTGTGATTACATTTTTTATGTGCATGATTTAAATCGCTTTAGCAGCCGGCCGGGGAGCATTTTACCCTGCATATTAATTACACAAAGGCTTTGTCATCTGAGGGTCTCAGTGGTCATGGTCTGTAATCCAGCTCATTTTGAACTGTGAGCAGAGTTTTTTGAGCATGCTGTGCACATCAAGCTCGGCTTTAAAGCCCCCAATACGCTGAGATGGTTAACAGGTATGGTTCCTGCTCCAGGAATCAATGCCATTTAGATGGTGACATCTGCAAACTGATGGCTTTAAAGAGGAAGGAAAGAAAAAAAAAGAAGGCTGAGATGGGGGGGGAAAGAGTGCTCACAAAGAGGTGGGAGAAAGGGGGCTGGGGTTACAGAAGCCTCAGAGCTCCAAAAGGCAAAGTCAAAGAAGGGTTGGGGTTGCAAGGGACCTTGAAGATCATCTGGTTCCAACCTACTTGCCATGGGCATGGACACCTCCTTGCTTTCTTCTGGTGTGTTAAAGATTTGTAGTGCAATATTGACATAGGAATGGTTTGGAAAGGACCTTAAAGATCATGTAGTTCCAGCCCCCATGCCATGGGAAGGGATTCCTCCTCATTTTCTTCTGGTAAGGATTTGTAGTGCAATATTAACATAGGAATGGTTTGGAAGAGACCTTAAAGATCATCTAGTTCCAGCCCCTATGCCATAGGCAGGGGCACCTCCTTGCTTTCTTCCGGTGTTTTAATGATTTGTAGTGCAATATTGACATAGAATCACAGAATGGTTTGGAAGGGACCTTGAAGATCATCTAGTTCCAGCCCCCATGCCATGGGCAGGGACACCTTCTACTAGCCCAGGTTGCTCAAGGCCTCATCCAGCCTGACTTGGAACACCTCCATGGAGGGGTCATCCACAACCCCCCTGGGCAACCTGTTTCAGTGTCTCCCCACCCTCACTGGAAAGAATTTCTTCCTAATCTTGTCTAAACCTACTCTCTATCCTCCAGGAGCATCCACAGTGGGACAGAATTTTTCCACACCCTCTGAGACCAGTATTGAAGGGATCTTCATGTGGGGTAGAAAGGAGCACAGCATGGAGGGGAAGGGTCAGCCTTGATTTTCTTCCCACCCTTTATTTCATAGCTTTTGTGGCTTAAACTGGACTTCACTCCAGCAGCAGCAGGAGGACAAATCTCCAACACAGATGGACCACATGCTGGGAATGAAGAAGGAAAAGATGTGGAGCTGGGGATGATGGCACTGGGGGATGTGGAGGACCAAACACAGACATATTGTGGGAAATTACAGACATGAAACTTTAAATACAGCTCTGCAGGGCTGACCTTTTCCAGCATGTGAAATTCCACATCCCAACCTTCAGGAACAAGTTGGTTGTGCTGAGAAACAAACTTTAAATCTAGACTGGTTTGCCATAGTCATAGAATCATAGAATGGGTTGGGTTGGAAGGGACCTTCAAGGTCATCTAGTTCCAACCCTGCTGCCAGCAGCAGGGACACCTTCCACTAGCCCAGATTGCTCAAGACCTCATCCAGCCTGGCCTTGAACACCTCCAGGGAGGGGACATCCACAACCTCCCTGGGCAACCTGCTCCAGTGTCTCTCCACCCTCACTGGAAATAATTTCTTCCTAATCTCCAGTATAGATCTGCCCTCCTCCAGCTCAAATCCATTGCTTCTCATCCTGTCACTCCAAGCCCTTGTCAAAAGTCCCTCCCCAGCTCTCCTCTAGCCCCATTTAGGCACTGGAAGATTGCTCTAAAGTCTCCATAGAACCTTCTCTTCTCCATGCTCAACAGCCCCAACTCTCTCAGCTTGTCTCCATAGAGGAGGTGCTCCAGCCCTCTGATCATCTTTGTGACCCTCCTCTGGACCCTCTCCAGCAGCTTGATGTCCTTCTTATGGCATTTCTTCAAGTCCCACCAGGCCTAGGAGAACTGTTTTGGAATTCACATTTCACTCATGCTACATAAGGACATCCTGCACATGTCTTACAGGAAACTAAACTCACAGGACCAGAGAATTGTTTGGATTGGGAAAGACCCTCTAAGATCATCGAGTCCAACTGAAGGCCCACCAGGTAGGTGGTTAACCAGTTAGATAGTCCATCTAAGACCACCATGGCCATTAAACCCTGTCCCACAGTGCCATGGCCACAGGTTTCTTGAACACCTCCAGGAAGGGTGACTCCACCACCTCCCTGGGCAGCCTGTTCCAAGGCCTGACCACTCTTGCAGAAAGGAAATTGTTCCTCATCGCCAACCTGAACCTCCCCTGGTGCAGCTTGAGGCCTTTTTTAGTTCTTCTGTCACCTGATACTAGGGAGAAGTCACCAACCCCCCCCTTCCTCCAACCTCATGATGCTGTTTATTTAATAACAGAAAATTCCCATCTTGCTGCAGCTGCATTTGTCACATCTGAGAGAAAAAGAAAACCCAACCCACGGCATGCAATGTTTTATTAAGATGACTTCACCCTTGTGAGAAATGATTAAGTCACTGGAAGAGCAAAGCAAGAGCCCAGGACCTCATTCATTGTAGCACTAATATTAATCACACAAATAATATAAGTGTCTTACAGTAATCCCCATTCCCTTAAAATATAGATTACACATCCTGGGGGCAAACAGCAGCACGAGTGGCTTGGAATGAATCCCTCAAAGCCATGGTGGCCAGCAGAAAAGCCATTTCTAGCCTGACAGATGAATGTAGATTTTGTTATGCATAACAAATGAAAATATTTACAAGGCTATCAGAAAGAACCAAGGGAAAATTAAGGCTCTCTAATCAATACCTTTCAGGCATGAAGCTAAATTCTTTCCAAACCCTGCAACGTCCTCCCCAAATTAACATCGAATCATTTAGGTTGGAAAAGACCTTCAAGACCATCGAGTCCAACCATTAACCCTACTCTACCCAGTCCACTGCTAAGCCCTACCCCCAGGCACCACATCTACAAGGCTTCAAAACACCTGCAGGGATGGGGATTCCAGCAGGGAATCACAGAATGCATCAGGCTGCAGGGGACCCTCAAAGGTCCACCTCCATCCAACAGGGACAGATGCTCAGCTGAAGAAGGTCCAGGCCACAAATGAATCATTTAGGTTGGAAAAGACCTTCAAGACCATCGAGTCCAACCATTAACCCTACTCTACCCAGTCCACTGCAAAGCTCTACCCCCAGGCACCACATCTACAAGGCTTTAAATCATAGAATCAGTCAGGGTTGGAAGGGACCACAAGGATCATCTAGTTCCAACCCCCCTGCCATGGGCAGGGACACCTCACACTAGATCAGGCTGGCCAGAGCCTCATCCAGCCTGGTCTTAAAACACCTGCAGGGATGGGGATTCCACCAGAGAATCACAGAATGCATCTGGCTGCAGGGGACCCTCAAAGGTCCACCTCCATCCCACAGGGACAGATGCTCAACTGAAGAAGGTCCAGGCCAGAACTGAATGAGTCACACTGTTCATCCTCCCCAAAAATATGAGATACACCAACATACAAAGGGAAACTTCATCCCCTCAGCAAGATGGAAGATCTCCAGCATCTCAAAGGCAAGCCCTGAGCACCAGGCCTTCTTAAGGGTTTCTAAAATCCTTGGGTTTTGGAAGCTTGTCACTAAAGGACTTTGAGCTGGAAGAGGGGAGATTCAGGCTGGATATTAGGAAGAAATTCTTTCCAGTGAGAGTGGTGAGAGACTGGAACAGGTTGCCCAGGGAAGTTGTGGATGCCCTCTCCATGGCAGTGTTCAAGGGCAGCTTAGATGAGGCCTTGAGCAATCTGCTCTAGCAGAGGGTGTCCCTGCCCATGGTAGGGTGGGTAGAACTAGCTGATCTTAAAGGTCCCTTTCAACCCAAACCATTCTATGGACCTATGAATCTTTTCTTCTGCCCAGGTATCAGCTCACTCCCTGCTCCTCTAGCTTTACCCAGTTGGTTCAGTTGATACCTGACCCTTCCCCTTGCCATAAGCTCAGCTCTATTCAAGAGGAGCACTGCTCCTTGTAGCAAAGGGAGGAGCAAACCTTATTGCTCCTAACAGGACTAAAAATTGATTCTCCTGCTACTTAACCTCTTCATCCCCTTCTCCTCCTCCTATTATTTCCAAGCAATTTTCCAAGATGACTATTATGCAAATGCCACAATAAAAATCTGATTTTCTGCTTCCTTTTCAGAGCCCTCTTCTATTTGCTTCCATTCCCTCTCTCTGATGGACTTCTCAGGCAAAAGAAAAAAAAAAAAGGAGGAAAAAAAAAAGAGAAAAGCAGAGCATAAATGTGTTGGTTATTGACCTAAGTCTGAGGAAACTCAGCATGAGGCCAGCCCCTGCAACAGAGATTTGCAAAAAGCCTTCCCCCCCCCAATTTCCCCTCTGCCATGCCAGGATGACTTCAAATCTTCCAGTTTGATGGAGCTTCCTTGAGCTCAGAATTGGGACTCCCAGATGGCTGTTTCTTACCAGCCTATGCCACAGGAGCTCTCCCTGACACAAAACACAAACACAAAACACAAGCGTTCTGCTTCTGTTCTGGAGCTGCTTCCCAGGACCACTTCACCGTTTGAGGGATGCCTTCCGCCTCTGCTCTGCACAAATGAGGCCACAGCCGGAGTCCTGGGTCCAGTTCTGGGCTCCCCAGTTCAAGAGAGACAGGGAACTGCTGGAGAGGTTCCAGTGGAGGCTCCAAAGATGCTGAGGGGCCTGGAGCATCTCTGTGAGGAGGAAAGGCTGAGAGCCCTGGGGATGTGGAGCCTGCAGACGAGCAGCCCCAGAGGGGATCTGATCAAGGGCCATGGGGTAAAGAGGCTGGGGCCAAACTCTTGTCAGTGGTGCCCAGTGACATGATAAGGGGCCACAGGCATGAATTGAAACCCAGGAGGTTCCATCTGAAGATGAGGAGAAAGTTGCTTGGTGTGAGGGTGCTGGAGCTCTGGAGCAGGCTGCCCGGAGAGGCTGTGGAGTCTCCTTCTCTGGAGAATTTCTGAACCCACCTGGCCATTGTGATCTTGGACAAGCTGCTGTGGGTGTCCCTGGTGCAGCAGGTGGGTTGGAGCGGATGATCTCCGGAGGTCCCTTCCAACTCAGATCATGCTGGGATTTGTTTTGCAAGAGTTCACATTGTTTGTGATGAGAGGCTGGAGAACCTTTCCATTACTCTCCAGTATCTCTGTGGCTCTAGATAGAAATGTTTGCTACTCAAGAAAGTCCTCCCAAGGTGCAGACATCTCTTTGTCTACAGAAAATGCAAGGTTCTCAGAGTGAACAGATCACACTCCAAGTTCAACCTGCACTCCAGCCAAATGATAATGACAACTAATTACTATAGCTTAGGATGCATTAATTAATATAAATGAATGCATTAGCTGGTCTCATAATGAAATTTATCTAAACTTCTACCCAGCTTAAAGATTATTCTCACCATAGCTCATCCTTTTGAAGGATGCAGCATGGGCTCAGGGCTTGCTTCTCTGAAGGTGAGGCAGGAGCAGATCCTTCTCCACTCCATATTTAATGGAATGGAATGGAATGGAATGGAATGGAATGGAATAGAATAGAATAGAATAGAATAGAATAGAATAGAATAGAATAGACCAGACCAGGTTGGAAGAGACCTTCGAGATCATCACATCCAACCTATCATCCAACGCCATCTAATCAACTCAACCATGGCACCAAGCACCCCATCAAGTCTCTTCCTAAACACCTCCAGGGATGCGGACTCCACCACCTCCCCAGGCAGCACATTCCAATGGCCAATCTCTCTTTCTATGAAGAGCTTCTTCCTAACATCCAGCCTAAACCTCCCCTGGCACAGCTTGAGACTGTGTCCTCTTGTTCTGCTGCTGCTTGCCTGGCAGAAGAGACCAACCCCCACCTGGCTACAACCTCCCTTCAGGGAACTGGAGAGAGCAAGAAGGTCTCCCCTGAGCCTCCTCTTCTCCAGGCTAAGCAATCCCAGCTCCCTCAGCCTCTCCTCACAGGGCTGTGCTCCAAACCCCTCCCCAGCTTTGTTGCCCTTCTCTGGACACCTTCCAGCAACTCAACATCTTTCCTAACCTGAGGGGCCCAGAACTGGACACAGGGTTCAAGGTGTGGCCTAACCAGTGTGGTGTACAGGGGCACAATGACCTCCCTGCTCCTGCTGGCCACACTCTTCCTGATACAGGCCACAAAGAGGGGACTCAGTTTCATTTAGCTCCATCTCTTCTCACTTGTATTGGCCTTTGCATTGCTGTGCATGGATGGGGGGCAGAGAGCCTGGAAGGAACAGCTACTGGGAGGGACACCTGAAAGGAGTTGTATTGTTCTGCATGGGCAGCAGCAAGCAAAGGTGAACTTGGGTGAGAAACCAGGATCTATAAACATGAGAGGCACAAAACAGCAGAGAAAATTGGAAGCCAGAGGCTGTGGACTTCGCTCTTCATTGATGAGTCCCTTCTCTTCAGGATGGTTCATCACCAGGAGGTTAAATGGATGCCAAAATTTACAGTTGCCTGGTGTGGCATCGAGGCAGGGTCCTCAAGGCAGGGGTCTCAAGGCAAGGGGCTCAAGCTACAACTGGGTAGGTTTAGACTGGACATTAGGGAAAAAAATGTTCCCAGCAAGAGTGGCCAAGCATTGGAATGTGCTGCCCAGGGAGGTGGTTGAGTCACCAGCCCTGGAGGTGTTAAAGGTGGTTTGGATGTGGTGCTTGGGGATATGGTTTAGGGGTGAACTTTGTAGAGTAGGGTTGGTGATCCTGAGGATCTTTTCCAGCCTGAATGTTTCTGTGATACAAAGTAGGGTCCTCAAGGCAGGGTCATCAAGGCAGGGTCCTCAAGGCAGGATCTCAAAGCAGGGTCTCAAGGCAGGGTCCTCAAGGCAGGGTCTTCAAGGCAGGATCCTCAATGCAGGGTCCTCAAGGCAGGGTCCTCAAGGCAGGGTCCTCAAGGCAGGGTCCTCAAGGCAGGGTCTCAAAGCAGGGTCTCAAGGCAGGGTCCTCAAGGCAGGATCCTCAAGGCAGGATCCTCAAGGCAGGATCTCAAAGCAGGGTCTCAAGGCAGGGTCCTCAATGCAGGGTCCTCAAGGCAGGGTCCTCAAGGCAGGATCCTCAAGGCAGGATCCTCAAAGCAGGGTCTCAAGGCAGGGTCCTCAATGCAGGGTCCTCAAGGCAGGGTCCTCAAGGCAGGATCCTCAAGGCAGGATCCTCAAGGCAGGGTCTCAAGGCAGAGTCCTCAAGGCAGGATCCTCAAGGCAGGGTCCTCAAGGCAGGATCTCAAAGCAGGGTCTCAAGGCAGGGTCCTCAAGGCAGGGTCCTCAAGGCAGAGTCCTCAAGGCAGGGTCCTCAATGCAGGGTCCTCAAGGCAGGATCCTCAAGGCAGGGTCCTCAAGGCAGGGTCTCAAGGCAGAGTCCTCAAGGCAGGGTCCTCAATGCAGGGTCCTCAAGGCAGGATCCTCAAGGCAGGGTCCTCAAGGCAGGGTCCTCAAGGCAGGATCCTCAAGGCAGGGTCTGGGGCGCATGGGGAAGGCTAACCACTGAGCTCTCCCTCCCTCGGTTCAAGGCTACAAAATTGCATATTCCTTTTCTCCCCATTCCCTGCACTTAGAGAGCAACCCATTATTAAGCTATTAATCACCTCTCTCAATTAATTGTTCTAAAATGACCCCGGCTTCAGTCGCTGCGTGGCGATTGAAAAGCTCACTTATTTTTGGGCAGGTAGGGTTGCAGGCAGCAGTCATTTGAGACAGCCAAGCTATTAGCCACCCTTTGGAATCTCAATTACCTGAAAGGAGGATAATTACAAAGTAAAACAAACTTGTGAGCACAGCCCACCCACCCCCCAAATCAGGCCAAAAGGGGGGGGGGGGAAAAAAGGCTCCTTTCCTGCTTTATGGAATATCCAAGCGGTTTTTCATCCACGGGATTTAATTTCCACATGAAAAATTGACCTGAACAGTATGAAGTATGGCTACAAGTAAAAAACTGTGTTTTCATTGAAGAGAATAAATGCATTTGCTGAACGCTGGCTGTTCCAGCTAATTGATTTATTGGCTCTCTATACAGTCTGCTATTGTCTTTGCACTCATGGGACGAGGAAGCTCTGGAGAACGGAACTAAATTCTTGCCACAGAAGCCTGACAGCTGAGGAGAGCTTCACACACCCCCACCCCCCACCCCCCACCCCCTTATTTCTTTTATTTCTTTCTTTTTGGTCCCCTTTCCCTCCCCCTTTTGGTTTTTGTTTCCATTTTCCTTTCTTTTCTTTTTTTCCTTTTTTTTCCTTTTCCCCCCCCTTTTGTTTTTCTTTCCTTCTGTTTTCCTTTCTTTTCCCTTTTTTCCTTTCCCCTTTTTCTTTCCTTCTGTTTTCCTTTCCTTCCTTTTTTTCCCTGTTTTTCCCCTTTTGTTTTTCTTTCCTTCCGTTTTCCTTTCTTTTCCTTTTTCCTTTTTTTCCTTTCCCCCTTTTTCTTTCCTTCTGTTTTCCTTTCCTTCCTTTTTCCCCCTTTTGTTTTTTTTCCTTCTGTTTTCCTTTCTTTTTCCTTTTTTTCCCTTCCCCCCTTTTTCTTTCCTTTCCCCCGTTTTCTTTCCTTTCCCCCTTTTTCTTTCCTTCTGTTTTCCTTTCCTTCCTTTTTCCCCCCTTTTGTTTTTCTTTCCTTCTGTTTTCCTTTCCTTCCTTTTTTCCCCTTTTGTTTTTATTTCCTTCTGTTTTCCTTTCTTTTCCTTTTTCATTTTTTTCCCTTCCCCCCTTTTTCTTTCCTTCTGTTTTCCTTTCCTTCCTTTTTCCCCCCTTTTGTTTTTCTTTCCTTCTGTTTTCCTTTCCTTCCTTTTTTCCCCTTTTGTTTTTATTTCCTTCTGTTTTCCTTTCTTTTCCTTTTTCATTTTTTTCCCTTCCCCCTTTTTCTTTCCTTCTGTTTTCCTTTCCTTCCCTTTTTTCCTGTTTTTCCCCTTTTATTTTTATTTCCTTCTGTTTTCCTTTCTTTTAGTTTTTCCTTTTGTTCCTTTCCCCTTTTTTCTTTCCGTTTTCCTTTCCTTCCTTTTTCCCCCCTTTTGTTTTTATTTCCTTCTGTTTTCCTTTCTATTACCTTTTCCCTTTGTTCCTTTCCTCTTTTTTCTTCTGTTTTCCTTTCTTTTATTTTTCCCTTCTTTTCCTTTCCCCTCTTTTTCTTTCCTTCTGTTTTCCTTTCCTTCCTTCCCCCCCCTTTTGTTTCTATTTCCTTCTGTTTTCCTTTCTATTAGTTTTTCCTTTTGTTCCTTTCCTCTTTTTTCTTTTCTTCTGTTTTCCTTTCTTTTATTTTTTCCTTTTTTTTTCCTTTCCCCCTTTTTCTTTCCTTCTGTTTTCCTTTCCTTCCTTTCCCCCCCTTTTTGTTTTTATTTCCTCCTGTTTTCCTTTCTTTTATTTTTTCCTTCTTTTCCTTTCCCCCCTTTTTCTTTCCTTCTGTTTTCCTTTCTTATTTCCTTTTTTTTTTCATTTCCATCTGTTTTTTCCTTTCTTTTTTCTTTTTTTTTCTTTTGTTTTTCTTTCCTTCTTTTTTTCCTTGCTTCTCTTTATTCCTTTCCCCCTTCTTGTTTCCTTCTGTTTTCCTTCCTTTCTTTTCTCCCCCTCTTTTTTGTTTTTTATTTTTCTTTTCCCCCACTTCTGTTTCTGTTTTTTTCCCCCCTGTTTCTTTCTTTTACTTTTTACTTTTACTTTTTATCCCTTAATATAAAATCCAAATTTCTCAGAGCTGAGGAAAATCCTTCTGGTAGGTTGGAGAGAACTAAAACTGGGCTGCTCATGCACTGGGGCTGGGTTTTTTGAGGACCAAAATGCACTAGACTCAGAGAACAATTTTGGTTGGAACAGACCTTTAAGGTCACCAAGTCCAAGCATTATCTGTATTGGGAAGATTAACAGCACTGGCTGCAAGTTGCTCTCTTTCAATCAGATTGATTTCAGTGTAAAAATTGTGAAGAGATGTAAAATGCTGTAATTTTTTTTTTATCAAGTAAAATTTAAAAGGCAAAATCAAAACCAAAAGAAGTGGAAAAAAAGTATTCTTTTGTGTCTATGCAGGTGAAATAGTAACCAAAAATCCATTATTTTGCAGCTACATAGGTAAAATTCTTGCCAGAAAGAGATTCTGTCACACCTGTATGTGCAAACTGCCAGTCAAAACCAGGGAATTTTGACATTTGCAGGTAAAAGAGTGGTCAAAAATGCATCATCTGGCAACTAAATAGGTCAAACACTAGTCAAAAGCAGAGGATTTTTGATCTCTGTGGGTTAAATGTTAGTCAAAAGTGTATTATTTTACAGCTCCAGAGGTAAAATACCAATTAAAACTCACTCCCTTGCAGCTGTATTGGTAAACTAGTAGTCAAAATAGAGTATTCTACCTCTCTAGAGGTAAAATACTACCCCAAAGTATACTATTTTGCATCTATATAGGTAAAGTACTACCCCAAAGTATAACATTTTACACCTATAGAAGTAAAACACTGCCCAAAAGTATAATGTTTTACACCTATAAAGGTAAAATGCTAGTAAAAATCCAGTATTTTACAGCTGTACATGTAAAATGCTAGTCAAAACCACACTGGTTTTTCCCTTTATAGGTACAATTCTAGTCAGAATTGAAGCATCTTTACAGCTATGGAGGTAAAATGCCAGTCAAAAATCATAGTTTTGCATCTACAGAAGTAAAACAGTAGTCAAAATGCAGCATTTCCCATCTCTCTAAGGTAAATGCTGGGCAAAATGATGCTGTTTTACTTCCACACAGGGAAAATGCCAGTCAAAATATGTCCTTTTGCATCTAGAGAGGGAAAATAGTGGATAAAAGTGTAGCATTTGACAGCTGCAGAGGTAAAACAGCAGTAAAATAGATTGGTTTATATCCACATAGGTAAAACTGGGGTCAAAAAAATGTATTAATTTGCAGCTATATAGGTAAAACACCAGAGAAGGGCAACAAGGCTGGGGAGGGGTCTGGAGCACAGCCCTGTGAGGAGAGGCTGAGGGAGCTGGGGTTGTTTAGCCTGGAGAAAAGGAGGCTCAGGGGAGACCTTCTTGCTCTCTACAGCTGCCTGAAGGGAGGTTGTAGCCAGGTGGGGGTTGGTCTCTTCTGCCAGGCAAGCAGCACCAGAACAAGAGGACACAGTCTCAAGCTGTGCCAGAGGAAGTTTAGGCTGGATGTTAGGAAGAAGTTCTTCATAGAAAGAGAGATTGTCCATTGGAATGTGCTGCCCAGGGAGGTGGTGGAGTCACCATCACTGGAGGTGTTTAGGAAGAGCCTGGCTGAGGCACTTGGTGCCATGGTTTAGTTGATGAGATGGTGTTGGGTGATAGGTTGGACTTGATCTCTGAGGTCTTTTCCAGCCTGGTTTATTCTATTCTATTCTATTCTATTCTATTCTATTCTATTCTATTCTATTCTATTCTAAACCATATATTCTTTGGCAGCTCTATAGGGGAAATACTCAACACTATGTTGTGTGATACCTCTGTCGGTGAAATATTAGTCAAAAGTAAAGGACTTCACACCAAAATAGGGCAAAAGCTCATCCAAAGGATATGATTTTGCATCTCTATATGCAAAACAGTAGTCAAAAAATATGGCACTTCACATCAATATGTGTAAAAGAGCAGTTAAAAATACCTTGGTTTGCAGCTAAAGGTGTAAAATACTAGGAAATATATTCTTCTACATCTATGTAGGTAAAATGCTAGTCAAAAATACATCCTTTTACACCTGTTTATGTGAAATCCTGGTTAAAGAAATCATGTTTTTTCCCTATATAGAGGTAAAAAAGCAGTCAAAAGAAGGGAAAAATGGAGATTCCCTGTTTCCTCCCCCACCACAAACACACACACACATACCTTTACTTTAAGGCTAGTGGTCACAGAACTCAGCAGGCAAAAGTAAAGGCCATGCAAAAATATTTCTCCCCTGATAATGAAAACAATCTTGGAAATTCATGCAATAGCCAAATATTTGTTATCCTCTCCCCCCCACACACCTCCCCTCCCCACTCTGCTTTCAGGTGCTATGTAAATCAGCAGCTGGGAGATGAGAGCCAGCGCCTTGGTAGCAGGTGGGAGCAAACTCCCATAATCACACCAATAAAAAAGCCCCGAGGAAGAGCTCAAGAAAATGAAAAATCAATACAGGATGTTGTTCTCCCAGATACACTGTTCAAAATGTGCTTCACTGCTGTCCCCTGCCAGAGGTGAGCTGCTGCTCCCGCTGCTCCTGCTGCTGCTGCTGCTGGGGGGTCAAATTTGCCTCCCTCGCACTGTTATAAATCATAGAATGGTCTGGGTTGGAAGGGGGAACCTCAAAGATTCCTGGATTCATAGAATGGGTAGGGCTGGAAGGGACCTCAAAGGTTCATAGAATGGTTTGGGCTGGAAGTGACCTCAAAGGTTCATAGAATGGTTTGGGTTGGAAGTGACTTCAAAGGTTCATAGAATGGTTTGGTCTGGAAGGGACCTCAAGGGTTCATAGAATGGGTTGGGCTAGAAGGGCCTCAAAGGTTCATAGAATGGTTTGGGTTGGAAGGGACCTCAAAGGTTCATAGAATGGGTTGAGCTGGAGGTGACCTCAAAGGTTCATAGAATGGGTTGAGCTGGAGGTGACCTCAAAGGTTCATAGAATGGTTTGGGTTGGAAGGGACCTCAAAGGTTCATAGAATGGGTTGGGCTAGAAGGGCCTCAAAGGTTCATAGAATGGTTTGGGTTGGAAGGGACCTCAAAGGTTCATAGAATGGTTTGGGTTGGAAGGGACCTCAAAGATTCATAGAATGGGTTGAGCTGGAGGTGACCTCAAAGGTTCATAGAATGGGTTGAGCTGCAGGTGACCTCAAAGGTTCATAGAATGGTTTGGGTTGGAAGGGACCTCAAAGGTTCATAGAATGATTTGGGCTAGAAGGGACCTCAGAGGTTCATAGAATAATTTGGGTTGGAAGGGGGACCTCAAAGATTCATAGAATGATTTGGGTTTGAATGGATCTTAAAGATGATCTAGTTCCAACCCCCTTGCAAGGACACCTTCCACTAGAGCAGCTTTGAAACACCTCCAGGGATTCAGATTCGACCACCTCCCTGGACAGCCTGTTCCAATCTTTGAGAACCTTTTCAATGAAGAGGTTTCTTCTGATATCCAACCTAAACCTTACCTGCTGCAACTAAGGAGATCAACAAAAGCCTCTTTCTCAGGGGAGCAGAGAATGATTTCTCACCAAGCCAGGTGCGAAGCAGCCACCTCTATAGGAGGTGCTGCCAGTTTGACCGTGAGAGGAGTAACAGGGCTGGAGGAACCACATCTCTGTGGTGGGAAGGCTTCCAAGTCAACCTGCCCCCCATCACACCTGGGAGAGGCACCCTGTGAATCAAAAAGCCCTTAAGGGAACAGACTTTCAGAAAGACAAAGCCTCTGTGTTTGTTCAAAAGAAGAAAAATACCCTGGGGGAGGAAAATTAGAATAGAAGAAGAAGAAAAAAGCTCTGGCCAAACCAAGGACATCTGCTCAGTTAGTGGAGAGGAGACTGAAGGTCACACTCAATTCTTTCGTAAGACAAATAAATCATTGTGAGCACATTTGTCCCCTCCTTCCTCTGACCAAGTGATTCCCAACCCAAAGGCAACTCAAATCTTAAACTGTCCCCGGTGCTGTCTGCTGCCTTCTTCATGCTGACCACCAAAAGGCAAGACTACTGGAAAAACCGGCTTCCTCCAGCTGGAGAAGGCAGAACAGCTGCTACCATCCAAAACAGTTGGAAGAGAAGAGGTTTGCAGAAGAAAATCACAGGATCAGAGGATGTTAGGCGTTGGAAGGGATCTCCAGAGATCATCGAGTCCAACCCCCCCTTCCAGAGCAAGACCAGAGAATCCAGCACAGGTCACACAGGAGCACATCCAGATGGGTCTGGAAAGTCTCCAAATGAGTCTGACCAAGTGATATTTATAGGCAGGCAGGAAGAAAATTGAGCAGGCAGGATAGAAAATGATGACTGGGGTCAAAGGAGTGAATATAGGAGGCTCAAGAGGCATTGGAGAAGGGAAGGAGAAAGTGAAAGATAAATGGAATCACAGAATCACAGAAACATTCAGGCTGGAAAAGAACCTCAGGATCACCAAGTCCAACCCAGAACCCTACTTTACAAGGTTCTCCCCTAAACCATATCCCCAAGCACCACATCCAAACCACCTTGTAACACATCCAGGGTTGGTGACTCAACCACCTCCCTGGGCAGCACATTCCAATGCCTGACCACTCTTGCTGGGAACATTTTTTTTCCTAGGACATTAGTCCATATTTGTTCCTAATGTCTCATGAAAGAGAAAGGGAAGGAGAAAAGGAAGGAGAAAAGAAAGGAGAAAGGGAAGGAGGAAGGGAAGGAGAAAGGGGAGGAGGAAGGGAAGGAGAAAAGGAAGGAGGAAAGGAAGGTAGAAAAGAAAGGAGAAAGGGAAGGAGGAAAGGAAGAAGAAAGGGAAGGAGAAAGAAGGGTAGGAGACTAGTTCTGTTGGAAGGCACCCCATCCCTCTAATTGTTTAAGACCAGGGTGGAAGAGGCCTTATGCAACCTGTTCTAGTGGAAGGTGTCCCTGCCCATGGCAGGGGGGGGTTGAAACCAGGTGGTCTTTAAGGTCCCTTCCAACCCAAAGCATTCTGTGAAGATTCCCCATTCTGAACTAGGCAGAACCAGCTCTGGATATGGCTGCAGAACCTTCCAAATGCCACATGTGACCTCTTCCCTGTGATGTGGAGCCCGTGAAGTGTCATTTCTGTGCAGCTAAATACGAGCATGGGCAGTCTGGGGTGTGTAAGGGGCTGGGGTGTGTAAGGAGCTGTGCTGGTGGTGGGGCTCCAAGAACACTTCCCCCATCAGTCTCGATGGTGACGTGAACACCTCGGCTCTGACCCACGGTGTGTCCTTCAGCCACGATGACAAATTGCCAGGAGAGCTCTGCAGGGAGAGGCAAGAGAATTAGGGAATGAATAATTAAACTGAGAGGAGGAGGTGAGGAGAGAGAAGGGGAAAGGAAAAAAAAGAAGCCTGAATTACAAGAAACTGAGAGCCAAGTTGTCTTGTGGGTGATCAAAAGGCAAACTCTTGGGTTTAGCAGGGGTCAGTCTCTGCTCCCTAGTACCAGCTGATAGAAGGAGAGGAAATGACTTGAACTTGTGCCAGGGGAGGGTTAGGTTGGAGGTCAGGAACAATTTCTTTGCTGCAGGAGTGGTCAGGGGTTGGAACAGGCTGCCCAGGGAGGTGGTGGAGTCACTGTCCCTGTTCAAGAAAGGTGTGGCCATGGCACTTTGGGACATGGTTTAATGGCCATGGTGGTGTTGTGTTGATGGTTGGAGATGATCTTAGAGGTCTTCTTCACTGAAACAATCTTATGATTCATTCTATGCTTCTAAACCAAGGTGTGTGGTGAGGAGAGCTGGGAGGTCACTGGCAGCAGTGAGCCTCCCTGTCCTTCTCAAACCCTCCTGATCACAGGATGGAGCTGAGACCTACATGGCAAACTCACTGAAATAGAATTCCAAGGCAGTATGGAAATCACAGAATTGGTTTGGTTGAAGAAAGACCTCTAAGATGTCAGAAAAGAAGGACATGGAATCACAGAAGAGTAGAGGTTGGAAGGGACCTATGGAGATGATGAAATCCAACCTCCCTGCCAGAGCAGGTTCATCTAAAACAGATCACACAGGAATGTGGATGCCTTAAAAGCCTCCAGAGATGGAGACTCCACCATCCTGCTTTAACCCCTGACCACTCTTGCAGCAAAGAAATTGTTCCTTATGTCCAACCTAAAAGCCCCCTGGCATAATATCAGGCCATTTCCTCTCATTCTATCACCTGATACTAGGGAGAAGAGACAGACCCCCACATCGCTCCAGCCTCCTTTCAGGGAGCTGTAGAGGACAATGAGGTCTCCCATCTGCCTCCTCATCTCCAGACTGAACAATCCCTTTGCTATAGCAACCCAGCACACAGTGCAGAGGATTTCCTCCTCTAACCAGCAGCTCTTTTAACTCCTAATTCTTTAAACCATCAGCATTTACTCAAAACTCAGTCTGAAAATCCCGACTCTTATCACAGCCAGGACTTTCTAATCCCTTTTTCCAGACTAGATGTTTCCAAATCATGTTACATCTTTCATCTTCCCTGTGATTAATTTCAGGGTCTTTACTGAATCAAATGGGATATTTGACTTTAGTTTTAAGTCTCTCTCTGTTTTAAGTGTCTCAGCTTTTGCTCAGTTGTGCTGGTTGAGAGCAGCGCTCAAGATCACAGGAGCGTTTTGTGTTCAGCCATTCCAACAGCTCTTGGGTTTAGGAGGCTTCTACAATGGCAGCCTGAGCCCTGAGTAACCTGGCTCAGAATTGAGGGTGTCCCTGTCCATGGCAAGGAGGTTGGGATCTCTAAGGTCCCTTCCAACCCAACCCAATCTATGATTCTATGAACACTCTATAGTGTGGCCAGCAAGAGCAGGGAAGTCATTGTACCCCTGTACTCTGCACTGGTTAGGCCACACCTTGAGTCCTGTGTCCAGTTCTGGGCCCCTCAGTTTAAGAAGGACATTGAAACACTTGAACGTGTCCAGAGAAGGGCAACAAGGCTGGGGAGAGGCTTGAGCACAGCCCTGTGAGGAGAGGCTGAGGGAGCTGGGGTTGCTTAGCCTGGAGAAGAGGAGGCTCAGGGGAGACCTTCTTGTTCTCTACAACTACCTGAAGGGAGGTTGTAGCCAGGATGGAGTTGGTCTCTTCTCTCAAGCAACCAGCACCAGAACAAGAGGACACAGTCTCAAGCTGCACCAGGGGAGGTTTAGGCTGGAGGTGAGGAGAAAGTTCTTCACAGAGAGAGTTGTTGGCCATTGGAATGTGTTGCCCAGGGAGGTGGTGGAGTCACCACCCCTGGAGGTGTTCAAACAAGTAGATGTGGCATTTTGTGACATGGTCTAGTGGTCATGAGGGTATTGGGTGGAAGGTTGGAGTTGATGATCTTAGAGTTCTCTTTCAACCTGTCATAGAATGGAATGGAACGGAACGGAATGGAACGGAACGGAACGGAACAGAACAGAGTAGAGTAGAGTAGAATAGAATGGAATAGAATAGAATAGACCAGACCAGACCAGACCAGGTTGGAAGAGACCTTTGAGATCATCAAGTCCAACCTATCACCCAACACCATCTAATCAACTAAACCATGGCACCAAGTGCCTCAGCCAGGCTCTTCCTAAACACCTCCAGGGATGGGGACTCCACCACCTCCCTGGGCAGCACATTCCAATAGCAAATTACTCATTCCAATGACCAGTCACTGGAATTGTTTTGGTTGGAAGAGACCTTTAAGATCATTGGGACCGACCCCCACCTCACTACAACCTCCTTTATGATTCCATGATTCTTCTATGTTCTATGACCTGAAAAACCCTGGGTTCATAGATTCATAGAATGGTTTGGGTTGGAAAGGACCTTAAAGATCCAACTTAGTTCCAACTCCCCTGCTATGGGGAACACCTTCTAGTTGGATCAGGTCGCTCAAGACCTCATCCAACTCGCTCCTGAGCACCTCTGGGGGGGGGCATCTACAACCTCCCTGGGCAACCTGTCCCAGTGTCTCACTGGCTGTTGCCTTGCGCCCTTGAAACCCCTGGATTCTCGGATTCTATGACCAGCAGCCTTATGACCTTGAGAACAGTGGAGCTGCCTTGCTGATTTGTACACTTTCCCCAAAGAGCACATCCAGCATAATTCCATCAACTTCCTCAGATCCAGGAGGGGGGAAAGCTCAGAGCTCTAAAAATAGCAGAATGCCCGCCTCAGCCTCACCTCAAGGGAAGCTCAAGCCCAGGCAGCAAAACTACTTGAGAGTAGCTGTGGAGCTGTTCAAAACTTTCAAGCACTTGGTTTTTTGCCCCCAATGTTAAAATGAATGAAGATCTTTCATATCTGGGCTGCCAGCAGCGACCCTTCATTTTCCATTCCTCCCTACAAAAAAAAAGGAGAGAGAGAGGGAGAGGGAGAGAGAGAACAAAACCACCCAGAAAGCCAAAGGGAAAGTGAAGAGAGGGAGGGGGAAAGGAAAAAAAAAAATAGGCAGGAGGGAACAGTTAACCTCTGGTGACCAGAGGTGCACTTGAGCTGTTATTTTGTATTCTATACTCTTCAAAGAGCAATATAAACAGAATTATTTATGCCCGGCAAAATGTTGCTTAATTACTTATGCACCACTGTTTGCTTGTATTTTAAGCTTCTCTCTACCACCCACAGGCAGACGTTAAACAGCTGCTAAAAGCGAGCTTTAGTCTCTGCCTGTTTGAAATTAGCATACTTGAGCTTTGAAAAAACTTTGTTGCCAATTTACATATGCATAGAGACTGATATTTAGACTCACCATATGATATGTCCCTCAAGAGCTTTTCTTATTGCCTCCATCCTCAGGTCTCAACCCAGAGACTGTAAATCTAGCAGGTGATTAATTCTATACCCTTGAGGAGCTGGCAATTAGCACTTGCAACCAGGATAGGAAAAAAATTGTCATTTCCACCACCACCATCACCCCCCACCCCCCCCCCTTCCCACAACCTCCCCACTCCTTGTTTACTGTGCCTGTGGATCCTGCTCTCGACTCCCAGCTAACTCCACGTAGATGGATGTGGCAGTGGGTTTGCCATCGCTTCTGCCTCTTTATGGATGGAGAGAACGCAGCTCCCAGCTAATCAACCCTGAGGGGGGGTGGGGGGGTGGAAAAATAGAACCTGGGAGAGGTGAAATAATTGGCATGTAATTGAATTTTGGTTGGGCACATATATTTGTATATAAAATACAAATATATAAAGTTAGATATATATATAATATAAATATATGTACACATAAAGGTGTATGATATATAAAATATATATGGAAATGTATATTATGCACATTAAATATATAGTATATATATAAAATGCACATGTCTAGATGTATATTTATATTATATATGTGCATGTTTGTATGATATATACATTTATATCATCTATGCATGCATATTTCTATTATATATATTAAATACATATGAATGTTCCTATTATATATCTCTATTATATCTGTTTCCATTCTATGCATTAAATACATATATGTGTGTTCCTCTTACATGCATTCCTATTCTATGTCTGTTTCCATTCTATGCATTAAATACATATATGTGAATTCATGCTCCATGTATTCCTATTCTATGTCCATTTCCATTCTATGCACTGAATACATGTAGGTGTGTTCATGTTATATGTTTCTATTCTATGTCCATTTCCATTCTATGCATTAAATACATATATGTGAATTCATGCTGCATGTATTCCTATTCTATGTCCATTTCCATTCTATGCATTAAATACATATATGTGAATTCATGCTGCATGTATTCCTATTCTATGTCTATTTCCATTCTATGCATTAAATACATATATGTGAATTCATGCTCCATGTATTCCTATTCTATGTCTGTTTCCATTCTATGCATTAAATACATATATGTGAATTCATGCTCCATGTATTCCTATTCTATGTCTGTTTCCATTCTATGCATTAAATACATATATGTGAATTCATGCTGCATGTATTCCTATTCTATGTCTATTTCCATTCTATGCATTAAATACATATATGTGAATTCATGCTACATGTATTCCTATTCTATGTCCATTTCCATTCTATGCATTAAATACATATATGTGTGTTCATGTTATATGTGTTTCTAGTCTATTTACATTTCCATTCTATGCATTAAATACAGATTGGATGTAAGGAGGAAATTCTTCACTATGAGAGTGGTAAAGCCCTGGAATGGGTTGTCCAGGGTGGTGGTTGAGGCCCAGTCCCTGGAGGTGTTTAAGACCAGGCTGGATGAGGCTCTGGCCAGCCTGATCTAGTGTGAGGTGTCCCTGCCCATGGCAGGGGGGCTGGAACTAGGTGATCCTTGTGGTCCCTTCCAACCCTGACTGAGACTATGATTCTATGATAGATGTGTGTTCATGCTATATGTGTTTCTATTCTATGTACATTTCCATTCTATGCATTGAATACATGTGAGTTCATGTTACATGTGTTTCTGTTCTATGTACATTTCCACTCTATTCATTGAATTCATATATGTGTGTACATGTTATATGTATTTCTATTCTGTGTACATTCCCAGTCTATATATTAAATACATATATGTTGTGTTCATGGTATATGTGTTTCTATTCCATGTATATTTCTATTCCAGGCATTAATTACATATATGTGAGTTCATGTTACATGTATTTCTATAATATGTATGTCTCTATTCTATATGTTAAATACCTATATGTATGTTCATGCTACATGTGTTTCTATTCTATGTGTATTTCTATTCTATACATTGAATACATATATGTATGTACATGTTATATGCATTATTCTATTCTATTCTATTCTATTCTATTCTATTCTATTCTATTCTATTCTATTCTATTCTATTCTATTCTATTCTATTCCTTTTCTAGTCTACTCCTATTCTAGTCTATTCCTTTTCTATTCTATTCTATTCTATTCTATTCTATTCTATTCTATTCTATTCTATTCTATTCTATTCTATTCTATTCCTTTTCTAGTCTACTCCTATTCTAGTCTATTCCTTTTCTATTCTATTCTATTCTATTCTATTCTATTCTATTCTATTCTATTCTATTCTATTCTATTCTATTCTATTTCTTTTCTATTCTATTTCTATTCTATGCATATCTCTATTCTATGCATTAATCACATATATGTGAGTTCATGTTATCTGTATCTCTATAATATGTATATTTCTATTCTCTATATATTAAATACACATATGTATGTTCATATTACATCTATTTCTAGTCTATTTCCATTTCCATTCTATACATTAAATACATATATGGACATTTACCTTTTCTATCTTAAATATCTATGTATATTTATACATAGATGTATTTATCTTACATATAGACACATATATGCACACATACACATATATATCTATATATACAAAACAGGGAGAGAGAGAGAGATATGGATGTGTGTGTATATCTATATGAAATAGGGAGATGTAGCCAGCATGAAACCCCTCTACACGACGGTTTTATGTCACCAGCCCCTTAATCAGCTCATTTCAACATGAGGACTTTGTAGGGTTTACCTGGTTTGTGTCAATTCTTATCTCTTGATAGGCGAAATTACCGCACTTCCAGATGTTCTTATGCATTATTGAGGTCTCCTGCAGTAGATGCTGGCAAAGGTAAGATAAGGTTTTATTCCTTTGTAGTAGTCACAACACTGAGATCAAAGGCAGCCAAGTGCAGTGCTTAGTATTGAAAACTCTGATGAACTTCACTTTTTCTTTCTTTCTTTCCCTTCTTCTTCTTCTTTTTTTTTCCCCTGACCAAGGAGAAAATCTGTCATAAAAACTGCTCAGCCATCTTCAGTTAACTGTTTCAAGTGTAATCCACTGGACCAGGGCAGAGCATTTTAAAGGCTTTGGTGTGGTGGGGAGGAAAGGGGGGGGAAGAAGGGTGTCCTCCTAAAAAGCCTGGTTTAATACCCAGGAGCTGAGCCATGCCGAAAGCCTCACCAAAAAAAAATGAAACCTCCTGAAGTGCACAAATCTGCACCAGTTTCAGACCCTTCTGGGGGGGCAGAAATGCTGCTCCTCACCCCCAGCTTCACAGGGGCTTGCATAAATGGAAGTGCACAAATCTGCACCAGTTTTAGACCCTTCTGGGGGGCAGACATGCTGCTCCTCACCCCCAGCTTCAGAGGGGCTTGCATAAATGGAAGTGCACAAATCTGCACCAGTTTCAGACCCTTCTGGAGGGCAGAAATGCTGCTCCTCACCCCCAGCTTCACAGGGGCTTGCATAAATGGAAGTGCACAAATCTGCACCAGTTTTAGACCCTTCTGGAGGGCAGAAATGCTGCTCCTCACCCCCAGCTTCAGAGGAGCTTGCATAAATGGAAGTGCACAAATCTGCACCAGTTTTAGACCCTTGTGGGGGGCAGACATGCTGCTCCTCACCCCCAGCTTCAGAGGAGCTTGCATAAATGGAAGTGCACAAATCTGCACCAGTTTTAGACCCTTCTGGGGGGGCAGAAGTGCTGCTCCTCACCCCCAGCTTCAGAGGAGCTTTTGAAAACTAGGGAAGTATCTCTAGGCAAACTCAGTCTAAAGCCCAGTCTAAAATCCTGAAACCCTGTTTTTTCCCTAATAACTCTTGTAAAAAGACAAGGAATTAGTGGCAAAAATGGTCACTAGTGCAAGGATTATTCCATTTACATTTTGTTTAGTTGCATTTTAGTCTCCTTTTAAGGGCAAAAATGCTGCTCCCCATCTCAGCTTCAGGGGAGGTATTGAAAACTGGTGAAGGATCTCATCAAGGATGGATCTGGGTGAGGGGAGAAAGGGGTGAGAGATGGATGCTTTGCAGCATCTTGTGCTACACATGAGTAGAAATCACAATGAAAAACACAAACTCAACTTGCTGCTTGGGACAGAAGTCAGTTTTACTGGCAGTGAGAGGAACATATGGAGCCGTGCTAGAGAATATCTGGTTTAGTTGATCAGATAGTGTTGGGTGATAGGTTGGACTCAATGATCTCAAAGGTCTTTTCCAACCTGGTTTATCCTATCCTATCCTATCCTATCCTATCCTATCCTATCCTATCCTATCCTATCCTATCCTATCCTATCCTATCCTATCCTATCCTATCCTATCCATTTTCACTTGACTCTCCCATTAAAGGGCACAGATCTGCACCAGTTTATATCCTTTCTAGGGGCAAAAATGCTGCTCCCCACCCCACTTTCAGAGGAGCTTTTGAACACCAGGGAAGTACCTCAAGGCAAACTTGCTCCAAAATCCCTGAAGGCTCATTTTGTTCTAGTCATTTCAGCAAGAAACAAGGAATTAGTGATAAAAATGGTCACTAATACAAAGATTATTCTATTTATTTGTTTTTAGCTGCAGTTTATTCCCTTTTTAAGGGGCAAAACTGCTGCTCCCCACTCCAGTTTCAGAGGACCTTTTGAATACAGGGGAAGAATCTCAAGGCACACTTGGTCTAAGACATACTTGGTCCAAGACATTTTTTTTCCTAGTCATTTCAGCAAGAAACAAGGAATTAGTGATAAAAATGGACACTAATGGACACTAATACAAGGATTAATCTTCTCCTTTTATCAACTTTTGGGGGTTTTGGGTTTGGGTTTTTTTGAGCTGCAGTTTATTGCCATTTTAGGGTCAAAAATGCTGCTCCCCACAGCACTTTCAGACGACCATCTGAATACTGGGGAAGTACCTCAAGGCCAACTTGCTCCAAAATCCCTGAAGGCATATTTTTTTCTAACCATTTCAGCAAGAAACAAGGAATTAGTGATAAAAATGGACACTAATACAAGGATAATTCTCTCTTTTTTTTTGGAGTTGCACAGTCATTAAGGGGTCTGCTGCAAAAGCCTGCTCGACTTTCTTGCCGCTAATTACATCATCAGATCATCACACTGCTTAAAATCAGTTGCAGAGCACCTTGTACACAACTAAATCCCAGCTTCTAATTACTATTTTAGGCTCTTTTTCCTTCTGACACGTTGGTGATAGATCATTATTTTTTCAGCAATTTGTTCGCATTTATATGCAATATAATTGGATCTGATTAATTATTATGATTAATGACTGCAGAATTTCCTTGCAAAGCTATTAATACTGGGAGTATCAAATGAAAGACATGGACAAATTAAAGCCAATGGA